>NC_059390.1:4807500-5132500 GCF_019703515.2 Myxocyprinus asiaticus | reverse complement strand
GTCCTAAAACAGTTTAACCAAACGTTTTTTTAGATATAAAACTTGAAATACAAACCTCCAACATCCACGTTGCCACCATCCGCCTCATAAAAGGCAGAATATCCTTCTGGACACAATCAAAATAGGGTCCCTGCGGAACATATCTGTCCTCCGCTGTTAAAAGACTTTGCAAGACTCTTTCATCGCAGAATATGTTGGGATCCCTCTGAGCTCTCATGTTTGTGTCTTTTTCCAAGCACAAAAGTTCCATTTTGGGATTTTCCCGTTCCGATCTATTAATATCACCTCCACAAAGTGACGGATGCATGAAGTTTTGACTCTGCGCGAGGAAGGTAGTGATATTGTTACTTTTGGCATTAAAATAACTAACTCATCAGCTTTATCTTGACTTGCAATAATAAAGCTTTCATTTTAGATCACGGAGACTGCATGAGTCTTTCTTTCTCACACATAAATGAAGTTGATCAGACTGCATTATTCACTCCTCTTAACTACATGACCACACAAACGCAATGTCAGTCCCTCCTCCTCGTGCATTTCGCTCGGTTCACTTTGCTAAAAATGCTCAAATTCTCTCCTTCCTGTCCAGTAATGGCACATGTATGATATTTTAGCCAATCGTTTAATAAACCACAACCCACCACCCCCTCAAAAGTAAATTTTGTACACAGTGAAACAAGTCCCGGAAAGAATAATTATAGATACTGTATATGCATGCATGCATGACATAGGCTACATGACACATGATTTATTTTCTCCCCACGTGCAGATGCACAAGTCGTGTAAACTTACTGCTTACGTTTTTTTTAACATGTGATCTGTATTTAAGTGCTGTACCATTCAATGCACAATTCAAATATTAATAAATATTACCAGATTCAACAATGCATAGATTGTGCAAATACAACTGTGTTTGCACAATCTATGCATTGTTGAAACTGGTAATATCCTACTGTAAATGAATTAAATGCATTTAATGTCTTGTGATATGGTCTGGAAATTCCCATAGTAAGTAGACTACACTGACAATTATTTGGCAAAATCACACACAAAAAAATTGCAAGAACTCTAAATACCTCTGGTAGCAGACAACAATTTCAAAATAGGGCACACAAAAAGTATAGGTCTTTTGAAAGGGGAAGTGACAGGTTGGGCTTGTTGGGTTACATAACAGTGAAATATGAATTTCCAATAAGACTGCAAGAAAATATCTTGAATGGACAACTTTTACAGGATATAAAAGACTTCACTTATATGCTAGGTTGTGCTTTGTGATAAAAACATGTCCTCCAGTGCTCCTGCACCTGTCTGTCTGTCTGTCGTTCTCTCTATAGCAGATGTTGATGAGTGAGAAATAACTGACAAATTGAATATGTTACAGCCCAGAGAGATTAAACTATGCTAAAATGATAGCCTCTAATCAGAACACCAATGCATACAAACATTTAATAAAATATTTATTTGCAACAGTCTGTGACAGATGATGGTGAAAGTCCATTGTGAAATGACTTTCACCTTTAAACTTCAATTGTTCCTTGTTCTCAGATGAAAAGGTGAATTTTGTGTTGTATGATTATGTCAACAGTTGATGTTTCTTTTTTAAAAAAAGAATATGAAGCAAATGCTGTAATTGAAGCAGAACTGCCCGTCTCTGTGAATAGAAAGAACTCAGAGAAGCTGAGATAACAGGGATTGTTCGCTTGTCTGACACAGTTCATTCACAAATTCCCCTCATTAAGTGAGATATACACAGCTTGATATTGTCTGTGGCTGTGTATAATCAGTGGGTTTAAACTGTGAATCTGGAAACATCATTAAGTTCCACTATTCGGAAGTTATAGATGAACTGAAACTAACGAACACAAATCAAATGTATTTAAAACTCATATGACCACAAATGGCTCAAATGGACATGCAGTTGAAATCTAAATATTCATCCGACAGGAAGTAGCATGATAATTGAATGAGTCACAAGTTGCTTTGGCCTAGCAGGATTTCTACTTAATTCCACATAATGGAATTTCATTCAAACCAAAGACAGCATCCATCTTGTGAATTAACTTGCAGAACTAATTCAGCAGCATTCCACAGGACGTGATGGACTTTAACTATCATTCTGACCCATAAAAAGGGAGATTCCTGGACATTTCTGTAATTTTTCTCAGACATGCATCAAAAAAGGAGTTCAGCCACATTAAAGGGATAGTTCACCCAAAAATGAAAATTCTCTCATCGTTTTCTCACCCTCATGCCATCCCAGGTGTGTATGACTGATTCTTTATTCAGCAGAACACATTTGAAAAAAATAAAATAAAATCCCAGCTCAGAAAGTCCTTAAAATGCAAGTGGATGATGAAGCTCCTAAAAGAACAGACAGTCAGCACAAACGTCATTCATATGACTCCAGCAGTTAAATTAATGTCTTCTTACTTTTGGTGCAAAAAAGATCAATATTTAAGTACTTTTTAAGTATAAAGCATCGCTTCTGGTCAGCAGCCGTACATGCATTCACGGTAGTAAATGATGAGAGAATTTTCATCATTGGGTGAACTATCCCTTTAAAAAGAGTAACCATAAAACAGCAGCAGATACTAATTCATGAAGAACCTGTCTCTCAAAAATGTTCTCCCATATCGCAGCTGGATCACTCACATGCTTTCTGGCAAACTCCAGACGTGCTTTCAGATGGTACTTTTTGAGTAACGGCTTCTTTCTTTCCACCCTCCCATACAGGCCAGCGTTATGCAGTGCTCTTGATATGGTCGACTGGTGCATCATTACTCCACTCCCAGCCACTGAACTCTGTAGCTCCTTCAAAGTGATTATTGGCCTCTCTGTGGCTTCTCTCAAGTCTCCTTCTTGTTAGAGCACTGAGTTTTGAGGGACGGCCTTTTCTTGGCAGTGCCTGGGTGGTGTGGTGCAGCTTCCACTTCCTGATTATTGATCCAACTGTGCTCACTGGGATATCCAAACATTTGGATATTATTTTGTACCCTTTCCCAAATCTATGCATTTGTATTACTTTATCTCTAACTTCTGTGTAATGCGCTTTGGTCTCAGATTCACAGCCTGACCAATGATCCTTCAACAATGTTTTTTTTTTTTCAAAGGTGGATGCCAATGGTAAAGTAATTGTGTCCTCGTTTGGGCAATTTCTTTCATCGGTGTAACCTGGCAGCTTCCACAGCAGAGGGTGAAGCAAGATATTTCAGTTTGTTTCTTGTTTTGTTTTTATATATTTCCCAACATAAAACCAATGTCACCTAACAATAATTGATTTTGAGTTCCAGTGTTTTAAAATAAAATATTAAACAGAATGAAATTTCATTACACCATTTGTAATTCAGTAATATGAGAGAATTGGTCAGGGGTCTGAATACTTTTGCAAGGCACTGTATATATATAGATATTATATATATATATATATATATATATATATATATATATATATATATATATATATATATATATATATATATCTATATATGTATGTACACTATATTGCCAAAAGTATTCGCTCACCCATCCAAATAATTGAATTCAGGTGTTCCAATCACTTCCATGGCCACAGGTGTATAAAATGAAGCACCTAGGCATGCAGACTGCTTCTACAAACATTTGTGAAAGAATGGGCCACTCTCAGGAGCTCAGTGAATTCCAGCGTGGTGCTGTGATAGGATGCCACCTGTGCAACAAGTCCAGTCGTGAAATTTCCTCACTACTAAATATTCCACAGTCAACTGTCAGTGGTATTATAACAAAGTGGAAGCGATTGGGAATGACAGCAACTCAGCCACGAAGTGGTAGGCCACGTAAAATGACAGAGCGGGGTCAGCGGATGCTGAGGCGCATAGTGCGCAGAGGTCGCCAACTTTCTGCAGAGTCAATCGCTACAGACCTCCAAAGTTCATGTGGCCTTCAGATTAGCTCAAGAACAGTGCGTAGAGAGCTTCATGGAATGGGTTTCCATGGCCGAGCAGCTGCATCCAAGCCATACATCACCAAGTGCAATGCAAAGTGTCGGATGTAGTGGTGTAAAGCACGCCACCACTGGACTCTAGAGCAGTGGAGACGCGTTCTCTGGAGTTACGAATCACGCTTCTCCATCTGGCAATCTGATGGACGAGTCTGGGTTTGGCAGTTGCCAGGAGAACGGTACTTGTCTGACCGCATTGTGCCGACTGTGAAGTTTGGTGGAGGGGGGATTATGGTGTGGGGTTGTTTTTCAGGAGCTGGGCATGGCCCCTTAGTTCCAGTGAAAGGAACTCTGAATGCTTCAGCATACCAAGAGATTTTGGACAATTCCATGCTCCCAACTTTGTGGGAACAGTTTGGGGATGGCCCCTTCCTGTTCCAACATGACTGCGCACCAGTGCACAAAGCAAGGTCCATAAAGACATGGATGAGCGAGTTTGGTGTGGAAGAACTTGACTGGCCTGCACAGAGTCCTGACCTCAACCCGATAGAGCACCTTTGGGATGAATTAGAGCGAAGACTGCGAGCCAGGCCTTCTCGTCCAACATCAGTGTCTGACCTCACAAATGCGCTTCTGGAAGAATGGTCAAAAATTCCCATAAACACACTCCTAAACCTTGTGGAAAGCCTTCCCAGAATAGTTGAAGCTGTTATAGCTGCAAAGGGTGGGCCGACGTCATATTAAACCCTATGGATTAAGAATGGGATGTCACTTAAGTTCATATGTGTCTAAAGGCAGGTGAGCGAATACTTTTGGCAATATAGTGTATATGTATGTATGTGTATATACAGTATGCACACACACACACACATTTGTCTTTTCTTTTAATGACCCACTTCAGAATGGACTCTTTGGCTATGTTCAGACTCCAGGCAAAAGTGGCCCAAATCAGATTTTTTTACTCATATGTGACTCAGATCTGCTTTTTTCACAGCACAAACCACATGGAATCTGATCTTTTCGATTCTGATTTGGGCCACTTTCAGAGACATAAGGTATGAATGTGAATTTACTTGGTTGTGTGTGTGTGTGTGTGTGTGTGTTTGTCTTACGACAACATGTCAACCCACATCACACTCAAAAGTGGCACAAAGGTAAAGGAATGCTCAGCCGCCTGGGAAAATGAGTAGAAGCATGAAATCACCTTGATCCAAAGATTCCTGTTGCTGCATACCTGCATGCCATTAGACCATAGAGAGAGAGAGAATGGGAGATAAATGAAGCACTGAGATACTGCTCTTTTAGTATGCTATTAGTTTCTTGTTTGTATTGTGTTATAACATTGTATTATGTTCTAATATTTCAGAGTTCTAATATTTTTAGAACATTTTAAAGTCTTCATTCAAAAACTTGTGTAGACCTGGTTGCCTAAGCATTGAGAATATTTAAAAACATGACATGACATGACATAGAGATGGAAAAATATGGAAAGCTTGTGACACTAAATGCATTTTTCTTTCTTTTTTGCACAATAAACCATCATGTGCTGGGAAATACTAAGTGTACAATAATAGTTATATACTATTTTACTATTACTATTTTTTTTTACAAACAATTGTTAAACACAATCAATGAATGCCAAGAAATCATTGCCATTCATGCCTACAAAAGAATTAGATGTCCTGTATATTGCTAGTACAAGGCTAAAGAGCAGTAAACACTCTGTAAAGGTTTCAGAAACGTTTTCTAAGAAATCAGTATTTTATAAGTGCTCACAATTATTTAATTATGATATATGGTATATTATATAGTTTTAAAGTAAAGTTGATGCCTTTTGCATTGTGCCCAAAGATTTTTTTAAAGTTTTAAAACAAGTCATAAAACGAAAATTTACACTTTTTAATATACACTTACAATTGTTAATATTATACCAGGTATTAATGGGATAGGACCACAATGGAAAGCCACCTGGAGTATAGATGCATATTACACTGATTGAGATATGGAAGAGAGAGAGGAAGAGAGAAAAAGAAAGGTGGGGTGTCTAGTATAAAAGGGAAGCATGGCTTCTGTCATAACCAAAGCGTTACATAGGCTGGATTTCTGGAGAGTGAGATCACATCCTCATATCTCCAAACAGATGAACATCTCATCAGTAGAAACGCACACAAACATATAGACATCTTCTGATGAAACAGCAGAGTGTGTATCAGAGAGCCCTAGTATGTGTATTTGCCATCTGTATGTGTTTTGGTCATTTTTTAATGCCGTTTAGACCACATAAGCATTCACTCTCCATCCAGACCAAACAAATATAAAACTAGTGTCTCTAGATTGCGCTCATGTAAAGTTCAGTTTCTGTGCTCTGAGCAGAAGCCCCTCTGGATGTGAAGGATACTGTACAGCTGGAAGATTTGATTAGTCACAGACTTCTATGTGGGTGTTGTCCCATTGTAGCAAAGAAGCTGATTGGTCATATGCAGCACTTTGGAATTTAGTCTCACAGTAAGCAGAAGTTGTCTCAATGACAGAAGGAAGTGACCAGGAACATAGTCTGACCTTAAAACACAGAGACAAAAAACACCAATCACTGACTCTTCTAAACAGCCACAGATCAAAGCAGAACTCTGATTAGTCACAGACAATAATCAAAACAAGCAAGTACAGCCCCCCCAATATTTATACCATGATCAATGGAAACATGTAAATGCTTCACGTTGCAACCCCCCAAGCCAAATCTACGCCCTTGGTCACAGACATCAAATTGGTCAATAGGTTGAAGCAGAGGGTACAAGTTTCTCAGCCTGTGTGTGATGGTAATGAGGTCTACCGATTCTTCTGTCAGCATAATGCGCCCTCTGTGAACGAGTTACAGCTATTAGCTTCTAATTCTCCTGACTGGCTTATTGCTTAATTGAATTCCAGAGGACTGTGTTGACAACAACCACAAACCAGGAGAGGCCAGTCACCACTCCCAGTTGAAAGAGAACAGTTAGAAAAAGGCATAGTAGAGCATTTTCAGAATTATGTGCTATTTAAACCAAATATGGAAGAAGACTGCTACTTTTTAAAAGGAATAGTTTGGGTTCAATATAAGTTAAACTCAAGCGACAGTATTTGTGGCAGCATGCTGATTACATTTTTTTATTATTTTTTATTTAAACTTGTCCCTCTAAAAAAAAATAAATAAATAAAAAATAAAAAAAAAGCAAAAATCAATTTGATGTTTTAAAAGCAGAAATCTGTAGCTTATAATTTTATTAAAGCACTCACATTAATTCTTTTTAGGGTTTACTGCATTACGTTGTCATGGCAACGAAGTTGAACATTTGAAATAAGTTTACATATAAAAGGTTAGTAAGTGATTTTATAACACTAAAATCATGTCAACACACATATTGTTTAAATATTATGAATAAAATTTTGAAACAGTGAGTTTTTACCGTTTATAGATTAGCCCTGATTTTTTTTTTTTTTTTTTTTGGGGGGGATTTATTCCCCTTTTTCTCCCAATTTGGAATGCCAAATTCCCAATACGCCTCAGTCCGGGTGGCGGAGGACGAATCCCAGTTGCCTCCGCATCTGAGACAGTCAACCCGCGAATCTTATGTTATCTTATGGAAGAGTTAACTTATCTTATGTTACCACAAAGTTATCTTTGTGGTAATCAACTTCTTGCAACATTGGCTTGTTGAGCGCGTTGCCATGGAGACATAGCGCGTGTGGAGGCTTCACGCCATCCACTGCGGCAACCACGCTCAATTCACCATGTGCCCCACCGAGAACAAACCACTTTATAGCGACCACGAGGAGGTTACCCCATGTGACTCTACCCTCCCTAGCAACCGGGCCAATTTGGTTGCTTAGGAGACCTGGCTGGAGTCACTCAGCACGCCCTGGGATTCGAACTAGCGAACTCCAGGGGTGGTAGCCAGCGTATTTTACCACTGAGCTACCCAGGCCCCACGATTTTAGCATTTTTAGTGAAGTTGAAAGTTATCTTTGTGGTAATCAACTTCTTGCAACAAATGCTGTTGATTGATCTTAACTTGTATTGAATTCGTATGGAAAATTTCTTTAGGTTCTTCATATTGGCATAATCCGTAGTTCGGAATTGGCTTTGTACACTGTGACTGTGATTCGACACAACACCGGCACGCCGACAGGCTGTGCGGACTGGATTATGATTAAATTTACATCACGCATACTGTGCACGGAGCGATCAGCAACGCAGACACACCAAGTATACTTTGGCCTTCAGTGACACCTGGATCCCTCATTAAAACAGTTTTCTGTGCCAGTAGGAACACTAATTGGAACTGGTAAAATAATAACTTGTTTTCAAACAGGTTTCCCTAACACTTCCCCTCTGACATTAAGAACACTCCCTGTAACTTTTATTCAACTGTGTTTGGCTTTATTACTTGCCACATGTTAATTTGAATTCACATTGCTGTAGGTATTGGGCTTTGTTCTTGGGTATTACATAATCATTCATTCTATTCAAACATTCCAGCCTTATCAACAGGAAATGGTACAAGAACAAAATCAGCAGAGATGAGATGTTGGCGACCATGTCCACAGGGTTTTGATCTTTATTTAGCAAGAAACTGGAGGATTCATGTTTTCCACTGTGAAGATCAGATTCATTGGTAAGCGCATACTAGAAAAGTACGGACCAATGAACTCCAGGCCTGAAACAACACAGGAGTCTCAAAAGTGTGTGCCATACTGTCATGCAAGTCACTGTAACTACATGTTTTTGTTCAAATTGAGTGAATAAATGCATGAAATCATGTCTCTTAGACTATGATCTGTTATAAATTACATGACTGTGGCGACATTTTTGAAAATTGATATTATAATGTTTCCATGCATGTAAATTCACTCCCAAACAGATGAGGTTTTTAACGTTAATGCTCAGTCGAGTTTAAAATCATCAAAACCTACCTCCCTACCCTACACCTTAACCGAACCGATAGTTTCTTAAAAAGGAAATGTGACATGACTGTTTAAGCAACCACATAATTTTATGGTGATTCTATAACACTTTCCGCTCACATGGACTCCATGGTCCTTTGCATCGCAAGTGCAATGCTAGATCAGTTGAGCAACTGCGTAAATTGATCAAACTTGAACAAACTTGCAGTAGTTGATCATGAATGCAAATGTTAAAATGTATCACCTAAAAAGTCATGCACTGTAATTAAAGTGTTTTGATGTGATAGCATTGTGTGAGGAACAGGGCAAAAAAAGTGTTTATGAACTGACAGTGACGTACACAGACCTTAGCAAGGACAGGGGCGGAAGGATAAAAAAAAGGGCACTGATTTAAAAATGTGTATATATTTTTGAATGAGTAGTAATTATAAATACTTAACTAATTTCTTTGCTTTTTGAGTATTTAACCATTTTCTTGTATATACAGTATATACTGTACATATTATTTTTCCATTTTTCCTTCATCACAAATAATAGCCTATTCTGTTATATTTCTCACAAAAAGCCCCATGGTAATACACTTGTTTATTTTCAGACATGGTCTGTGATAACCCCATGTTTATGATGTTTCATAGTAAAACCATGGTATTTTTAAAAGTACCTTGGCGTACCATGAGAGTCTCATGAAATATGAACTTGATCAATCATTCAGTACCATGGCATTATCCTGGTAACATGGGGCACGGTGCGAAGGCGCAATGAGAAAGTGCGAGCGCAAGGCGATCGACTGTGTTCCGCTAATGCTACAGGGTCCTTGAATAATGTATAACATGCGAGTAAGGGCAGCCGGTGGTGTTTCTGGTGCCTCGCTAGGGTATGACGGTGCCCCCCTAGGGAGTTGGTGCCCTATGCAGACTGTGTAATATGTGTATAGGGAGCTGCGGTACTGTGGAAGCCTAATGTTATTTTTCTGAAAGTGATTAGTTTAATGGCTTATTAGTTTCAGCAAAACCAAACTGGCTTTGCAGAACCTGACAGCTCCTTCAGTTTATGTGAATATTCTATAAATGTCGAATTTAATTTATATCACTGAAAGTGACGCAACCGCTCCCATTATAATTAATAAATCTGTCTACACTAGTGGTACGCGATGTTGGAAATGTGGTAGCAATTGAGTATTATTCTTTTGATGAACTTACAACACAATACATGGACTTGCGGTAACAGTACTTCAATGTTCCAGGGCAATGTTTCAAAACGAAAAAGTGAAAATGAATCTTTTCTTGCAGGGCCCTTCCACAAGACTGTTTGCGAAGGGTACATTCATACAGTAATGCCATGTTTCCTTCAGAGTACCTACTTCAAGGGCTCTGCAGTTCGGAGTGAGTATAGGGCATAGGGAGGATCACTTGCAATTGGAATCTGCCCCCGATCTGCTGTAGCGCACACTCTTAAAGGAAACTCCGCTTAATTTTCTTTAACACACCCACGATTTACAAAGAAATCCCATAATAACACATTATTACTGTTATTGTGATATTATGATGAGACCTTAATTTTGTTTGAACAATTTTAATTTAATTATTAAAAATGTCTCCCCTTTTTCTAAATGACCAAAAGGGCACCTTTAGATTTGTGAACGAAAAGGGCACGCGCCCCAGCTGCCCCCGTTCTGGGCACATCAGTGTGAACTGATAATCTGCCCATGAATAGTGTTAATTTCCCTAGGAAACTGCTGCGATATGTACGAGGCACATAAAAATCATTTTGCAAAAATGTAGGTATAGCAATATGATTCTGTGAGATCAGGATGCAAACAAATGTTTGGCTCAACAGTTCATATTTAGAGAAAACTTTTGAAAATTGCAGCAGATACAAATTCCACACTTAAAGTAAAGCAAACAATTTTGAAGCCATTTTTGCAGTTTCTTTCTTGGTGTAGTTACTGGTTTTGCTTCTGTCTCACTAAGAAAATCAAAAACACATCATTCAGAAAAATAACTTTATGCTCAAAGTGGGAGTGATTGTGGTTTTACAACGCCCGACCCACACTCTCAGAATAAGGTTTCCCATACCAAAATGGGCAGTTTTGATTTTCCCATGGTTCAATTAAAAATACTGATGTTTTTGGCATAGAGATAAAAAATAACTTTGGAAATATTCACAGAGAAACTCTCCATGCCATATTCATTCACATTAAGTATCACATCCTGATCTAAAGAAATTCAACATAAGAAGTTACAACAAAATTGGCGAGTGTTCAGACTAAGACTCGTCAAACCCAAATAATCCATTCCCACACAGTTTCACAGATTGCTTGTGTTTATCTTCACAGCTAGTCTAATAATAACTGATGCCCCTTGGAAACTCTTGTTTGACCTCTCCAAAGGGTGAAGCTAGAGAAGGTTTTTGACCCTTCCCACCAACTGATTTGGTGAAGAGATGCAGAGATGTTCTTCCATTAATAATTATATCACTGCTTAAAGTCTGTGAAAAAAAGTCTTCATTGACCTAGACCTACTCATATAAAAGAGGGAATGAAGGAAGATTAGCAGAAAAGAGACAAAGATGGTTTTTGCTGTCATGCTCTCACTGATCTTTGGGCAGCTCTTCCCAGGACTGTGGTGGCCCCTGTGGGATCAAATTGTCTCTCCAGTTCCGGACACAAGCTCCACATCAGGAAATATATCATTGCATTGACCAGCATCCTCTGGTATATACATAGCTTAGATCGAACTGGCAAGCACTCAAATTCAAGAGTCGATTGTGATTTTGAATTTGAGTACTTGCGAATGAAGTAATTTAAACTTAAAGTGAATTGAACCAATCTTGATAGGATTTTCAGTGATTACTATTGATAGTCTGGGACATGGCTAAAACAGTCAAATCTATAGTGTACATACAGTATAAGGCATTTGAAAAGTAACAAAAATAAGTGATGAAGGCATGGTAAAAACTAGTTTCCAATTAAATTTTAATGAGACCCTCATATAAAAAAATAAAATAAAAAGTTTACATATGTTCATTTTGATTAAAATAATCCCCTGGGAAGTGAAATGGCCTTGTTGGAGAGGCAGATGGACTGTTAGGTTCTGACTCTGCTCATATAAGCAGTAAACAATCCAGTGTGTCAGTCAAGACACGAATAATGAGGAGACTGGAGCTTCTTTTCCAAAGTGTATTGAATCACAGTTTGATTCACAGTCTGAAAAACAACATTCAGACATATTAAAATACATAATGAATGTGTACATATTTTCCATTAACTGTCACTGCTCAATCCAGAATACAAACATATTCATTTCCACATTTAAATAACAGTCAAAAGCTCCATATATATACAGAATGTGCAATTAAGGTCAACAGAAATGACTTCAATATTGATAGGTTATTATCAATAAATCCAAATCAATGTACAAACATTCTAATGATCCAAATGAATGTAATCAAATGAAAATAATACAGATTAACCCTTCTGTGGTATCATTAATTTACAGGTTATAGGCAGATTACAAAGTAAACTGTAATATTTAGCTCAGTATTTATCACAGACTAAGTTACACAACATAAATAATTACCGGGGGCCTGGGTAGCTCAGCGAGTATTGACGCTGACTACCACCCCTGGAGTCGCGAGTTCGAATCCACGGTGTGCTGAGAGACTCCAGCCAGGTCTGCTAAGCAACCAAATTGGCCCGGTTGCTAGGGAGGGTAGAGTCACATGGGGTAACCTCCTCGTGGTCGCGATTAGTGGTTCTCGGTCTCAATGGGGCACGTGGTAAGTTGTGTGTGGATCGGGGAGAGTAGCATGAGCCTCCACATGCTGTGAGTCTCTGCGCTGTCGTGCACAGTGAGCCACATTATAAGATGCATGGACTGACAGTCTCAAAAGCAGAGGCAACTGAGACTTGTCCTCGCCACCCGGATTGAGGTGAGTAACCACGCCACCACAAGGACCTAGTAAGCAGTGGGAAGTGGGCATGCCAAATTGGGGAGAAAAAGGGGAGAAAATTCAAAAACAAAAACAAACCCACCAGATTAATTGTTCCCTTACGACTCAGTACACTCGACATTGCGTAGTAATGCATATGGGAGTGCCTTCTTACACAACCTAATTGAAACCTCTCTACAATAACAACAATATTCTAATATTGGCTATGGTGTTTGAGTCCCGCCTGTTTTGCCGCAAAAATTGTCTGCTATAAAAACAGGTGAACAAACACCATTTCCTCAGAATTTCTTCCTTCAAGACCAGATTAATAGTTATCTATCATGCGATCACACGTGAATCGCGGCATGTCCGTGCATGCTCGGGCAAGTGCATAAAAGTTAAATAAAACACAAATACAGTTAAAACATAAAGAAAACCAATAACACTTAATTTATGGTCATGTACTAACACGTTGAACACCAAATCACCAACAAACATCTGAATAACAGGCAGGAAAACTTTTCATCCACACCACTTAAGTTCTCTCCTTATAGCACAATGACTCAGCAGGCTGCGAACTAACAATATACTGCCTTCTACAGGAAGTATAAAGAATTGCAACTTCCACTAAATCTGATCAAAATAAAAGTCCTACAGTATAAAGTCTCTTATTGGGAGCCTTTTATACAGGCCTGAATTTGAAGGAACACCCAAAAATGATAGTACAAACTGAAGGCTTAAGAGCAATTGTGTTAGTCTTTACACTTATAGATGCTTCGATAAAGGTGAATTTTTACACCACTAGTTGCACCGAACAGAATTGCAAAATTATAATGGTTTGGACTTGCTTGTTTCCTGAACACCCTCCAGTTCTCCATCAGCATGGGTGGACACCAGGCTTTGTGTATTACACTCCATAACGCAGTGGGAGCTACTCAGCATAAGCATCAGTTAGAGGAAGTTGGGAGGCTTTCGTTTTATGTCTGAAGAGCAATCCCACTATTGTATGAATTGAAAGTGGAGGGAATTCTGTCTACCTCAATGCACTGAGAGTCCAGCTAGATATAAAACAGAAGAGAGTTGATGAATCAGGTGATGAATCAGGGCATTTTGAAGAAGAACTGTGTGAACCAGTCACACAGAATGACACACTCATTCATATCCAAATTGGGTCAAGAACAAGTTTAATGTACAGTATAAACACACATGCTTAAAATTTAGCTGACAACACGGGCCCAGATGTTTGGGTAAACAGCAAGTTATGCATACTTGCATTACATCTGAGATGTGTCAGCAGATTCAGTCCCATTCAGATTTTGTTCATCAGACATCTTTTGTATGATAAGAGTTTTAGATTATAATCTAAATTTTATTGCACATTCACACAATAACATTATGTTTGTTATATGCCACCATATCATGATTTTTTTCTTTTCTTTGTTATGTTGGTTATCTAATATCAGCAGCTGCAGCTACACTGCACCTGTCTAGACATTTCTCTCCAAGAACATGCGTGTTTAGTTCTAACAGTGGTTAGGAGTAAACTTGCAAAGTTGAGACGGCTCTTTCCCATGGTCAGCTGCATTACATCACTGCAGTGACTGCCGCCCATGCGGTGTCCATCTGCTAAAAAACCAACAGATGCAGATAGAGACACTGGCAAATGTTGCCTCAGTGAGGTAATGTGCTGTGCTGTGATAACACGCATGTGAGCGCATGTGCAGCTCTATTGGCACAAGAATTAAAGTGAATAGTGAGAGCTATGTTTGATTGGTCTCATCACAGTCTTGGCATGCAAGACTAATCTGTAGGAAAATGTCTATAGATTAGCCACATGCCTTTCAATTATAGTCTGACAGCTCTGTAAAGACAACGGATTATCAAAATGCAGTTTAGACCTCAGAAATCCATCATGCAAGTCTTTATAGTCTGCAAAAGATTTCTGAAAGCACACCCACCTAAAGGCTCTACTCATCATGCCAACGATCTTAAGAGTGTTTTTGTTAACTCTAAAGACCTATTTTAAAAGCATCAGCTTATGAATGTGGAATTAGCATTTGCCTGCAGATCAGTTGAAATAACTATTGGGAAGCACCAGCCAAACCTGAAAAAAGCACCAAAACAAAACAAAGTTTTTAACAACATAGAGGAACATGTGAAGATAGTTGTGATAATGTCATAACATGGAGATTGTGTAATGTCTGTTGTCTTGGCTGATTCAGGCAGCAGAGGTGGAATGCGATGCAGATCAAACGGTGCTGCCCAGAGGCACTCTGGATCAGATTGCATTTTGGGTTGAAACCCTTCATTCATTTGTGACATTTACAGTCGTTTCAGCCTGGCCCCTCGGCATCCCTAAAACAGGGCCCCTCGTCTTTCTGGAAAATCCCTGCGAGCATGTGTCTGGCTCCACTTGTGTGTTCCGCGCCGGTGGAGGAAACAGGCCAATTACGGAGGATTTAGACGCATATGATGTCATCCCACACACACACACCCTCCTAACTGCACTATAACAGACTACAGATGAGACCGAGTGCCTCACAGGGGGAGAGAGCACAGTATCTGCAGTGAATTGGTGACACAACAAAATTGAAGATTGGCAAATAAAAGTTTGGTACACACACAAAAAAGCATTGTGTTCACAATTTAAAAAGTCATTGCATGAATATCGCATTAAGAGATTATAACAAGTTCGTGATGGGGGTGCAAGGAAGCGGGAGTCGGCGAGTTCCAATATAAAAAGTTATTTATTTTCCAATAAAATAAAACTTCACTCTATTCATATGCACACAAGTCTCTGTAGATGCATGGTAGCTCTCTCTCCCTTTACTGGCGTCTGGCTCACCCTTTAATCTGTCTCCAACTCTCACCGCAATGACATACAGCTGTTAGAGGCAATAACTGACAGGTGATGATCCTTATCGTTCTCATCTTCTGATCTCAATTTCACAAGCCAGCGCTAAACCACGCCCCCACTTC
Organism: Myxocyprinus asiaticus; assembly: GCF_019703515.2. Taxonomy (NCBI): domain Eukaryota; kingdom Metazoa; phylum Chordata; class Actinopteri; order Cypriniformes; family Catostomidae; genus Myxocyprinus; species Myxocyprinus asiaticus. The sequence continues at coordinate 5,116,734 of NC_059390.1, read as the reverse complement.
CACATACCCCCATCGCCCGACTCAGGCCGGGGAGTCATCTGGCCTGCCCAGTACTCCCCCCCTCATTTCTGGAGAGGAAGTCCGCAACAGCCATCTACGCCCCCTGTCTGTGGACCACCTCAAACTTTAACGGCTGAAGCACCAGATACCAACGGTTGATCCACGCATTGGTATCCTTCATGTGATGGAACCACTGGAGCAAGGCGTGGTCTGAATAGAGGGTGAAAGCCCGTCCCAGGAGGTAGTAGCGAAGGGTGAGGACTGCCCATTTGATGGCCAGACACTCTTTTTTTAGTGGTGCTGTACCTTGCCTCTCTCGCCGAGAGCTTCCAACTGATGTACCAGCTGGGACAACACAGCTCTCGACCCTCTGTCCGATGCGTCAGTCTGTAACACAAAAAGGAGAGAGAAATCAGGAGATGTAACAACAGCCCCCCACAAAGCGCAGCTTTCACCTGCATAAAAGCCTGTTGGCACAGCTCCGTCCACTGGACCTGGTCTGGATCTCCCTTTCTAGTGAGATCAATCAGCGGGCTGGTGATGTCCGAATAATTAGGCACAAACCTTCTATAGTAGCCAGCCAGCCCCAGGAACTGTCTCACCTCATTTTGGTCTTAGGTCTCAGGCAGGCTGCAATCGCTGCGGTCTTAACAATTTGGGGACGCACCTACCTATGGCCCAAGTGGAACCCCAGATACCATACTTCCACCTGTCCAACTGCGCACTTCTTAGGGTTTTCTGTGAGTCCCGCCTATCACAGCAACCACAGACAGCCCGCAGATGCTGCATATGCCATTTCCAATCATTACTGTATATAATGATGTCATCCAGATAGGCAGGGGCATAAGCAGAGTGTGGTCTGAAGACTCTGTTCATCAGGCTCTGAAACTTAGCCAGGGCCCCGAATAAACTGAATGGGAGGGTCACGAATTGGTGTAAACCAAATGGTGTGGAAAAAGCAATTTTATTGCGGGACATTGTTGTTAATTGGATCTGCCAATAACCCTTTGTCAAATCCAGTGTCGAGTAAAAGCGAGCTGCACCCAACCGATCGAGCAGTTCATCAATACGAGGCATTGGATTTGCATCAAATTTAGACACCGCATTGACTTTCCTATAATGCACACATAACCGGACCGAACCATCGCTCTTTGGAACCAGCACCACCGGGCTGGCCCAGTCTCTGTGGGATTCTTCTATTACCCCCATATCAAGCATGGCCTTTAACTCTTCTCAAACCACTTTTTTTGTGCTCGGGTAATCGGTAGAGACGACTGCGTACCACTACCCCTGGGGTTTCGATATGGTGTTCTATGAGGTTTGTACAACCGGGAAGATGTGAGAACACATCCGAGAATTCTCTTTGCAACTGGGCCATGTCCATGACTTGCGATCGGTGCGCAGCTTGAGGAGAGCCTGATGCTGCGACTGGTGGATGCTGGCGAGGGTCTTAAACATTTCCTTCAGAGGTGAGGCCTCCATGGCGTCATTTTTCCTCCTTCAATCCGGGTTACGGCACCAGTGTAACAAGTTCATGATGGGGGTGCAAGGAGGAAGCGGGAGTCGGCGAGTTCCAACACAAAAAGGTATTTATTTTTCAACAAAACAAAACTTTGCTATATTCATATGCACACAAGTCTCTGTGGGTGCGTGGTAGCTCTCTCTCCCCTCACTGGCATCTCAGTCTCCAACCCTCACTGCAATGACAAACAGCTGTTAGAGACAATCATTGACAGGCAATGATCCTTACTGTTCTCATCTGTACTTAGATTTGCACTACGTATGTGTATATGTGTGTGTGTATGTATGTATGTATGTATATGTATGTATATATATTCATATATATGTATATGTGTGTATATGTATGTATATGTATATGTATGTGTGTATGTAGTATGTGTATGTATGTGTGTGTATTTATATATATATATATATATATATATTGTCTATTGTGTATTCTATATATACTTTTTCTTTTCAATATTTATCTATTTTTCATTCAATTTTAATTATTTTTTAAAAGTCTTGTTGCTGTTTTTGTATTGTTGTACACTGGAAGCTTCTGTCACCAAGATAAATTCCTTGTATGTGTAAGCATATTTGGCAATAAAGCTCATTCTGATTCTGATCCTGATCTCCTGATCTTGCTCTCCATTCACAAGCTGGCGCTAAATCACGCCCCAACTTCCACAGAGATTAGTCCTTTTTATCAGTCATATGCATGCAGAACTCATTGAGGCAGTGAGTAATAGCATGCAAGCACGTTATCGGATATCAAAGGGATGTAGAGGAAAATGTTCTGCAAGGGTGCTGGGTTACAGACTGCAACTATTTACTTCCTTAAGGCCTATTTCTCAGATGAAGGTGCTCTCTGCATGCTTCTCATTTTTTGAAGAGCCCATGAAACAGGAAGTTGAAACAGCTTCTTTATTTTTTTAAAAAGTCATTAGGCTGATCACATGATCCATGGTTTGCATACTGATTTTATATTTGTTGGTATTAGAGGGAAGGGACATTCTCATGTTAGAGAGCATTTCATTGGACAAAAATTTGTAAACACACCTGTTTGCAGGATGAGTCATCAATATTTTAGATTTGTTTTCCTTGTAAATACTGTGCATTTTAAATGAGTATATCTTCTAACAGCTATTTTTTTTAACTGTAAGTACATTAGTTAGCATTGCCGACTGTACCATATTAGCCGGGATGTCCCTTATTTTGGCCAGATTTTTATATTGTCCCTTATTTTAGTGGCGAAGTGCTCAAGGAGGACCAAAGACCTGTACTAGAGTGCTCAAAATACTTAAGCGTCCCGTATCCATGTGCTGAAAAGTTGGCAACTCTAACAGCAGCATATAGAAGGCATTTTATTTAACCGACATGGACTAAAACCATAAAACTTCCATTTTGATTTCATTGTGTATTTAAACTCTTACATGCCATGTCAAAGTCTGGAGATACAATGGTGTTTCTTATCACTTCATCCCTTCAACAAACTAACACATAGACACAGGAACACACCACACTTACAGCTCTAAATTATTTTTAGCCAGATGACACAAAACAAGTTTGACCTATTCTTACAAAAGCTATTACATCAAGCTAAATTAAATTAATCATAATCAACCATAACACACTAAGCACGGTGGGCAAATATGGCTGTGGTGTGTTTTTCTGTCTATCCAGAAACATGGGTTTTGTGGTGTGTTAGTGCAAAACTGAAGATCTCAAGTGCCATATTTAGGCCACAGGCACACAAATGATAGATTGAGAGATGTTAAGAGAGACCAAGCTATACCATGACAGATGCAATCTGGAAGTCATTACTCTTGCAGGAAGCACATACTGAATCAAAGAACATTGATAGGCTTATAAACTATAGAGAACATATATCAAGGATACAATTTGATACTTCACTGAAGATTTGGTGCTGTCATTCAATACATTGTGAAATGTTTAGATTCAAATCCATGCACTTCCTAAAATTACCTATTCTAATGGTCTCCATCTTTGGCACAGCCGGGGTACCATGGCATTTCTCACGGGGTAGAGTACCTATTTGTCATTAAATGTAGAAGTGGAAAGCTGTGTTGAGTAACCTGGTGTGTCTTCGTCTTTGAGTCTTTGAGAGACCAAAAAACGTAACAGTCAATCCCCTCACGTTACTCACATGTTGTTTGAAGGTGTTTGTGAATACTGTTCTCCCGAATTTCCCTCTTTTGAGCTCTTTTTTATATGGAAAAGTGATATGTTAAAAAAGGAATGGAAAGGAGGTTAAAGAGGTGTCTTGTCTGTCCAGCAAGTCATTAGTAACAGAAATGTAAAAAAATATTTAAATATACTGTAAACTGTGTTTTCTGCAGTGACTACTATAAAACTACATTTATTTTGGCATTGCTTTAATTCAGTTACATTGTGGTGTAAAGTACAGCACAGAAATGTATTCAGTGTTCAGGACCTTTTATGCTGTTGTGGGAAAATGTACTTTTTAACTACACTGATTATCCGAAACAAGATGAAAAATATTGTTTAAATAATCTTATTATAATTCTGACCGAATTCATATTCATAAATGCAAATTTAGGCTAACCGCCCAACTTTATGTTTTCATTGAGTGAAGCAAGGCTGTACATTGACAAAATATTTTAAAAATAAAAAAAGCTATTAAGACTTTCATATTTGTGAGCTTTATTAAGTATTAATCTGAATTTTATATTTACTTTTTTGTACCATTATTTTGTTTTATACTGTGTGTATATATATATATATATATATATATATATATATATATATATATATATATATATATATATATATATATATATTACTTCCCCCTGGCACTTTTCTGTTATTTCCTTTATTCTAAGTTTTTGTGTCGTATAAGTTTTATATATATATTTTTCTGTATAATGTTAAATATTTGTAATTTTACAAAAAATATAATGTTGATGTTTATTGCATAATAAAAAATAATCAGCATCTCTGTTGCTCTTATTCTTACAGTAGTACTATAAAAAGGGGTTGCACTGTGTTTTACTGACCTCTGGTGCTCTGAAAGAGTTTGCAGGGATGCAGACACACACTCAATTTAAGTCTAGACTAAAGACTCATCTATTTAGCCAGGAATACACCTAATTTATCCATCAGCTCACAGTTTGGCTGCTTTAGTTAGGTCTGCCAGAACCAGAAACATCTATTATGATCTAAACTCTGCATAAAATTGAATGACATCTACGCTAATATTGTTCTATTTGTTTCCATGTCTCAACCTCGTGATTCATATCCCGTGGTTACCAGAGCCGGCCAGATCCAGCTCCGTTTCTGCTTGGTGTCGGACTCCACTGCTATGTGTCTCTGAGTGATGACGACTAAATGCAGCCTGTGCTAGCCAGACATCACTTCAGTCTTTTACGATGGACTTCAGAGGATGAACTGATGGCAACTCCAACTGTAAGACATCGGATAATTCATATGCCACTGCCTGAACCTTGGATTTAGGATGGACCCCACCGAACCTCAACTAAATGACTTAACGGTTGAACTGCGATGCACCTCATTGATCTCTGCCTGCATCACCTTTGTCTATTGATGGACTACACTCTTGAAATGGAATACATAGACTATCATTTAATTGAAAACAAAAGTCTTCATCAGCCAACTAATAAAGGACAATGCATCTATGGGAACTTCTGCAGTTAATCCAGGACTGACTTCAAAGACATTAGTCATTAATCTTACAGTTCATAAAAAAATATTTTTTTTAAACACTGGCCCTTAACACTTACTTAGTTTACTAATCTTAAACCATGACCTGCACTGCATATTAATAACTAATACTGGCATTATATTGATGCTGGTTAGCCAGAGGGGAACTGGCCTCCACAGTGAGCCTGGTTTCTCCCAAGGTTATTTTTCTCTATTAACCAATATCTTATGGAGTTTTGTGTTCCTTGCCACATTCGCTTTGAGCTTGCTCACAGGGGTTCTAAATACAATTATTATTTAATTATATTTTTATACACAATTTAAAATCATATTTAATCAAACTACACAATGATCACTTTAAGACTTTATAGATATTACAGTTTCATTTTTTATAATGCATGATTTTCTGGGACATAATCATGGTGCCATGCGAGGTTCGGATATGTGAACGGCGAGCTCTGCGCACTTTGCTAGTTTTAATACTTGTTGTGTCATAATCCGATTCAATACACCCGGTTTATAACTGTTCTATGAAGACAATATGTCAAAGAATTCAAATTCCTCGGGCTCTGGAGACATTAAAAGACACTTACATACTCAAGCTGATGCCCCTGAACAACAGACCGATGCAGTGGAAGAGATACAGCATCAACTGTTGAACATGACGACAATGCTGACAAAGGTCGTTGCTGACTTGGAGGATCTTGCTGTAATACATCGATCGATCACTGCCATGGAGACAAAATTAACTGAGTTGGTTACAAGAATGAAGGACGTCGAGAAACGTATCGATTATCTGGAGTCATTGGAGAGGGAATTAGCTGCTAACCCGCTAGCGATCAAGGCAGACTTGGAGTGTGTTTGTGAAAAACTGGAAGACCTTGAGAACCGTAATCGGTGAAACAACGTCCGAATTGTTGGAATTCCTGAGAACAAAGAAGGCTGAGATATGGTGAAATTCCTAGGTGAGCTCTTCCCGAGTCTGCTCAACAATACAGACCATAAGCTGGAAATCGAGTGAGCTCACAGAGTTCCGGCTCGGAGATCCGCTAAGGGAGACAGGCCCTGAATAATTCTGGCCAAATTTCAGAGATCATCCGATAAAGATCTCGTGTTATGTGAGGCGAGGAGTAAAGGAAGATTTTCTTGGAAGAACAACAGCATTTTCTTGTTCCCAGACTTTGTGAATTCGACAAGAGAGAACCATGATTGATTCAAGGAATGCAAGAAACTCTTACATCAGTGGAAGGTTGCTTTTGTACTGATGATCCCAGCCAAATTGTGGTGTAGTGGACTAAACCACATAACTGATCATCAGAAGGCTGCCGGTTCAATCCCCACAGCCACCACCATTGTGTCCTTGAGCAAGGCATTTAACTCCAGGTTGCTCCAGGGGGATTGTCCCTGTAATAAGTACACTGTAAGTTGCTTTGGATAAAAGTGTCTGCCAAATGCATAAATGTAAATTGAGAATAGATACTAAGGATGGCTGCAAAATATTTACATGCCCACAGCAAGCAATGTCCTTCATAAAGTCAATGGAATGAGTGAGCCATTGTGTGATGCTCTCTATGCAGCTGAGTGAGCCTGACTCACTGAACATTCACTTGACTGTCTGAGGAAACTGAGTTCCTATTTTGTTTCTTTTTGTGCTGGTTCTGCCTAGCGGCTGAAGTTTGTTTTGTGGAGGAACACACCTTCAGGACAGTTATGTGGATGAATCTACACATTCTTTGTGCTTATTCCGCCTATTGGCTGGAGTTTGTTTTATAGATTATTTTCTGTTGTGTAATTCTGTCTCACAAAATTTGTATAGAAGCACCAGACTTGAGCAATCCGATCGTAAAGTTGTCGCGGGGACTCTCATAGGCGTACATGGACTGTTTGAGTTTAGAGGGATGGACGCCGGTTGGCACTGTCGTGCGCAGGGTTAATGCGCACATTTTTTTCTTTTTCTGTCTGTTTGGTTCTGGGGGAAGTTCGAGGTTTGATTGTTGCACTAATGTTGGTATGTGGTCTTTATAATTTTATTTTTGACGCACAATCAATTTTTTTATTATGTAAAAATGTCAAATGTTAGTATGAGTGGATTGTCTCTCTCCATGTGGAATGTGAATGGGTTGGGGCACCCCATAAAAACTTAAGAAATATGGTATAGTGTTTCTTCGAGAAACGCATCTTTCCATGCAGGAAGCTGAAAAAGTTGGGAAGCTATGGGGTGGACATTTTCTTTAAAGCTGGCTCAAGTAAGAGCAGGGGAGTCATTACAAGTAAACATCTACAATTCAAATGTCTCAAACAGATTAAAGATAAATTAGGAAGAGTCATTATTGTTTTAGCAGAAATTCAGGGGCAAAGGTTGATTTTGGCTAATATTTATGCACCTAATGCTGATGATCAGGGCTTTCTTGTAGATCTTGTAGGGATGTTGCAAGCCGCTGGCACCCCTCATGATATAATATTGGGAGGAGACATTCATCTTTTGATGGACTCAGTCCTTGTGCATAGTGAAGCAAAAGTGTGTAAGCCCCCTAGAGCAGCATTGATGCTTCACAGGATGTGTAAAAAACGTGGTCTTTTTTTTTTCTCCCCAATTTGGAATGCCCAATTCCCAATGCACTCTAAGTCCTTGTGGTGGTGTAGTGACTCGGTGGATCCGGGTGGCGGAGGACAAACCTCAGTTGCCTCTGCGTTTGAGACCGTCAACCTGCACATCTTATTACATGGCTTGTTGAGCGTGTTACCGCAGAGACATAATGTGTGTGGAGGTTTCATGCTATTCTCTGCGGCATCCACGCACAACTCACCATGCGCTCCACTGAGAGTGAACCACATTATAACGACCCCATGTGACTCTACCCTCCCTAGCAAGCAGTCGGTTGTTTAGAAGACCTGACACTCAGTCACTCAGCACACCCTGGATTCAAAATTGCATCTCCAGGGGTGGTAGTTAGTGTCTTTACTCGCTGAGCTACCCAGGCACCCCCAAAAATCTTCGTCTTACAGATATTTGGAGACTTTTGAACCCATCTGGTAGGGACTATAATATTTTTTTCATCAGTCCATAAGATTTATTCTAGAATAGATATTTTGTTATATCTAAGTTCCTCATTTCATCTGTTGTGGATTGCTCAATTGGAAACATCTTAGTCTCAGATCACACCCTGGTGAGTTTAGAGGTGTTGCCAAATATGCAGAAAAAGAAATCATATAGTTGGCGCTTTAATGTATCCCTTTTGAAAAATCCTGAATTCCAACAAATGTTACTGAAATCAATATTTATATGGAGACCAACTGGTCCTCAATATCCTCTGTGGCCGTGGCTTGGGAGACACTTAAAGTGGTTCTTAGGGGTCGGCTCATACAGTATGACTCATTCATCAAAATGTCCAAAGCACGAGAACTTGTGGAGTTGGAAAGGAATATTAAAAGTGCTGAGGAGTTTTGGCTATTCAGGGCAAGACAGTCGTACTTTGAGTCAGGGGACAAAGCAGGGAAGCTTTTGGCTAGATATATAAAGCAGAGAGTGTCTTTTTCTACCATTCCCTCAGTGAAATCTGCAGGTGGTGAAATTTTTACCTCAGCCATTGATATTAATAATGCTTTTAAAGAACTCTATCTTGATCTTTATAGTTCCACATCTTCGTCTACTGATGAAGGTATTATAAACTTTGTGGAACCATTAGAACTCCCTAAACTGACGACAGAGCAAACAAATTCTCTTGATTCTGAGATAAACTTGGAGGAGCTTGACGAGGTAATTAAGGTTTTGCCGCTGAATTTTTTTAGATCTTATGCTACAGAACTGGCTCCACTTTTGTTAGAAGTTTATACAGAATCATTAAAGAATGGAAAGCTTCTGCCAACCATGACACAAGCCCGGATCAGTCTGATACTTAAAAAGGACAAAGATCCAAGCGAGTGTAAGAGTTACCATCCAATTTCCCTGATCCAGCTAGACATTAAAATATTGTCAAAAATTCTGGCTAACCGATTGAGTAAAGTTATGACATTTCTTATACATATAAATCAGGTGGGGTTTATTTGAGGCCGCAGCTCTTCTGATAACATTAGGCGTTTCATTAATATCATGTGGTCAGTGGCAAATGATCAGACTCCAGTCGCTGCCATCTCACTTGACACTGAAAAGGCGTTTGATATGGTAGAATGGGATTATCTTTTTAAGATTTTGGAAATATACAGGTTCAGGAATACTTTTATTGGATGGATTAAGTTACTTTATAGACACCCGGTAGTGGCGGTACAAACAAATGGATTAATTTCAGATTATTTTACTCTGGATAGGGGCACCCGGCAGGGTTGCCCTCTTTCCCTATTATTGTTCTGTCTTGCCCTGGAACCATTAGCAGCCGCAATAAGAAAGGAAGATTATTTTCCAGGGGTGGTGGCGGGCGGTATGGCGCATATGTAAGCTTTTGCTTTATGCAGATGATATTTTATTATTCATCTCTGACCCCAGTAAATCTATGCCTTGCCTCCACAGAATTATTAATTCCTTTTCTAAGTTCTCAGGATACAGTGTCAGTTGGTCTAAACCTGAAACTTTGGCTCTGACAGCACACTGCCCAGTAACGGCTTTTCAGCCGGGCACCTTCCAGTGGCCCAAGCAAGGCATTAAGTATTTGGGCATTTTATTCCCGGCAAATTCGTCTGATTTAGTTAGAATTAACTTTGACCCCTTAATAAAAAGGTTTTCGAGCGATGTGGACAGGTGGGCTTCATTACATTTATCTCTGATTGGGAAGGTTAATGTTATTAAAATGAATTGTATTCCAAAATTTAACTACCTGTTGCAGTCTCTCCCTGTAGATGTCCCCCTCTCTTATTTCAAGCAATTTGATAACATAGCGAAGTCCTGCGTTTGGAATGGTAAGTGTCCCAGATTACATTTCAGTAAGTTACATATGCCGATTGACAAAGGTGGGTAGGCCTACCCAAGATTTTGTTTTATTATTGTGCATTCAGTCTCAGACATTTTGCTCATTGGTTGCTTCCACCTGAGAGAGCCCCTCCCTGGTTTTGTATTGCACAGGAAGTTATTGCCCCTATTTCTCCATTGCAAAGCCTTTCTATAAAACTAACCAGAGAAGTTAAGTTGCACCCCGTTATCTCTCATTTGCACTCGGTGTGGACAAAAGCGTCCAGAGTGTTTAATTCGGACATTTATTTAAATGTTGCCTCAAGCATATGGCTGAACCGCAAATAATGTATTAATAAGTTCCCTTTTTGCTGGTCAGAGTGGATCGTGAGGGGGGTTATTACACTCAGTGACCTATATGAGAGTGGAATGTTGAGATCCTTTGAAAATTTGGTTCAGCATTTTGGGATTCCCAGATCTCAGTTCTATAAGTATTTACAGCTACTCCACCTGCACTGTACTGTTTTTGGGAGTAGTTTACACCCCCCTAAAGCGGCAGATACTCTGGGAGTGGTGATTACTGCTTTTGGAAAAGGTCATGAGGCATCAGTGTATTACTCCCTGCTAATTCAGAGTCTGGGGGACAGAGCTTTAACTTCTATAAAGAGAGTATGGGAGAAAGATTTAAACTTGTTATTGGAGGAGGGAGTGTGGGCTAGGATACTAAATAGCATAAAGTGTGCATCTAGAGATGCAAGGGTGCATCTTATGCAATTCAAGATTTTACATAGATTCTATTGGACCCCCTCTAGATTGTATAGGCTTGGTCTTAAAGACACAACCACCTGCTGGCAATGTCAATAAGAAGATGGAGACACAACACATGTCTTTTGGGGGTGTGTGAAGATCCAAGAATTTTGGTTGAAGATTCAGAGTTTTATGTGTGAGGTATTGGGCACTCAGATTTTATTTTGTTCCAGACTCTGTATTTTAGGCAATGTGGCGGTCATCAATATAGAGAATAAGCACATAAAAAATTGGGTCCTAACTAGTGTTATGATCGCCAGACAGATAGTTTTAAGGGGATGGAAGTCGGCTGGAGCACCTCCATTTCAGAAGTGGTGCTTGGAGATTGGCAGGGTGGCAGCTTTTGAAGAGGGGTTATCCAGAAGACTGGGGACTTGTTTGTGGGGAAATGGGGCAAGTATCTGGCATTTTTGGAGGGACAGTGGAGAGAGAGGTGTAGTGGTTATGTATGTGATTATATATATTTTTGTTCACCACTGGGGTGTTGTTGGGGGTCGGGGTGGGGTTGGGGATTGGGGGGTGGGGGTAATAGTGGTTGTTAAGTATTGATTCTGTTTGTATATGTTTTGATTTTCTTTATTTAATAGATGAATCAATAAAAAATTGTAATCATAAAAAATGCATGATTTTCTGTAAAGCTGTTTTGAAACAATGTGTGTTGTGAAAAGGGCTATACAAATAAAAATGACTTGACTAAATCTTCACTTTCACTTTTACATCCACGTTCTTCTTTTGTTTTGTTTTTTGGTGATTCACATTCTTCGTGCATATCACCACATATTGGTCGGGGCTGGTCAGAGGTGGAGATTTATGGGAAAAAAGAACTTAAATATTGATCTGTTACTTACCTACAACTATCTTCTAAAAAAGGACTTAAATATTGATCTATTTCGCACATACACCTATCTTCAGAAGACGTAGATTTAACCAGTTTAGTCTCATGCATATCTTTTATGCTGACTTTATGTAATTTTTGGAGATTCAAAGTCCAAAATTCCAACATCCCTTTAAACAAAGAACAAATTATGAAGATTATAAACTCTTTTTAAAAAGTTGTATATTATGCCACGGAGCAAGTTTTCATGGATGTGGTTATGGTGACATGGAAACTTGAGAGACTTTTATTTTGAAATTCCATTCTTAGGGTCACTAATTTGCTGCTCTCTTCATTCTGTTGATATTCTGTTTCTCTAATGTTTGGTTTCACACAACTGACTTTACCGCGTTTACGGAGGAATAGAACGTGGAAGTATGTTTTATATTTAAAAAACAAATTTATATGGAGTTTTGGTGCGGTTTAGACCTAACAAATACATATATGCTAACTTGTTTTGTTTAAAATCGTGAACGTTATCCAGTTGTCTGGTTGTTGAGTTTGCTAGGGAAGTATTGTACATGTGCTCATTGTTTGAATGGCTCATAGTGTAATTTAACGTTTCTTATTAATATTACGAAACTACTAAATGCTATCTCCCCCCGTTATGACAGACACTGCAGCAAAGCATTTTCTTCATATTTGAGTCACTTAAACATTGTTGAATGATCATTTGCATTGATTTCCATGGTGTGACTGTGTCTCAAATAATGCTATTGTTGTCTTTTTTTCTTTTTTTTTTTTTTATCATAAGTGCTTATGGTGTGTGCCAGGTGGTAGAGGAGCAGTGCAGATATGACCCCATCAAAGGAAGGCATGACTTCTCTCATCGACAAGACCATGAGGATGAGGAGGGAGGAACAGGCACGGCAGGTGGTTCTGGCCTGGGCAGTGCTGAATGTGTCATTGGCAGGGATGATCTATACAGAAATGTGAGTTCACACATGTATGTGTTACACATTTGCATGGCTCTGAAGCCTTTAAGCAACTCTTCCAAGGCACTGTCCTGGGCTGCGTTTGTCGGCAATGGTTTACGCTTCGATTATAACGCAACCAAGTAACTTTGACGTTTAGGTCTGGGAAGCTTCTCAGCAGATACTACAACATAACCTACTGGCCCATCTGGTATATCGGTAAGTAAATGGACTGGAGAGTCAGGTCTGATGTCAGTGAAGGTGTTTTATTGTATGACTAATCTTTTAAATTGTGATTTTGTTGGACAGAGCTCACTCTGGCCTCCCTGTTCAGCCTTAATGCGCTTTTTGACTTCTGGAAGTACTTCAAGTACACCATGTCCCCTTCCACCATCGGTGTTAGTCCAGAGCAGCATCGACTTCTGGGGCTCACAAGCTCAGGTGAGTTAGTCGACACCTACAAAGAAGGCAGTGGTAACCGATCATGTTAATGGTTGTATACGTTTATAATAAACAATCAGTTTTGCTGTTAAAAAAGCTGTTCCATTAGACCGATCCATCATTGTTGTGTTATTAGGGATTCAGGCCTCTCCACCTCAGAAACAAGAGAAAAAGGAAGCTCCTGTCTCAGTCCAGTCGTCACCTCTGCAGGGACAGAACGTGCTTTGTTTTAGCCCTGCAAGTCCTTCTAGCACCAGCCCCAAATTTTCCCCCATCTGTGTGTCTGGGTACAGTCCGTCTCTGAGCAGCCCTTCCTCAGCAGGAGGACCCTTTTCACCTTCCATGGCTTTTGGGAAGGTTTGTGTTTTGCTGATGACTCTGAAATGCTTCTTGAAATTGTACTTTAATTGTTCTTGTTCTGTTCAAGCACCTACTCAAAATGTTTCCTCATGTATCATTTAAACATGTGCAGGTGTTGAACTATAGTCCATCTCCGAGTTCCTCTCCATACACAAGCAACCTCGGACCGGTAGAGGGCACCAGCCTCCGCGCTCGTTACCGCACATCCCCATCCATCTTCAGCTCCCCCGGAGGTAAGGAGGACTACATAGATGAGCTGAAGACTTTGGAGAAGTTTTTATGCCTTGAGGAGGAGAAAAGCCATCACAGTCAACTAGGTAAGAGTCTTATGAGGAGAGGAAGTTGCAACAAGCTCTGGCTGTCCTAAGGACTAGCCTAAGTTGCAAGCATTTTGGTTCCTTTTTTAGGAAGTCCAGAATCAACATCTCAGAGGAGCAGCCCAACATTCTGGAACTACAGTCGTACAGTGGGGGATTATGCACAGAGCCTGAGGAAGTTCCAATACCAACCGGCCTTCCGGTCACAAGCCCCATCTGCCCTTAAAGATGACACCGAGCTGGGCTCCAAACAAGCTGCTGAAGAAGTGTGTATAAAATTAAAGATTAAAAATAGCAAGATTTCAAATCATCTTTTTTTTTTTTAAAACATTTTTTTTATGCTTTTGTGTCCTTAATGTGTTTTAAAATAAATGCTTTAAATATCCTGTTGTTTAAGTTTTTTGCATTTTATTACAGGTCTGGACGAGAATCACAACCAGTCGTGTGGTGACCGATAGTATTGACAGCTGGACTGCTAAACTGAGAAACGTGAGCAGCTTATTTATTAAATGTTTCGATTTACATTTAGAGTTTTTTCAGTCATTCATCCAACAATATGATATTTTCTATGTCATAAAAGAGAAATCTGTGAAGATTTTGCTTTAAGAGAACAAGGTCGTTAAAGTACATTTCTTTTTACTCATCATACCCATTCCAGTGGATAAACGACACCATTCTCGAACATCTGGTAAGAGAGATGGAGTCTGTTAACAGTCAACTCAGGAGAATGGGTTGCCCTGAGCTGCAGATTGGCGGTAATTATCTTTTCGTCTAAAGATATTTGACGATGTGTTTGTTTGAGCTGCTCTCACTGTTGTTGTTCTTTTGTCATTAAGAGGCCAGTATCAGCAGTCTCAAACAAGCTGCTGTGCTCAAAGCCTCTGCAATCCCCACTCTCAATGCCATTGTACAATATCTGGACATCACACCTAATCAAGAGTATCTGGTGGAGAGAATCAAGGGTGAGTGGAGAACGCAATTCACATTTTGTATTCCCAAAACATGGTGTCTTAATTTATGAACACTTATTTTCTTTCAGAGATGATGTTAATTGTAGTTTTCTGATGACCAGTGTCCTGATGTTTTTTGTCTTGCAGAACTGGCCCACAGTGGCTGCATGAGCTCGTTCCGCTGGAATGGAGGAGGAGATCTTAAAAATCGGAAATGGGACACAGACCTTCCGACAGACTCAGCTGTGAGTTCCTTCAAAAAATGTGCATCATTTGAATGCTATTTGCATACCTGTTGCAGAGTATAGGTTCTGAGGTTATAGATGCATTGCACTTATTTTTACATTTCACAAGAATCCTATAGATGAAGTTACTATTTACAAGCAAACGCTGGGCAGCGGCACTGCCGAGTTCTTGTGGTACCCTGGAAAGGAACCACTATCTGTGGGCGATCAGTTTTAAAAACTGCTGGCGATTCATCAGTTATCATCCTTTTCCACCACCTTAGTTTTCAGTGTCTACAGAATACACTGTCTGTCAACCTCTGGTGCCAATTGAGCTGAAAATGCTCAAAAAGTACCATTTTGTAGAGTTGAAACACCCCGTTTCCAAAAGATTATTGAAGATTTGGCCCTAATTTTGCCTCTACTCTAATAAAACCCATTTGCCTCGCAGCTGGTGATGGTGAAGGAATCGCACAAACTCAGATGGTTGTTTTACATTTCCTAAGCACAACCATTGTGACCGATATGATACCAAATATGATCTAACGATGATCTAATACCACCATGCAAGATCTAACAGGACCCCATCTCCACCACCGCATTGTATACTATTTGTTAAAGGACGTGTGTATAAAAATATTGTAGGACTTCTAAAATATGCCTTTGCATTTATTTTGAATGCAGTAAATAACATGTACAATTGAAACTGGCTGTTATTAAGGATTAATATATTGAATAGTTTGAATATAAATTATTATTCGCACTTTGTGTAAATACAATTTGAGCAGTAAAGAAGATGTGAATTGCATTTCAGATGGAAGTTTTCATTCTTATGACACATTTCTCAGGCTTTAGAAGTGTGTTTAACATATGAGAATGTGCGTCAACCTGTTACATGTCTGACAAAATCATACAGGCATATTGAATCAAGTTAAAACGGTAACTGTTTCAAAGGGATTGCTCACCCAAAAATACATTCTCTCATTATTTACTCACCCAGATGTGTATGATTTTCTTTCTTCTGCTGAACACAGAATTTAGAAAAATATCTCAGCTCTCTAGGTCCATACAATGCAAGTGAATTGTGACCAAAAATTTGTAAGCTCTAAAAAGCACATAAAGGTAGCATAAAAGTAATTCTTACGACTCCAGTGGTTTAATCCATGTCTTCTGAAGTGATCAAATCAGTTTTGGGTGAAAATAGACCTAGATATAACTTTTTTCACTGTACATCTTGCCAAGACACCACGCACATTCAGAAATGGTTTTCGTCTTGCCCTTTACGCACAGAGATTTGACCAGATTCCTTGAATCTTTTAACTATATTGTGCACTGTGTAGAGGGTGAAATGCCCAAAATCTTTCCAATTTGTCTTTAGGGAACTTTGTTCTCAAAGTACTGGATTATTTGCTGAAGCATCTGTTGGCAAATTGACAAGTCTCAAATGATTCTTGCTCTTGAAGAACTAGGCTGTTTTTGGAGGCTCCTTATTTAACTTCTTTATTTAACTTTGGAGGTATCCTGTTTAACATCTCCTGCTTCACATTGCCTTGTTATTTTGACTTGTCAGATTGTTATTAGTCTTAAATTGCCCCTGTCAACTTTTTTGGAGCATGTTGCAGTCATCTGTTTTGAAATGACTGTACATAAAAACAAAACAAAAAAAACTATGAAATTCACAAGGTAAAACATCATATAATCTGTAGTTGTAGTGTTTTCAATATAGCAAAGGGTGAATATAATTTACAAATACATTTTTTTGTTTTTATTAATATTTTTCATACTGTCCCAACTTTTTTGGAATTGGGGTTGTAGTTCAAAAATAATTGACATATATGTCTTCACTATAAAACATAGTTATCCCTTTATAATAACTTTTATTAACATATAAACAGATTACTGAAACCCCAGCGCTGCCCATATCCACTATTAAAAAGCTGCTGCTTTTAGGAATTTAGAAGTGTGGTTGCCTGCTGTGTCGTCATGTTAACTTCATCTATATTACTCCACTTTCTCTTTGTTGTAGATCCTTTTGCATGTGCTTTGTACATACCTGGACTCCAGACTCCCTCCACATCCAAAGTATCCTGATGGAAAAACATTTACATCTCAGCATTTTATTCAGACACCAGACAAACCAGGTATGCTCAGAAACTCTGTTGCATATAGCAGTGGCCCTATGCAGTTCATTGTAATATTAATACATTTGATGTTTGATTTTAAGGACATTTTTACTTTCGTACCATTGTCATATTGGTACTATGTTGGGTCGCCACATGATCTGGGTCCTAAAGCAGAACCAGTTGGCCCAGAGTATTACACAGTATCTTTAATATATGATTCTGACATCGAAATTAACATATGTATACAAATTTCTAACAGTTGTGTCCAATGAGAACCTCTTTTGCATTCATCAAAGTTGCACGACCCCTCCTCATTATCAGCTGGTTTACCAGGGCCACATCTACAGCTTGCCCAAGGTACATTCGATGCTCTCCAAACAAAATTACAGTTGTGTAATGCTTCTGCTTCGTGTAACTAATGATTTGTGTTTGCACAGGGCAGAAATAACTTGTTCCACACCATCCTCATGTTCCTCTACATTATCAAAACCAAGGAATCTGGCATGCTCGGGTGAGTGTTATTTTAGTGGTTATCTCATTGATTAGTTTGAAGCTGTTTCTACTTGAGTCTACCTGCACTTTTTTGGATCTTGATAGTTTGTGTTCTTGCATTAAAGTATGAAAAATCAAATGGAAGAAATGTTTCCTATTTTATTTTTTTATTGGAACAGGAGAGTGAACCTAGGTCTTTCAGGAGTGAACATACTCTGGATCTTTGGAGACTGAGGTTGTCATGGCACAAATGAGAGGATAACACTGCAGTCACCTCTGTATATGATAAAGACTGATTTTTCTTCCATTTACATTATCATGTTCCATGGTTTTGAGATTCATTGGACTGTATAATCATAACTTGCAACCTGAATGCAAATACAGATGAGCACAAAAGACTTTTTATCTGTACAAAAAGATTTTTAAACTTCAGTACTCAAATATTTATGGCTTGAAACAGTGTCAAAATGGAGTTTTGATTTTGTATTTCATAAACAGTTTTTCTAGTTCATTTTCATAAAAACTTCAAATGAAAATAAAAATAGTTTTGCTTTTTGAAATGAATGTAAATAACAGATGAAAAGTACACTGTAATAGGGCTAGCTGAATTTTGGTGGACACTGCGTTGATTTTGTTTAATTTTTAATGCAATACAGTAGATGTTTGCACTGTTGCTGTTGTTCTCTACCAGGCCATCCACACTCAGCAGCTGTACACATGAACATCTGTTACAAGTGTAGACATGCAACCATAAACATAATTATACAGTAACTCCTTATAAAGAACAAAAGTATCAATTACTTTATACAAAGCATTGAAATAATTACTCTGTTTAAAAGAAGGGGCTTTCATGTTTCATCTCTTTAATGTTTGAAAGCCAGTGACTCTGATCTTGAATGCCAAGTGACATGATCAACAAATTTTTTTAAATGTTTTTTTGTATGTTGTATTGTGCCTGAAATGAAACTTGACATGCAATGAGCCTGCTCTTTTGTCTTTGGTTTTTAAATTAAGAAATGCCTGACAGTGTTCTTGTGTTTGGCTCCAAATAAAACCTTGAACGCCATTCTCAGATTTAACCACATGATGGTAGTGCTGTTCCCTTACAGAGGAATCTTAATGGTAGCAGTAAATTTATTGTAAATAAGCCTTTTATTTATATATATATATATATATATATATATATATAGCTCACTGCTGTGACTCTTCTTAGGCTTCTACAGTACTACAACTGGAATAGATTTCAAAAAAGTTCTCTATATTTAACAGTGGCCTCAATAGCAAGAAAACACCTAAACATATTATGGTACTACCCTGTTTTTAGATGTACCATGGTAGTACCACAATGGTACTCTCAAGTGCATTAGAAGATAAATATGTTTTGCATTCAGTGCCAGAGTAAATGCCATTACTGTACCATAGTTTTGCCACAGTACTTCATTGAAAGGGCAAGGTTGTTGTCATGTATGAAAAACTTAATTTACATTAAAGATTTGGAATAAACTTAAACTCTTAATTTTATTATTATTAAATGTAAGCTTATGAAATATATTTATTTTTGACAAATATTTTTTGTATTATTTAATTACATATTTTAAATATATTATTATAATCCTCCATGTGCATTTAAAGGGATAGTTCACTCAAAAATGAAAATACTCTCATCATTTACTCACCCTCATGCCATCCCAGATGTGTATGACTTTCTTCTGCAGAACACAAAGATTTTTAGAAGAATGTCTCAGCTCTGTTGGTCCTCACAATGCAAGTGAATGGTGACCAGAACTCAAAAGGTCCAAAAAGCACATAAAGGCAGCATAAAAGTAATCCATAAAACTGCAGTGGTTAAATCCATATAATCTGAGGCAATATGATATGTGTGGGTGAGAAACAGATCCATATTTAAGTCCTTATTTACTGTAAACCTATACTTTCTCTTTCACGTTCACATTCAGCCACTGACTGGTTGGGGCTGGTCAAAGATGATTTATAAAATAAAATAAAAAGACTGATCTGTTTCTAACCCTCACCAATCATAATGCTTCTAATGACATGAATTTTACCACTGGAGTTTTATGGATTATACATTTGCACATATACAGTGAAATTCTTTTTTTCACATATCCCAGCTAAGCTGGGGTCAGAGTGCAGGGTCAGCCATGATACAGCACCCCTGGAGCAGATAAGGTCAAGGGCCTTGCTCAAGGGCCCAACAGTGGCATCTTGGCAGTGTTGGGGCTTGAGCCCCTGACCTTCTGAGCAGTAATCTAGAGCCTTAACTGCTGAGCCACCACTGCCCCTATGGATTACTTTTATGCTGCCTTTATGTCCTTTTTGCACCTTCGGAGTTCAGGTCACCAAATCTTCGTTTGTGTTCAGCATGAGATATAAAGTCATACACGAGGGTGAGTAAATGATGAGAGAATTTTTCTTTTTGGGTGAACTATCCCTTTAACGTAAGACGCAATGATACGTGATCACGCTACTAGCGGTGAACTACACGTCCCGCAATGCCTTGCGCGTAGCGTCATCGCACCGTGCGTATGCGCTCGTGTGTCGCTTCTTTCTGTATTGGAAGAAAAAGCTCCGTGCGTATCGCAGCGATGTCAGTCCAGGCTGTGGCAGCGAAAATGGCCGAGGTCGAATTAAAAGACGTGGCCGGTAAAGACTCTCCCCTAGCTATTTCTCCGCTGACACCCAAGGTAGAGGAGAAAAAGAGTGAAAATAACTCTTCATCATCATCAACTTCGGTGGCCGCGGCGGGGGAGCCGAGCCCGTTGACCACCGCACCGAACCCCGTGAAGATGCCGCAGGCGTCCGCGATGAAGCGGTCGGACCCGCAGCAGAACGGCGGCGAGGCGTTCGTCAACTGCGACGGCACGGTAGCCGAGGCCCCTCGGATGAAAAAGGTAACGTGATTCGACACAGGCCAGTCCGTGAGATCCGTGATGGAACTTGTTTTGTAGCCTCCGTCCACCGCGGTGTGTCATTGTGTGGCGATTATTCTGGCCTATCAAACGTCCCTCAGCACCGTAACAACTGTAAATTAACGGTCATTTATCGCCTAACGAACAGATGATGAAGTCTGACAGACATACTGAAGAGCTTCACCGATGTTTGATTTGAAACTCCAGATCTTGATCGTTTGTTTGTGTTTCTAATGATTGAAAGAGACCCGCAGTGCTTGTGTCGTGGCGCTGCATGTCTCATCTGGGGCAAAACAGTTTGCCAACATCTGTATTACAATATAAGCACTTTGTAATAACTTTCATCAATAAGTCATTAACCAACATTATGTAATGCTTCAGATCAGTAACATAACAGTTCAGCAGTCGATGTGCATTCTAATACATAAAGATTCATGACAATTCATTGTACATTTGTCATATATACGCATTATATAATGTCAAGATGTTTGTTATTGATCTTAATGAAAGTTATTATGATGTGTGGTTTTTTTAGTGTGCAGCAGTGCCATTTGCAGTATGAATTTTAAGATGAAAAATGGTAATGTGAAACACCAGCTGGTTGATTTGTCTTTATGTCTGTGATGGGCTATGAATGGACATTGCAATAATATGTTTGTAGTTGATCATGGTTCTTATGATTTATATACTCATGTGTTTTTTCTGCTTGCCATCGTGGCCACATACATGCCAGCATCCACTTCAACTCATCTTATAGTTGGTATATGATATTAAGTTACCATGCAGACAGTGCTCCCTGTGCAAGTGTTTACAACATAAACACATATCTGTGGGTTTGCTTTTCACTTTCAAAAATCAAAAAGCTCTTGGTTCAGTGTATGCAGGCCGGTTTGTCATTTAACACATTTAAAGGTGGCAATGTAGGGCTCCCGTTGGGAGATAGAAGAGAAAAGCCAGTACAGTTGGGCTGATAGTACTGGGGCACAGCCATTTATATGGTTGTTGCAGACTGTTGGAACATTTTTCCAGTTCTCTGTTATGTTAAGGTTGCTTTGTCGATGTGTCCTGATTGAGAGCGTGACATTGGAAACACTACTTGTACTGTGTATGGATTTATCTTCTCAGTTTGAAATGTCAATTTTTTGGTTCCCTCTTCAAAAGCAATATCAAAATGTATGTGATGAAAAAAGACAAACTTTGTTTAGATTCTATGTAAAATTATTTTTGTTGCTCTATAACTGTGCTGTTTTGTAAGGTTGTCACTTTCGATATCTGTTCAAAAACGTGAGTCTGTTCCACCCCGCTGTGATGTGTCAGTAAGGATAAATCAGATTGTGCCGCCTGGCATGATACTTAACCTTGGCCAAGACCCGGACACCTTTGAAACTTCTCTCTATCATAAGCAGTGTGGACAGGGATAGATCAGGCGCTTGGGGGAATTTGTTACTGTGCCGGATTACTCCGCGGAGTGATTCCTGGCTTGGCCTCTGACTCTTAGCTGGCCTGACTGTTCCTTGGAAGGTCTTGGCACAGGCTGTGTTCTGAATTAATCTCTTTTCAATAAAAGAAGATCTTCACTATCTTAATGTGGCAGCCAAATACAAGATGGTCCATAGTTCAAGGTGAAGATTTTGATGAGATAAATGCTGTATATTAGATTAATTAAACAATGTTGTACAAGCTAAGATTTGTTATAAACAAAATGAATATTGGAAATGATTTAGCCTGACTAAAAGTGCAATCTAGCAGTATTCTGGACTTTTCATGTGGACCGTGTCAGATCATGATTATGGTGGCTCAGATTATCTGAGAGGAATATTCTGGAAATATTATTTTGAGCTCAATCAAAAGTAGGGATGCACCTATACCACTTTTTCTCTTCTGATCTTATTCCGATATCGGAAATCTCAGTATCGGCCGATCCGATACCAGTGTTGTTTTTTTTTGTATAATCAGTTAGAATATCTTTACATTATTGTGTGGAACTAATTGGGAGTACTCTTTAATATGTAAAGAAACACAAACCTCTAACTACACATTATTTCAATATAAATGTATAGCTTATTAAGAAACACTTTTATTGTTAACTAGTATACTGGATAATGTAGCAGCAAAATTATGAGTAAATCCAGTATACAGGTGCTGGTCATATAATTAGAATATCATCAAAAAGTTGATTTATTTCACTAATTCCATTCAAAAAGTGAAACTTGTATATTATATTCATTCATTACACACAGACTGATATATTTCAAATGTTTATTTCTTTTAATTTTGATGATTATAACTGACAACTAAGGAAAATCCCAAATTCAGTATCTCAGAAAATTAGAATATTACTTAAGACCAATACAAAGAAAGGATTTTTAGAAATCTTGGCTAACTGAAAAGTATGAACATGAAAAGTATGAGCATGTACAGCACTCAATACTTAGTTGGGGCTCCTTTTGCCTGAATTACTGCAGCAATGCGGCGTGGCATGGAGTCGATCAGTCTGTGGCACTGCTCAGGTGTTATGAGAGCCCAGGTTGCTCTGATAGTGGCCTTCAGCTCATCCTGAAAATTTTGCAAAATTTTCTCTACTTGTATCTTGTATCTCTTTTTTTTTTTTGTTCAATTTAGTTGTAAGATATCAGCTCACTTTTCCTTCTCACAGTTATTTTTTGGAACCCATTCAACTTAAATATTATTATAATTTGTAAACAAATGATAATAATAATAATTATATATTATAATAGTAATATATCTCAATCTTGCACCTTTAACTTTAAACCCTCATTTTGACATTCTAAACTCTCCTGGAAGTCCTGTATGTGTCTGTTGGTAGGCAAGTTCACAGTACTTTAATTCGCTTCTTATTCAAATTCTGGTAAAAAAGCACCTCCAGTGTCGTTCTAAATGCATATTATAAGTGAACCGAACTATTGAGCATCTACATCTGAGATGTTGTTCATGAGTAACACTCAAATGTTGCGCAACGTGTGAAGGCTAAAAATAGCCGTGAGTGTGTGTGTAAACGGAGCAGTGCCATTCAGTAACGCGCTGGAGCTGCGCGTGCATTTTATATATTTACTTATAAAACACAGCCTTTTGTGATTCACAGAGCTATTGCACGTCTTCAAGTGGCTTTGAATGAATGCACGAGTCATATGAACTACTTTAATTGTGTTTTTATGGTTCTTTTATGTCATTTTTTGAGCTTGACAGTAACGAACATGACTAACACACAGTATCAGATTTGGCTCGTCGGACCGATACCCGATCCGTTTAAAAACATCAGTATTGGAGCCGATACCGATCCAGGTAACGGATCGGTGCCTCCCTAAAAAAGTTATTGGTAATGGTGTTGCCAAAGTACCGAACTTTCAGTAGTCGGTATTGATAAGTGAAATTTCATGGTTCTCGATACCAATTCCGATACCACAGCAAAAATATGCTAATATTATAATGTACTATTGAACACCAGTTTAGATATTTTTTTATTATTTAATAATTATTGTTTAATAAATATTATTATTTTCCAGAACATTTTTTAAAATGTAATTAAATTTCATCATCAAAATGATGTCTAATCAATAAATTCTTAAAACTTTTTTAACAATTGAAATTTGAACTTTTCAACATGTCATGGCATTTTTTGCCAAACTTTTATTCAACAGCTGTCTTGCTTGTGATATTTTGATTATTATTATTATTACAGTGAATATTACATTTTACTATACAGTTGTAATATGTTTTTATTACATTTCTTCAATTTCTAGCATCTAGATTGTATTATGAATCGTGCTTTTATTATGACGTATGTTGCCGGAAGCTTCACTCTTCCAGATAAACAGTTTGCCACATGGTCCAGTGTGACCACTGAAGACATTTAAGTCATGGCTGAAATCTCATCTGTTTACACTGGCCTTTGAGTCTGACAAATGAAATGTAGGACACAGTTTTGGAGTGTTTGTATTTTAGATTACTGGTGTTTGTGGTAATTTTGAAATGTTATGTTTAAAATGTTACTACTTTGAAGCACTGTGGTCACTGTGGTTTTAAATGCGATATAAATAAAGCTGAGCTGAGATTAAAGCGCAAATGCTGTGATTTTAATTATATAAATATATATTTTAAATGTGTTGCGTGGTTCACAGTAGATTAGTGCTCTGCTCTGTCATCTCATACAACGTGAATGACTGTGGAGTTTCTAGTGGATGAGCGGTCGGATTTATTTGAAGTATGCAGCTCGTCCATAGTAAGGCTGCAGCCTTTAGCAGTTTAATAAATCACACTAGGACATGTCACGATTTTAATTTGATTAATTGTCCATTTCAGTGTAAAAGGAGTCACAGAACAAGCCCTCAAAATAAACGTGTGAGCATTTTAAAGCTGTCATGTGTCAGTAAGACTGTGTGCGGTTTCCGAATAAATTCGGTGCTTGGTACTAGCGATACTGCAGAAACACTGGTATCGTTACATCTTTTTTATTTTAGTACCAATTTAGTACTGAAGTAACAGTACTTTTGACAACACTAATTGGTAGCATAATGTTGATTACCACAGAAAATTATTTTGACTAGTCCCATGTTTATGTAAAAATCGTGGTTACAGTGAGGCAATTACAATGGAAGTGAATGGGACCAGTCCATAAATGTTGAAATACACACTTTTGCAATAGTATTGCCACAAGATGTAAACATTACATGTGACGAAATCTCTTTTCTACATGATTTTTGTGTGATAAAATAGCTAATAGTGTATTCCCAGAGACAGTTTAGCAGAGATGGATCACTGGTATTAAAATGAATGGGAGAAATTGGAAGGGCCAACAAATATAAATAAAATGTAGAGCCAATCACCATTTTAGATGCAGACATCGCCTGTCAGTGAACTAGAGAAAGTGTGTGCGCATTAGCTGAACCAGCCAGAAAAATAGCGTTTTATTAGTGCAATCTGAGCTAAAGAAGCACAATTCATGATACCATTGTTGTCGGGTTGTACTGCTGATATGAATTATGTTCTTTGATGGTAATCTTGACCAACCGTTTTGGGGATTTCGGTCTTTCCCAATTCAATTAGGTAGGAGCTGTACTTTTATGCCACTTGTTTACATTACATAGTTGCCCATAGGCCTGTCAAGATTATTAAATAATCGTCTGATCATGGTTATTTGATCTAACCGTGGTTATTTGAGATAACCGCGATTATTGTGCACTTTAAATTCCAATCACATTTTAATGCACAAATAAGGGAATTTTAAGAGAATATATAAATGCCATCAGTGGCATGTTTGAGTGTCATTCAGTTGAACTCCGAGCGTCATTGAGCCGCACCACATCAACCAGAGAAGCTCCAGTCTTGAAGAGGGCATGAAGCGCTTCTAAACACTCTGATACGCTTGCCGTCAGCAGAGGCTCGTGCCAAACTCCCGTGAAAAATATAAACTAAGAAATAGAGCTGTTCAGTTTGTAGTCCACAAACCCAGAAGAGTATTCGCCATGGGTTCCATCAGGAGTTTCCTATGGGGTTTTATAAAGGGGGTTTTGGATTTATGAGTAAAATAAGGTCTGTGGTAAACATTACTTGGTGATACATGGACGTTTTGTTCTACATCATATATTGCACACTTTTATACCTCAAATGTGAATTTTGAAGCTGTATCGATTGCATATTTTTATATATTTTTTTAAATCACTTAAAAGGAAATCGTATATCCCTATTTTATTATTTGATTTATATATTTGAAGTGAAATATGTAAAAATTATTATGAAGCACACATATACCTTAAGAAATATGATGATTTATGTGACAGTTAATCGTGAAAGCCCTAAAAAGACAATTAATTGTCATAATCACAATTATTTGTTTGACAATTAAACGTCAGCTAGATTTCATAATCGTGACAGTCCTAATTGCCCAGCCTGCGTGGGAGTATTCCAAAGATGGCTGCCAAGTGGACTGACTTGCCTTAAAAGGGACTTTGGGTTTGCTGTTGTTGCGTTGTCTTGGCAACAAAGTTGTAATATTGGATTTAACTTTACACTGATAAGGTAAGTGATTTTTATCACACTAAAATCATGTAAACATGTATAATATTTATGGCATGTGGCTATACTTTTGAAAAAGTTGTTATGGACTTGACCCCTTCACTTCCATTTGTAAGTGCCTTACTACTAACTGCAATTTTTGTTTTTCAAAACATAAACGAGTGGTGAGCTGAAAATATTTTTTGTGGTATCAGCATTTTGCCACAAATCCTGTTGATTTTGATTTGACTTGTATTGAACCTGGAATATTCCTTGAAGTGGGTTTGGCATTTGGCACCATCCCAAATGCGCCCTTGGCACAGACACAGTTGTGTACCACTCAACTGTCCTGAAGGATTGATGCTTTCAATGCAAATGCCTTTAAAAAAAAATTGTTTTTGTTGATATTTTTAATTATTTTTTTACTGTGACACATTGTTGTCATCCTGTTTTATAAGAAAATCTCATCTCTAGTCTATTTATCCACCCATAAAGCATGTTCACTGTTGTTCTGGAAGAGTTTGTTACATCACGCCTATGTTGATTCGGTGAAGTGGACAAGAGGGGGGAGGGCGGCAAATTGTTACACAGTGGGATGTCACTAATCCATGCCTGTCCATACCGTCTTTTCCTAGTGTAGCTATATGTAGGTACGTATGACCTGTAGTTTGACTAAAGGATTATTATGACCTCTGTGAACTCCAGGCATTGGTGTGATAATTCGCACTTAGTGGAGTCGAGAGATTTCAAAGGTGTAGAGAGGAAATGAGGGTGCCAGTAGACAAGTGTTCACTCTGCTCCCCTTTCATTGTTTCGGTGGGTAAACTGTTGTTACTTTGGCATCAGATGTGAGGTTTGCGCATGCCTTGCACTGTTGTGAGGTTATGTCACTAAGCTATTATTCTCAGGATGCTTATGCCTAACAGGCTTATGTTGTGATGCAAACATGACTTGCATGTTGCAATGCTGGGAATGTTCCATGTTTTCTTACATTTTTTATTGTTTATACATCACCAGTGAAATGTTTGTACACACCTACTCGTTCTTTAATATTACTATTTACTACATATTAGAATAGTAGTAAAGTCATCAAACCCATGAAATGTAGGAATGGGAATTATTTAGTGACCAAAATGTGTAACTAATAAAAACTATTTTATATTTTAGATGGTTTTTAAACACTATTTTTCCCCAATATGCAGGGCACTTATTGGCTGCTTTTTAAAAAAAAAAAAAAAAAAAAAAAATCTGGTCTGACTCATCCATTTAACAAAAAAAAAAAAACATTTCATTTATATTTGTCGACAAAACTAAAGTAAGTATTTGTCAAAATGTTAAGATCATAAGAATCCAATTAAGTCAAATGTGTTCAAACTTTTGTCTGGTTGTGTATAATAATGCAATAGATAGAGTGCATTTAAAGTTTGGTGATAAGGTGGTTTGATTTCTCAATTAACAAAGGAAAACCTCTCCAGTTACACATGTAACCTTGGTTCCCTGGGATGAAGGGAATGAGTCATTGCAGTGAAATGCTTCAGGGAATTCCTTTTCCATGACCTAGTTGAAGCCCTTGTATCATAACGCCAATCTTATGATTGGCAATGGTGTTTGAGCCCCATCCTATGTAGCGCATTTGCCCTATATAAGTGGGCACTCAATCACCATTTCTTCAGAATTTTCGGAATGAAGAACAAGAATGCATTGCTCATACCTCAAAACTCTGAAGTCCTAGTGTGGCCAAGTTTTGCCCTTCACCTCAGGGAACCGAGGTTACATGTGTAACTGAAGTAGGGCTGAAACGATTAGTCAGCGTTATTGACAACATCGACAATAAAAAAAAAAATTTGCCCAGTTGACATTGAGACCTAGGCTGTTCAAATGGTGAAGTAACAAGTCCCTGTGCTCTCATAGCAGAGTCTCTGATCAGGCCAGTAATAGCCAATCATTGAGGTAATTCAGAATGCGCATGCCATTCATCTTCAAAGGGGTGAGCACCGCATCGACACATTCCGTGAACGTGTGCAGGCGCCAGAGACAATCCGAAGGGGAGGATTTTGAATTGATATGTCGTTCCCTCGAGAATCTCTAGAACAGCCTGTGATGTGGTACAATTCGTATGTGAAAGTACGTGTCCTTTAGATCTATTGATGCAAACTAGTCCTCTGTGCGGATGTGCGATAAGATCTGTTTCTGAGTTAACATTTTGAATTGCCGTTTTGCAAGCGCGCGGTTCAAGTGTCTCAGATCTAAAATCGGCCAAAGCCCACCACCTTTCTTCAGAAAGAAAAGATAGCAGCTGTAAAACCCATTGCAGGCGTGGCAGCTCGGAACAACCTCTATCGCATCTTTTGCACGGAGATTGTGAATTTCTGCATGTAATACAGGCACGTACCGTGACGGAACCATCGAGGACAAAACGCTGTTGAAGCGAGGCGGTCTACATGAGAATTGAATCAAATACCCGTGTTCGATCATTGTTAGCACCCAATCTGACATGCCCATGAGCGACCGCCACACGTTCACAACGGGATAGCGGGTGCTTTATATTTGACACTAATTGTGATAGCGCGCCGCTCACCATTGGGAAGCGGTTGTGCACAGTGTGTGAAATGGGGAAGCAAGGGAAATTCTCAAGAATGGCCTGGGCCTGGGTAGCTCATCAAGTAAAGACACTGACTCCAGTCAGGCTTTGGCCCGGTTGCTAGGGTGGGTAGAGTCACGTTGGGTTAACCTCCTCGTGGTCGCTATAATGTGGTTCTCGCTCTCGGTGGGGTGCGTGGATGCCACGGAGAATGGTGTGAAGCCTCCACACACGCAAGGTCTCCGCAGTAACGCGGACAACAAGCCATGTGATAAGATGCGTGGATTGACTGTGTCAGACGCGGAGGCAACTGAGATTCATCCTCCGCCACCTGGATTGAGGTGAGTCACTATGCCACCACGAGGACCTAGAGCACATTAGGAACTGGGCATGTCAAATTGGGGAGGAAAAATAAATGAATGGCATGAGCCAAAGTTAATTAGTACACTAAGGTATGGTTTATGAGTGTGCAAACATAAGAGAGAGAATTGCTTTTATGTAATCATTATGAACAGAACCCAAAGAGGGCTCAATTCAAATGTCACAGATGCAGATAGGCCGGAAGCCACCATCTTTCGGCGTTTTGATGAGAAAATAAAGGCTGTGATTCTCTCTGTGCACCGTTCAGGGAATGACCCCTATTCTCACAAGGAGATTTTCTACATCAGAGCGTAGAGTGGGCGTGTCCTGCACTGTAACGTGGAGGATAGAACGTTGTTTAAGCGAGGCGGCCACGTCGTGAACCGGAATGTATAACCATACACTACCGTTATTTTTAACACACTGAGAAATGCTCGGTAATGTGCGCCACGCGACAGCGTAATGAGCGGGTGGGCGCCGAGTTTCGTGCTTGTGTTGAGGGGAGCTGCTCTTTATAAGTGTGGAGTATGGGTTGATTTTTCGCTGAGATGCTCGGAAGCACGCCACGCGATCGAGAATGCATGAGTGGGCATGGATAACGGGCACCGATGGCTGCCACTTATCAGACGGGAGCTTCTCACTCAGAGCGTGTCACACATCTGTGCACAGTGCTAATAGTGTAAAGGCTTGCGTGAGCTAACAATAGACACCAATCACCATGGTTGTCATGGCGAGTGAGTTTGGTTGGAGAGGAAAAAAGATATTTTAGCCTTCAGCAGGTGTCAAGCAGGCGCTACGAGGTACACGCGCTATTCAAGCAAGGCAAGTCAGCATTGCAATAAAGACTGACTCGTTCCCGGCGAGAAGGGCGAGTCTAAACATAATAGAAAAGGCAGGAGTTCTAGATTCCTATAAACGCTGTACTTCCAGGGGGATTCTTCCCACTAGGGACTGATAGCGCTATTTGCGTTACAGTACAAAGATGCTAAAATATGCCTGAGGATGGCAGCCCCTCTGATCTCGGCGTGCGCAGAGTAGGGTGTGTGCCAGGTCTCAGTGAGAACCGTGTGAACCTCAGGGAAGAATGACACCGCTTTCCGAACCATGGTCTTTTGACAGCGGTTGGTGTGCAGGAATCATTCATTCAGACAAGAGTTTTCCGGCTTGACAAGAAGCGACTACTCAAGGTCGAGCTCCTCGACTGCCCGCATAATGACGCAGAGTAACTCGTATAAATGGCCAGTGCGCGCTCCTCACCCTCACTGGGGGAGGGGCTGCAACATCCTTCATGGACCATTCTACCATGTCCGATGCTAAGAGGGACATGGCATCATTATGCTAATCAGACCCACCGAATACGACAACACCGTACTCATTCATAGAGGGCCGGAGGTCGTCACGTGCATACTGCACTGGCAAAGATGCTGCACAGGAAGATCAAGGGGCTCGTGGGTCTTGCGAGATCCTCCTCGGATTCTTCCATCTCTACCTTGTGGCCCCGCCGTGCTTCCTCGTGTGGTCCCTCAAGACTAAACACTGGGAATTATTTAACTGGGAATTATGTTGTGACTATAAAAATCCAAAATAAATCAAAACTGTTATATTTTAGCATCTTCAAAGTAGCCACCCTTTGCCTAGAATTTGTAGAAATTTACTCTTGGCATTTTCTCAACCAACTTCTTGAGGAATCACCCTGGGATGCTTTTTAAACAGTATTGAAGGAGTTCCCATCTATGCCTGGCACTTATTGGCTGCTTTTCTTAATTATTTGGTCCAAGTCATCAATTTCAAAAAGTTTTGTAATGAAATAAATTAATTTGGTGGCACAATTATATTTTTGTCTACAAAACTCATTTGAAACATTTATTAATACACCTTCAGATCAAAAGGTTTTTAAGATCATGAGAAACATTTCAGTCAAGTGACCCCAAACTTTTGAACAGGTGTGTGTGTGTACGTACACACACACACACACACACACACACACTGGCGGCCAAAAGTTTGGAGTAATGTACAGATTTTGCTCTTATAAAAAGAAATTGGTACTTTTATTCACCAAAGTGGCATTCAACTGAGTTCTTATCAAAAATTCCTCCACGTGCAGCAATGACAGCTTTGCATTCTAGCTGTCAGTTTGTCCAGATACTCAAGTGACATTTCACCCTATGCTTACTGTAGCAGTGGCCATAGATGTGGCTGTCTTGTCAGGCACTTCTCACGCACCTTACAGTCTAGCTGATCCCACAAAAGCTCAATGGGGTTAAGATCCATAACACTCTTTTCCAATTATCTGTTGTCCAATGTCTCTTTGCCCACTCTAACATTTTCTTTTTGTTTTTCTGTTTCAAAAGTGGCTTTTTCTTTACTATTCTTCCCATAAGGCCTGCACCCCTGAGTCTTCTCTTTACTGTTATATATGAAACTGGTGTTGAGCGGGTAGAATTCAATGAAGCTGACAGCTGAGGCGTCTATTTCTCAAAGTAGAGACTCTGATGTATCTGGGCCTTCCACATCTCTTTCTGTCTTGTTAGAGCCAGTTGTCCTTTGTCTTTGAAGAAGTGTACACCTTTGTATGAAATCTTCATTTTTTGGCAATTTCAAGCATTGTATAGCCTTCATTCCTCAAACGAGTTTCTAGAGAAAGCGGTTTCTTACAACATGCCGGTCAGTTAGATTAGATTAGATTCAACTTTATTGTCATTGGCTCTGTACCTGTACTCTGCACAATGAAATGCAGTTAGCAGCTAACCAGAAGTGCAAATAGCTATATATACATATACACACAGTGCATCTGGAAAGTATTCACAGCGCTTCACTTTTTCCACATTTTATGTTACAGCCTTATTCCAAAATGGATTAAATTCATTATTTTCCTCAAAATTCTACAAACAATACCCCATAATGACAATGTGAAAGAAGTTTGTTTGAAATCTTTGCAAATGTATTAAAAATAAAAAATGAAAAAAAAAAATCACATGTACATAAGTATTCACAGCCTTTGCTCAATACTTTGTTGAAGCACCTTTGGCACCAATTACAGCCTCAAGTCTTTTTGAGTATGATGCTACAAGCTTGGCACACCTATTTTTGGGCAGTTTCTCCCATTCTTCTTTGCAGGACCTCTCAAGCTCCATCAGGTTGGATGGGGAGCGTCGGTGTACAGCCATTTTCAGATCTCTCCAGAGATGTTCAATCGGGTTCAAGTCTGGGCTCTAGCTGGGCCACTCTAGGACATTCACAGAGTTGTCCCGGAGCCATTCCTTTGTTATCTTGGCTGTGTGCTTGGGGTCATTGTCCTGTTGGAAGATGAACCTTCGCCGCAGTCTGAGGTCCAGAGTGCTCTGGAGCAGGTTTTCATCAAGGATGTCTCTGTACATTGCTGCATTCATCTTTCCCTCGATCCTGACTAGTCTCCCAGTTCCTGCTGCTGAAAAACATCCCCACAGCATCGTGCTGCCACCACCTGCCATTGGCCAGGTGATGAGCGGTGCCTGGTTTCCTCCAGACATGACGCTTGCCATTCAGGCCAAAAAGTTCAATCTTTGTTTCTCATGGTCTGAGAGTCCTTCAGGTGCCTTTTGGCAAACACCAGGTGGGCTGTCATGTGCCTTTTATTGAAGAGTGGCTTCCATCTGGCCACTCTACCATACAGGCCTGATTGGTGGAGTGCTGCAGAGATGGTTGTTCTTCTGGAAGGTTCTCCTCTCTCCACAGAGAAATGCTGAAGCTCTGTCAGAGTGACCATCAGGTTCTTGGTCACCTCCCTGAGTAAGGCCCTTCTCCCCTGATCACTCAGTTTGGCCAGGCGGCCAGCTCTAGGAAGAGTCCTGGTGGTTCCAAACATCTTCCATTTACGGATGATGGAGGCCAGTGTGCTCATTGGGACCTTCAGTGCTGCAGAAATTTTCTGTACCCTTCCCCAGATCTGTGCCTCGATACAATCCTGTCTTGGAGGTCTACAGACAATTCCTTGGACATCATGGCTTGGTTTGTGCTCTGACATGCACTGTTAGCTGTGGGACCTTATATAGACAGGTGTTTGCCTTTCCAAATCATGTCCAATCAACTGAATTTACCACAGGTGGACTCCAATCAAGTTGTAGAAACATCTCAAGGATGATCAGTGGAAACAGGATGCACCTGAGCTCAATTTTGAGTGTCATGGTAAAGGCTGTGAATACTTATGTACATGTGAGTTTTTTTTTTAATACATTTGCAAAGATTTCAAACAAACTTCTTTCACGTTGTCATTATGGGGTATTGTTTGTAGAATTTTGAGGAAAATAATGAATTTAATCCATTTTGGAATAAGGCTGTAACATAACAAAA
This sequence comes from Myxocyprinus asiaticus, assembly GCF_019703515.2. Lineage (NCBI taxonomy): Eukaryota > Metazoa > Chordata > Actinopteri > Cypriniformes > Catostomidae > Myxocyprinus > Myxocyprinus asiaticus. The sequence continues at coordinate 5,082,939 of NC_059390.1, read as the reverse complement.
TGTGGAAAAAGTGAAGTGCTGTGAATACTTACTGGATGCACTGTATATGAGTATATACACTAAAGATTTTTTATGGAGTGCAAAGTTATGAGGTAGAGAAGCAGAGACCAGCTCAATACAAGTGTCTATGAATACAGTACAAGGTGCAAATGAAGAAGTGTAAATACTGAAGGTGCATTGTACAGAATGAGGTATAATATATGTAAATATATGGCCGGTGACCATAACAGTGCAAGTGGCATCAGGAGGTAGAGTATTACATACTGTGGCAACTCAAAAACCAACACAAAGACAATGTTAAGCTTAATTTAACGAACCAAATAGCTGTCAGCTGTGTTTGATATAATGGCAAGTGATTTTCTAGTACCAAATTAGCAATTAAGCATGATTACTCAAGGATAAGGTGTTGGAGTGGTGGCTACTGGAAATGGGGCCTGTCAAGATTTGATAAAAAATGACTTTTTTCAAATAGTGATGGTGCTGTTTTTTACATCAGTAATGTCCTGACTATACTCTGTGATCAGTTGAATGCCACTTTGGTGATTTAAAGTACAATTTTCCTTCCGAAACAGCAAAATCTGTACATTATTTCAAGCTTTTGGCCACCTGTGTGTGTGTGTGTGTGTGTGTGTGTGTGTGTGTGTGTGTGTGTGTATGTATATATATATATATATATATATATATATATATATATATATAATATATCAAAGGATACAGCTCCTGCCTGGATGCTGCGGGAAGCGGGTAGATGTCTCGCTGAAGCAAAGAACCCGATGCCTGCGGCGAGGCGGAGAAACTCTTCGCTGGAACACTAGAGGGGGCGGGTGAATCTTTCGCTGCAGGCGCTGAGAGTCAGGTGAAGAATGTCCAGATGTGTCTGCAGGGAAATCCCGTCTGCTGGAAGGTGTCCATCGACTGTGAAGAGAGGGCTGATCAAGAGTCGTTTGTTGTAGTCAAGACGAGATGATGTCGGTCTTGAAGGAAGAAAATTCTGAAGAAATAGTGATTGAGCGCCCGCTTATATAGGGCAAATGCATGCCTAAAAGGCTGGGGCTCAAACACCATTGCCAATCATAAGATTAGCATTATGATACAAGGGCTTTGGTTGTGGAAAAGGAATTTCCCAAAGCATTTCACTGCAGTGTTGAGTGAACTGAATCGATAGGGAACTGCTGGTTTCACACTTTCTTTTAGAGCAATATTAACATTGACTATTTCCTAATTGAGCTGTCCTTTTATGGAAACATGTTTATCATATATAGCCTATGGTCAAGATGGGGCTTGCAGAGACCAGCTGCTGTTTTTTCTTTTGGATGCATTAAATGTCTTCCAGTTTTATCCATCCATCACTATGGAGAGACAGTGTGTTAGAGATATATTGCTGATAATTCTGATATACAGTATGGTGTTCCGTTTGCCAGAACTTGCCAAGTTTCCCAACTTTTAAGTTGCTCTTCGTTTGAGAGGCCTTCCATGAGTCAGAGCTTGTATGACACCAATGTTTCTTTCATTATGTCAACAGCCAACGCTCTGATACACCCAATACGTGGCAAACCAATACAGCTTGCTTTTTTTCATTGGAGTTTGCTCCTAAGTTGTTTTGGACTCTTCATTTTTTGTCCTCCATATCCATGTTTACGCTTCCGTTTCTCTTCTTAGAGAGTTTTGAAATTTTTGCTTTGAAATCAATATCATTGAGACATGTGGTTGGCTACATACAGTGATTTGATCAGTGCGTCTATGTAGCAGTCCGCTCGGTACCAAGTTTCTTATTGCTCGCATGATGTCTGCTGAGATTTCAGCCTGCACACGGTGAAAGCAGTTGACAGGGAAATATTTGTCACTATGGTGTGAAGTTTGATGACTTTGATTAATGGTGGAATGGAAACAGCTAGATCTAGATAGCCTGCCAGTGTTTATCTTCACTCATTTAGGAGGTGGTTTGTCAGTTACCGATGCTAGACGTTTTACTATTCCCATTGTTTTCAATGATGGATCTCTTTACCATAACACCATAATTATTTACTGTATTACTCTTAAAAAGATACTGTTGTGCAGTCATTTTTTTATTATTATTAAAATCAGCAAAAATGAAAGGCCAGACAAAAAGGAAGTTCTACTATGATATAGAAATACTTGTACTTAGGGGTGGGCGATATGACCAAAATCCTGTATCACAATATAAGTAATTTTATATCACGATAACGATATATATCACAAGATAGTTAAAATTTTCTGAAAAATTAATAACATTTTATTATGTTATGCCATGTCGCAATGTGTAATTTTGAGTAATCCAGTCAGTGAATTAAATATTTTATAAATGGAAACTTCATCTTATATAATTTTCTCTTTATTTTGAACTTGAGAAACATAGTAAAAGTAAAAAAAAAAAAAAAGAAATAAATGCCACATTTCAGTCTGATGATGTGAACCAATTTTCTTATTGTTGTTGTTGTTATTATTATGATTATTGTTATAACTTTCCTCAAGAAACTTAACATCTTAAAGCAATGCAAAAAGTTAAATAACATATATATATATATATATATATATATATATATATATATATATATATATATATATATATATATATATATATATATATATAAAATATCCATAAATAAAAAAACATAATTAGGTTTTTTGTGTTTTTAGTAATCTCTATAAAGAACATATAAAATATCTAAAGGAAAATATGGCTGGTTTGTTTCCTGATATCAAACATCATTCGAACAGAATTTTAGAAAGGGTTTTGTAATTTAAAAACACACCTGACATCGAGAGAAACCAGAATGAGTAACAGGTGTGATCTGCGCTTTTTCTGTCACGGAAGGGACTGGAATGACTTCAATACTCGTGCACACTTGCATGTTTCAGACTGCGTGTGCAACACTTGCACAAAACACAGCTGCGCGTGCTTGGTTTGGAGGCATGTTTGGAGCGTAGGATGAATGTCATTGAATTTGCCTTGATAGTTGCTCAAGCGAAATTTCATTCCATAGAAGCGGATTCAGTGTCATTTCTAATGACGTGCAGCTGTCAGTGAAAAACTGTGTTTCAGTATTTCTATCAGTCTCACGTGAAGCCCTGACCACTGATATATACGCGCACATGGATATATCAACATGCACAATGTACAAACCTTGCAAATCGTTGTTTTCTGCTCGGTATTGCGTTTTCTAAAGCCTAACCAATTCCACACCATGGAGGATTTTTCCTTCATAATCTCCTCTCATCTTCTCATTCAAATGAATTTGAGGAATGAGCAGTCCCTCCGCCTTCCTCCATTTATCCGACAGAGTGTGTAATGCGTACGTGTTATGTGCTGTACACATTTCTCGTGTGGCAATTTTGCATTACCGCAATAGAGATGATATTCCAAAATGTATACCGGTTGGCAAATTTCTACCGGTTTATCATGTCTACTGGTATATTGCCCACCCCTACTTGTACTTATTTAAATAATTGACTTTTTTCATGTTGTGGTAATGAGTATATCGTAATGATCATCTCTTTCGCATTGAGGTAATGAGAATTGAGCGGAAAAATGTGCAAACTGATATCATAATGTAAAACATCTTGATTATAATCTTAATCACCCTTAAAAAATTTCATTTTCTATATGCAAAACTTTTTGTTTCTTCTGATTTTGGAGTAAAGAGGACCAGAGCATTTTCTTTAAGGTTTCGTGATCACCCGAGAACTATCAAAAATCTGCATATTCCACTAAAAACCACAGAGTAGGAAACCTGTGTTTATATTTAGGTTTCAAATCATCTAATTATTATCTGCTTTGATGTCAAACCGTAAACGGTAATGCGCACAACACTTGCGCAAATTGGATAAGTCAGTAAAAGTAAAGGTGTTTATGCAACACAAGATCGGGTTAATGGACAAAATTCTGCATGTGCTGTTTTTTTTTTTTTTTTTTGCTTAAACCATACCCTGATAAAGGAAAACCATTAAAGGGGATTACAAGACCTTACATGTTGTCTAATTATTGAGCGTCGATGTAAGAATGTGTATGTAAATGTGTTCATTAACATTTCCTCACCAGATGAATTTGATTTTAAAAAATGCATATCCACTCAAAGTTTTTCCGTCTGTCAGCAATGGTAATTAAATGTTGAATTATTGTTGCGGTGTTTTTTGTTGTTGTTGCAGTCTGAAACCATGCACTATGGAGGCTTCTATCGATCTATTTTGTTCGTGCCACTTATTGTTGAAGAATTTAAGCAAAACGACGACACGTGATATAAAACATAACTTGTATGATGCTCAGAGGAAAGTAGCACTGCAATCAAGCAATTATGAACATAGTGGTCATGGTGACTGAAGCTTTGAGGGAGTGATGTTGTCTTCATCAGGACATTGAACTGCACATATTGTACCTTGACAACTAACAGAAAACAGTGCACTCCCTAAATAATCATCTCCTGCTTTCAAACACTCATCTCTGTGTCCTTGGCAGCAACCCTAATGGTGCACTTCAGCAGGACCAACTATCACTTTAAAGGGCATAGCTGAGATTTCCCTTTCCCTCAGGCAGCCTTACCCGCTCCACAACAAGACATGTTCACCTGAAATCACCCAGCCTCTGCTCAAGTGCCTTAATGACTACATGTATTGCAGAGGCAACGGAGAGCGTGAGTCATTGCCAACCAAACAAACACGAATGTGCCAACTTGCTGCTTCTGTTAGGAGGATGTGGATCTTTTGTGTCAGACCTCTCCCATAGATTTGTCTCCCGTTCTTTTTTTGGCATAAAAGCATTGTTTGTACTATTCCCTCAGACTGCATTAGTGGATTGTGCAGTGTGCAGCATGCTGCCATATGTTGCTTCCATTTTCCAGTGAACCTGCGCAAGAGATTGCTGTTTCCATAACGTGGCTTGATAAGTCGTTGGAGTGCAATCTGTGACTTGCTCGTCATGGTTTATTACAACTAAGCTTCATAATAGCAAGGCTAAAGACAAGTCAAAATATGCATCAGGGAGGTAAATCTGTTGGTGGCAGCCAGCTGTTGTCTGATTGCATGGCTGGCTTAGTTAAACCGTAGGAAGCAAGAACACCAGGTCCAAGCTGTGAGCCTGCCAGTTGGTTATTTATTCCTGCTGCTGCACGTTAGCTCTGCTTTAGAGTGATTGTGAAATAAAACCCTATAAGAACATTTTAATCCATGGTTTATACATTTGCTTACTGAACACATTTGGATTTGCATGATGTTGAGTGAAGGAGTGAATTTGCATCAATTGTGCAAGCAGTACAAGTGAAAGATTAAACCACCGGTCAGGCATTTGCTGGGAATGTGCTACTGAATGATTGGACCACAGCTTTTCCATTGACAAAATTGGCGGTCCATTCACAAATGATGACTGGATTGATTTGTGGTCCTTGAAATTGTGTAAATGATTTCTGAAGCTGTTTGTATTCAGATGTTGTGTTAACCGAAAATGTTCCGTCATTTACAGAATTTTAAAGATATTTGATCTCTTGTATTGTGTTGTATCGAAAGTTCTTCGGCTGAAATCGATCTTTGCTTACCGAAATTCGAACTTTGTTTTGTGCAGTTTTGTTTATGCATTGTATGTATAGTAAATGAAGAATAACGAAAAAGCTCGCCATAAAATAAGACCCAATTAGCTGGTTTATGAAGCGGAAAGCCTGTGCAACAAAACAAGTGTGATAAAATAGATAAAGCAACAATTACACCCCTAAGGCATGACTTTGCCCTTCATTGTCTTTACTGATAAAAAGCTAGAGCATTTTTTTAGCATTAGTGCTAAACAGCTTCCTGTCTTTGCCAGTAAGTGGAAATGAGAGAAAGAAATATGAAATTGCAAAATGGGCCCATTCTATTCAACTGAAATCACTTGAACGCACATCACTACATATTTACAATCTCCGACCTCGTACGTATGAACTTCCCAGGAGGACTTGAACGCACCAAGAGCCTATATCTCTGAGGTTGGTCACGCAACACGCTGTCAGCAGCACCACAGGAAAATGTAAACACATTTGAATTGATGCAAAAGCGTCCAGCCTGATCTCATGAAATTTACGTGAACATGACAACATTTTTGCAATTCAAAATGTACGTGCTGTATAACATGTTTGGCTGCCCGTTTCCAGTGAAATTTCCAGCTGGGGGTGCCAAAAGTGAGTAAAATGGTGTCGTATTCAGATGAGGTTTTAAGGTGAATTTTAGATTGGTGTTTAAAACATACCTCCCTAACGTAAAACTTTTGCCTAAACCAAACCATTAGTGTTTTAAAATGCAGAAGCAAAATAAAAAAAAAAAGCACATCTTCTGAAGCAACCACATTATTTCGTGCTGCTTCAAAGACAGTCAGCTTGAGTTCATGACTGGTCTTGAACCACAGTTCTGGATTCTGACAATGCTCTATCAGGTGAGCTACTGCGCAAGCTATTCATATTGGAATAATTTTATATATGTAGGTGGGTCTATAATACAAGCATTAAAATGTATAGTTTTTCAAAAGATGCATTAGAGTAAATGTGTGTCAATATTATAAAATAGCATGGTCTGAATAAGTATTTATAAAGTCATAATCAGCCATTAAAGTCATGATTTGAGTGAAAGTGAATAAAACACACAGTTGTAGTGCCTCAAGTGTTCATTTCATCCAAAAACTGCAGGGATTTGTACCTGGAGACACGTATAACAAGTTTTGCAAAAATGTATATGCTGTAGTCACGTTTTCACTATGAGGTTGAAAATGTCTGATGGGGGATAATGTTAGTCAGTAATTCGTAAGAATGGGGTCGATGTCAAGGTACTGGAACATTTGATAGCAACGTGTGATTATGTTGACTTTCCAAGATTCCAAGTATATCAAGACTAAATCTAGTTATGGAAATGGAATGACATTTGTCTATATAGTCATGAAAATAATGGAAGAAAAATGGAGCATGAATGAAATTGTGTAGCTCAATCCTTCTGTACATTCCTTGCAGAGGTACAACTCAGTTTCAGTTAGTTAACCCTCGGATGGACACACATCCAAGATCCACGATGAAGGAATGCAACTTGGACCCCCTGCACCAGCCCCTCACAAAGAACCATCATTGTGTTCAAAAACTGCTGCATCACAAAGAAGTCTTACAAAAGGGCAAGAAAAAGCCACCCTCTTCACTCTTCCATTTCCTTTCTACATCAGTCAAAAAAACGTCAGACAACAACTTTTGTAAGCATTTGCTTCATTGTGACCATTACTCTGATTTTAGCGATGTACCTGTAGCTAGCCTCAAACTTCACAAAATATATAGTGTTGGATTTGTCATCATAACCTGTGAAATTAGCCATTGTAATCTGGATTTTATTATTATTATTATTATTATTATTATTATTATTATTTGTAATCTGCAGGCTTCTCTGTTTTTTGCAGTCTTCGTGTTGATATTTAAATGTAATAAGGTTATTCCATGTCAAATCAACCAAATTTCTGAAATTTCTTGATTTTGTTAATACTTTCTCTGAAAAAAATAAAATAAAGAAGAAGAAAAAATTACACATAAATTATGATTAAAGCCAAAATATTAAATGCCATGGATCAATATTTTTAGAGTAATCAATTATTTTGTAGATGGGGGTCATAATAAAAATTGTCGCCTATGATTTTGGAGTGAATCTATAGGTATACTATATATGCACAGAGACAAATAGGTCTACTGTTTAAATTATAATTTCACAAACATAGAGGTATATGAAATTATACAACTGTACAATTAAAGTAATTCTGAGGTGATTTAAATATAATGCGCCCAGTGCACTTTAGCACACCAAGCCGAACTCGGAAGCACATCAGTTACTCAGGGCACCAGATAGATAGATCTTGTGTGTATCGAGCACAGAACCACTCTGAAACCATATGTTTAATATTCTGACCCCGTTTACAAGTTTAAGAAAGCACTACATACCACAGACAAAACAGCTGCGCCCATAAACGCAGCACAGTGGGCTGACTATTTATTTGATTTAATCGCAGCTCTCAAGATTTGATAATCGCACTGGGTCATATCGCGATTTCAGCCCTAGCTTTAGATTCTGGACAGTTCTAAACCATAATCTAAAAGGATATTTAGATGTTATTAATACTTCTGGAATTAAAGGCATTCCAACTTTGGAAAAACAACACAACATTTTTGGACTCTACCATTGTCATATAATGTGACTTGGGGTGCTGAAGTCAACTGATTTTAGTAATAGACCTACCTATCTCTGTGTAAAAATAAAATAATGACACTGCCAACTTTCTGAGGTTATTTTTCTGACCTGTAGTTGTGCTCAAATCATCAGGTAAATTGTCATTTTGTCCCCCTTTATATAAACTTTAATGGATTACTTTGTAGATATTCATCTATGGCATTTCATAATTTGGCTTTCTATATCATTTATGTTTGTTTCTCTTAAAAACAATTTTGACCCTGGTTGAGTTGACATGGAATGACCCAATGGTTTCTTTGCCTATGAGAACTGTTACAATTTCATGTGTCAGTTTTAGTGCAGACAAATGATTTTCTACCTTAATTAGTTAAAGAGCTTGCCAGAAATGAGAGAAACTTACAAAATGACCTTTATGGCACAGTGCAGTGTTCTTAATTATATATTTTGGTCAGTAAAATATCTATTTGCAGAAGTCTGTCCACACAAACCTATAATTTCCAGCATGAGCATACCTAAGCTTTACGATTCCTAAATTCCAGTCCATCGTATATATTTTTTTTTTGTACCACAGCCACCTCTAGATCAAAGAAGCTGAGCCCAAATGCTGTGTTTAATGCCTCTGATCTAGACAAAGGATGAAAATACTTTGTACTCTGGTGTTGCTGTGGCTTGTTACTCTGCCCTCAAAGAGGTCACACATTTGTTACCGAACAACTCTGATCAAAGAGCTCAGGACAGTGTGGCCAGTGTGATCGTACAGTGTTCATGTGACTATTGGTCTGAAAGCGTTTGAGTGGGTAATGACAAGAGCGTTTCATCACCAGAATAGTGTGTTTTCATTGATTTGAACAGACCAATGACCTAGCTAGAACAATATTTCGGAGCTGACTTTGTGAGTGGATTGTCAATTTCCTTTGCTTGCCTGTCAATGAGCATCACAGGCCATGATGTCATCCTTTCTCCTAAGGGTATGTGTCAGTGGCACTGTGCATCAAGGGAAAAGCCATCACTGCATTGAGATTTCCAGCTTCTCTGACTCTGCGTACAGGTAGCAAGCTTAAAGGAATATTCTTGGTTCAATACGAGTTAATGACCGCATTTATGGCATTATGTTGATTAGCACAAAAATTTATTTGGACTTTTCCCTCCTTTTCTTTAAAAAAAGAAAGAATCTGGGTTAAAGTGAGGCACTCACAATGGAGTTTGCATGCACTGCTCTTATATGCCACTGCACTTGTCTGTGTTAATAAATCAGTGTATCAAGGCTTTGCTTTTCTAGTATTTCAGCTCGAGGGCCTCTTTAACGCTCATCTTGTGCCCCAGTTGCTCCATTGGCCCACCTACAACAGTCGCTAAATGAGGTTTATTCCTTCTCCACATCACTGCAGATTGAATGCATTCTTTCTTTTAGAGTATAACTTAAAGTAGATGAATACAGTGGATGGATTGGAATGACTGCAACCTTGCAGTTTAAGTGCATGCCTTCGCATGACAAAGTGCATGACAACATTTTTCAAAATGTCTCTGAGCTCTGACGTACTTAAGTCTAGTACATACATCTCATATAAGTGGATTCTGCCTTTGTCAACCTCCAGCTCCAGATCTGTGTGTTTTTGTTTAGCAAATGATTCCCTTATAGCTGCATGGTAGATGGCTTCTATTTTTGATGTTTTGTTGCTATAATCAACTTAAGAGAAGAGATGGGGGCCTTGTTAGGGTTCAGCAGCATTGTCTTGCCTTTCAGGTATTGAAGATTGTCTTGCTGTACGCTTATGAATTAGGAATTGAGGACTGTAGTATGAGTAATATGTAAGGAGTAATAAGATCCTTCTCATTTTCATCTCTCTCTCTCTCTCTCTCTCTCTCTCTCTCTCTCTCTCTCGAGCTGCTTTTAGTTTGACACATAGAGAAACAGGAGCGATTAAGCATCAGACACTTTGATGATCCTAAAAAGGGTTCCACCATCTGCTGTCAAACCCAAAATTAGCAAGGTGGAGGCTCCTGCACTGAGAGCTTTGAGGTTTAATACAGGCTACAATGTGACTATTAGACTGCAGTTATTACTATTATGAAAACCATCAAGAACATGTCCAGGTCATCTCTCCCCATAAAAAAACTAAAAACATTTTCTTATAGAAAAAGATTATATTATTGAGATGTTTTGCATTATAGTCTTTTTGGGATGAGTGCATTTTCCTGCCCAATTCTCATTATCACAATGCAAAAAAACAAAAACAAAATCTCATTCTTATTACTGTAATGTGGAACACATAATGATATATTATTTTCAAAAAAAAATATCAATGGGTTTTAAAATATGCTTAAAGAGAGGGCGTCTTTTCCCCTATAAAATTTAAGTAAATAGAGGTTTAATGATAGTGCCATAGTAATTTACTATATATAATGCTATTATGTATAATAGTGCTATGTAGGAATATAATCCTAATGTCAAATGTCTCGTTTGATTTCTTCATTAAATTATTATTTAACTGGATAAACATGCACTTCCATTAAATATGTATATTTGAAGAATATTTAGATGTAATCAGAGACAATATTATTTTACAAAAATACAATTTTAATCTGAAGTATTTTAAATGTATGTAGACAGTGTGTAAGAAGTGTAACATAATTCTGTATTTTCAGTAAGCAGAATTATTAGCCAATATTTCCATTTGGTATTACCGTTGCCCTGTTCTGGGCAAATTTTTAGTCCCAATACATCTCTGATGGATCATTTATCACTTTAGAGAACAGTACTTTTATCTTAATTTTCAAAGAAAGGAACTGTTTTTCATATGTCTTCAAAGTGATAATAATCAAAAAAACTTTCTGTCTTAACTTTTCTTGATTCAGGCTTCGTGAACTGAACGAATGGTGAGACGAGTGAATCATTACACCCCTAATTCCCTGTATAACTAAATAGTCATATGTGGTACCATTCGAAAGGTTCAGATTAAAGACCTGAACACCTCCCTGCCGCAGTTGAGCACCACCATATGGTAATGATGTAGAAATGTATTTAAATGGCACTAAAATAGGTCTCTATTTTGTTACAGAAGGTGATAGAGGATTGTTTCCCCCCTAGCACTTGCATTCTAGTGGAATGAAATAACACTTTTTGCAGCACAAACAGAGCCTGAATTACAGGCTTTCAAAGACGGGAGAAAAAATTTTGTTCAGCATATGTGTTCATATGTGTTTTTCTTTTTTTTGGTTGTAAAATGAGAACATTATTTTGCAGTTAGTCCACCGTATGTGTGTAAGGTGAGCTTTTAAATTGAGGTGTGAAAAATTGCAGCTGACAGCCAAAAAAATGCAGCTGAGCTCAAGGGGTTCACAATAGGATCTCAGTTATCATATGCTACACCCAATATTCCATGTGCTAATGGAAAGAGTCACCCAAGCCCTGTCCCGTTTGGCCTTAGCTGTTATATGAGCCTTTGTGATACAGGTGATTGCCATATTTGAGTTTTTGTAGTCTTAAATCACAATGCTGACCATGTAGACACAGTAAATCATTTCAAGATAATTGCAAGATCATGTGTAGAAAATAAATCTTGGAACACTGTTTTCCCCAAACCTGCTATAGTTAATGATGCACACCATTTAGGATAAGTTTAACAGGATGAGTAGAATATCAAAGTTCAAAGTGGAAGTGTGCATTTGTATTTGTGTTCACCAAAATCAAACTGTTGCAATTTGCGGACGGATCAAGGTCATTTAACGTAACATGAATCTCTTTAAAGGAAACACCCCGGCGTTACATCTTTAATGAAGTTACGTTTTTAATGCATTATAGCTTTATTAAAGTTCTAATAATACAAACTCAGAAACTGGCATTTCTCTGTGCGGTCAGCGCCACTCCTATGAGTTGCGTGAATGTCCCGATCTAAGGGGAGAGATTGAAACTGCACCCAGCTGATGAACAGTCTGTCATGGGGACCATCCTTCGAGCGTGCATGCTTAATGCAGCTAGATTATAACGCGATGGCTCATGACTTATTGAATCATAATATATGTCACTGTGCATTTCTTATTGTGAAAAAAATTGGCAGTACGCAGCTTTATTAATAAGAGTTTTTTTTTTTTTTGTGAATTAAAGATGGATTGAAGTGAACAGAAAGGTGAGAGAGGGTAGTTTTCGCCCCATTATACACTGCAACAAAATACCCTTTTGATTTGTTTTTGTTTTGGCTTGTTTTTCAATATAAATATCTAAAACTCTTTTAAAACAACGTACATTTTCTTTAGCAGCTGTACTGCAGAAGAATTTTTTTTTATCTGAGAATGTTGAATATAATATTAAAAATACAAATATTTTAAATTGTCTAGATTGTCTATATTTAGACTTGCTTTTAGAGAATAGGTCTTTAATATAAGTATATTTTGTCCTTACTGCACTCGCAGAAGTATAAAAACGTGAAAAAATACACTTATATTCAAAAAACACTTACATTTAAGATTAATTCTCTTAAAGGGGCTGTTTACACAACAACGTTTTCAACTAAAAACTGAACTTTTTATGCGTTTTGACTGTTCGTTTACACGACAACAGCATTTTGGGGCCTGAAAACGCAAACTTTGGAAAACAGGTTTAGTCTCCGTGTAAACATTCAAAAAAATTCTCTTGTAACGATCTTGCAACGTGGCCTCTATTATTGTTTTCCCTTCGAAGTTCCCTGTGAAGGCATCATTTATGCCATGTGGAAGGCAGTATATGTCTTCAAGTCACAAAACCTGACGAAACAACCCGTCCGCACAATGAATGGCAAAGAAAAACATGAAATCCGATCTGAATGTTCAGACTAAGACTTCTGCCTGTGTGAACATAGCTTAATAGACTTATTGAATTTTTACTCTATTTCCAGTACTCTTGCTCTTTATTTGTGTATAACAGATGACAATAGGGGAATAGTGGCTGTATGGTAAAATGCATGTAATACATTCTTTGTGTTTCCAACAATGCAGAAATGGAGCGAACCTTTTTTTTTTTTTTGCTGCAGCAATATCAACTTCAGGGATACTAGATAATATGGTTTGTGCCACTGAGAAAACCCAAACATTCTCATTATGGACTTAGACATCCCATGTTTTTCAAAGGCATCTCATAGCGCCTTGATGTTGACCTGATTCACATTGCAGTAAATAACTGCTGTTTGTTTTTCTTGGATCTATTAGGAGTGATTAGTCCGTTTCTACAGAGGAAAATAAATTCATTGACAAGACAAGGCTGGCAAATCATCTGAATGCAGCAACTATTTAGTTAATGAACCACAAATTTAATTGCCTCTAAAGTAGAGGTCTTCACGGGTCCAAAAATTTGTGCCCGAACCCAAAGAGACCCGGAAATGTACTACCCGGAACCGAAATTGGACCCATCTATTATTTGAAAGCTTGGACCCAGATCCATGCAGAACCGAGAAATGCCGAACCCGACCCGTCTTTTATTTGAAAGCTGGGACCCGCATCCGGCTGGGAGACACAGACCCGATCGGCACCGATTCCACAGCTTGCTATTAACAAGTTAATTTACAAGTTGTAAAAACAAAACTTTGTGTCTTACCTAATGTAACGTTAGTTGCCTTCTCCCCCTCTCCCTGGCCATGACGCATATAATCCATCCTCCTGATGTACTTTAAAAGATGCAACGTGCCTGTCTTTACCGAGTCAAACTTTAACAATCCGCCACACGTAATACACTTAACAGTGCTTACTTTTTTCTCGTCTTTGTCCATAATCTGCATGAAGGAGGCCCAGACAGAAGAGGTGCTGCTAGGTTTGACCTCTTTATATTCATTTTCTTTTAAGCTTTTTTTTTCACATCTGTGAAGAAGGTATCCATCTTTACCGGGCACGCCTTAACGCCGCTCTGCCTCTGACATCACTCAGCTTGTTATGGCTCCGCTGTGCTGAGTCCGCTCTAGTGTTTTGTTTTTTTTCACCTTATTTCCCGGCTCTTACTTGATCATCCTAATTTCACAATGTTGCAAGTTATAACACACACACACACAGCACTTCCATCATCATCAGCGCTGTCTGATCATGGCCGGGTCTTATTGGATTGACTTGGGTATTACACACAATGTTAAACAGACCCGGGACCCACAGTAATAGAATGGGACCAGACCCGGACCCGGCTGACCGTATAAAACGTGGATCCGTACCCATACAGGGATCGGGTCTCAGGTCGGGTCTCGGGTCCTCGTGAGCTCAAAGCAGTGTTCTTTTATCGAAGATAAAATGTGGGTTGATTTCTATTCCCCTCAAATGTGCTCAGCATAAGCACACTGTGAAAGAACACGTTGGGCATCTGTGTTAGACCCAAATATGAAGAGATCGGAGAGAACATTGCACTCACGCTCTGTGTTTGTGCTTAGTCAGAACACCACCATCTGGCACATAAATAGAAGCTTTTTATCCAAAGACCTCGAGACAATGATTGCCGCTCGACACTTCCCATGGAACGTGGAAATTTCCAGAATGGGCTTGCAGAAACAGGTTCATACTGGTGGGGAAACACTGATCGTAAGACTGTGACTGCTTCAATTATAAGTCCAGAGGGTGGCCTCTCTTGCCTGCGCCTAGATGCGAGCCCTTCAAGTGAGCAACTTGTTCTTTTGATGTGATCTCCTTTCATTATTCCAGACTGTTGCATGCAGTCTGCTCTCCTACATTCATCTGTAAGACCAAAGGCATTCATACAAAACATACAGATCCACAGCCTTCCATAAAGGCCTACTGAATGTACTCTAGCTTTTAGTATGGAGTCTAAGCCTGCGTTTGGCCACTTTATGGGGGTTTTCATTTGTATTGTAATGTAATGTAGTTTCTGTGAGGATGTGTTCTCTGCATCCACATTTTTGGATCCACAATTGCAACCACAGCATCCATGGCTGGGATTTTTAGAGACCAGTTCATAACTGAGGCAGTACATCTTACAAAAATCAAGAATTCATGGCAAATTTGATGCAAACTTAAAGCAAATTTGCCACTGATCATTTTCACATGCAAATTAGCTTTGCGCAAACTTGTTGCATATTGTCCATTGTGCCAAAGGTTTGCTTCAGATTCACCACAACTGGTGAAGAGCTGCAAACTTCTGGCAAACATTTGCAGCTAAGTTAATTTGCATGTGAAAATGAGAGAAAATTTGTGGCATGTTGCGGCTAGTTTGCCAGTTTATTTTTTTTTTATTTATTTTTGCATTTTTCCTACTCTAGTACAGTTGACTTACCTTGAAAAAGAGACTTTTGTTGAAAGGATCCGGAAATACTTTTGGACCGTTCTGATTCATTTGTTTGTGTTTACAATCTTAAAATGGTCTGTATTGGTTCATGTAAATGAAAATGATAAAATACCATACTTCCCTGTGTTCATGTGGTGAAAATAGTGTGGAAAACATGCCTTGATTATTTTTATTTAATTAAACATTTGGGTGATTCTCATTAAACCTTTCAAGGAAATGTATTGGTCATATTTAACCCCAAGTCAGTACAAAAAATGATTAAATTTTGCATCAGGAAAATTAAGCCTACATTTAGAACCATAACCATGACATTTTCAGGACACTTGAGCACATTTTACCACCCATTTCTCATTACCGTTATGCTTCTGGACGTTTTACTATTACTTTTCCCATTGTTTTCAGTGGTAATTCTCATTACTGTAACAGTCATTTTTTTTACTGTATTACCATAAAAAAAAAATGCTGATGTGCAGCTTTTTAAAAACAATTTAAATCAGGTCAAATTGAAGGTAGTATCAAGGAAAAAAAGTGATCACTATGACGTATTTATAAAAAAAATAAAAATTACGTTGCGGTAATAAGAATATCGTGATGACCAACATTTTTCATGTTGTGGTAATGAGAATTGGGGAATAAAATCAGAGATTGGCAGATAGATTCAGAGAGTTTAACGGAAGAAGGTAAATAAATTAACAATAGCATATACACTAAGAATTTTTCACTAAATGAACACCAGGATGGTATTTAATTATTTTGATTTCCTATATGCACCAAGACAAATTCCTTGTATGTGTAAGCATACTTGGCAATAAAGCTGATTCTGATTCTGATAACAAAACCTAAACAGCAAAATTTACATACAAATAGTTTAACTAAAACATTTTAATATATGAAAAATGCCACACTTGTAGTCCATGAATGTTTTGTGTGATGACACAATAATTGAAGATACAGAGTTTTGAACTGATTAATTGAAGTGGACGGTTTAAACAGATGGACAAAATTAAACCAAGCTTACCAAATAACGCCATTTTTGCAACTGAAGTCAAAGACTGTATTAAACCATCATTTAATGTCTTAATGCTCTCATACTCACAAGCTGACACAGTGTTTATTAAACTTTATTAAAATTAAAAGCGCATTAAAATAATTGATATTGTGTTGCATAATTTCACCAGCAAAATCAGGGCAAATCATAAATATTCTTTATATCAACCGACCAGCCCTAATACCTATACATTGTTAAACCTAGTGTCTTTAATGAAACTTTTAGTATTTCCATATGCCCTTACTTACTACTTTTGACTCTAGTATAGTGCTAATATGTGTGATTTACTAGCTGAGCCATGTGAATGGTTGAAAGCTTTTTCTCAGGTTAAGCGTCCTGAGATGATCTTCGGTGTCTGTTCCACCAGGCTCTTTTATTACTGTTGCTGTCATTAGTCAGAGCAGTTTGCCGTTTTGTATCACATTACCCACGCTACTTGTACCCAAAACCCTGTCTGTTCCGACTGTAAAAAGTCTTGTTGCTGTAAGGGTCTCTTTATGGCTTGTAAAGTCTGTGGCTTAGTGGTAAAAATGTCATTAGAGAGGTTGAAAAAGTATTTGAACCTATAAACTGTCATAGAGTGAGAGAGCACAGGGCCACAGTGATATCAGAGCATGTCAAAGTTAAGCAATTGGCTTTTAACAGTTGAAACGTCTGCAAAAGGAATATTGACTCAAGTTCATTCAGCTGTTTTTTGTGATGCAGTGGTGCATTAAAAGATAATTAAGGCATGTTTTACACATTGTTTTGTGAGGACTTGGTTTTAGACCCTCTTCCTTCACTAGATGAACACAAGGTAGAATGCAGTGTCCAATGTCTAATGACAATGTCAATGGAAGCTTAATGGCCAAATAAAAAGCACATTAAAGTCAGAACAAGATTCTCAATGTTACTTTATTTTTTATTGGCAGCAAATAAATTGTGAATATTCAAAGTGACGTGAATATCAGATATCCTAGACTAGTCTGCTTCAGTCGATGCAGGTACTCTGGATGAAAAAAATGACCGGTGAATCTCTGTACACACATTTTTCCTCGAATAATTAATGTAATGATCAACCAGAGACATTTAGGGCCTCCAACTGACTGACGATACCGCCCTCCTTAAATAAAAAGCTCAGGGTGAGAAAAAGCATAATTTTTTTTTCTAGGGATGTGCACGAGTAGTTGAATACTCGAGTATTCATTTTGCAATAAGTATTCGAAAAGTAAAATTACTGTTCGAATTTTGCAAAGTTTTTCTTTGCTGGCGATATATGCAGTGAGATGCATGATAAATCCTGAACACACAAACTAAAATTCAGTTATAACAGAACGCACTGGGTGGCGCTGTTGAGTGTGGACACAAGTTGATCACATTTGATGAGCAAACCGTTCTGTCAGTACGTTTAGATGGACACCAAAAAGCGGGTTATTGCCAGAATGTGGCTTACTGTGAGAAAGTTGGGCTCCTGTTTAAATGTACTGGATAAGCGGTGTACTCTTTACTCCTGTATATGTGCAACTCGTCAGAAAGCAGCGTCCCTGTTGCAACGTAATCCCCGTGACGCTTCTGTAAACAACAAACATGGCATCCGAGAAAGACTTTCCATCAATTAAACTGGTGTGTATAAATGAGTATAGTTTACTGAGCATGTGGATATGCTTGTTTTCTCAACAAAAACATGACATGAGATACAATATAAACATAACTATTATATGCCGAGTGTTTATAGTCGTCCTGTACATTAACTGCGTCAGTCTACTTTATTAGCGGTTTCTTTTTCTTCGCTTTGCATGAGCTTAAATGCTTTCATTCTGTACCTTTTTTTTCTTTTTGGATTTTTCCCCTTTTTCACCCAATTTGCCTCTGCGTCTGAGACCATCAACCCGTGCATCTCATCACGTGGCTAACAGAGCATGTTGACCGCCATCCACCGTTGCATCCGCGCTCAACTCACCACACGTCCCACCGAGAACGAACCACATTATAGTGACCACGAGGAGGTTACCCCGTGTGACTCTACCCTCCCTAGCAACCGGGCCAATTTGGTTGCTTAGGAGACCTGGTTGGAGTCACTCAGCACGCCCTGGGATTCGAACTAGCGAACTCCAGGGGTGGTAGCCAGCGTCTTTTACCACAGAGCTACCCAGGCCCCCTTCATTTTGTACTTTTTTGTTTTCACGCATTGCGTGTTTAAATGTTTTCACACAAAAAAAAAAAAAACACAGGACATAATATAAGCTTGTTTTGGATGTAATTAGAAGTTTTTTTTTCTTTTTAAATGGTGATGCAACCTTTATGACTAAAAAAATAATTTTACGTCTCTTTCTCATTAATTACCTTCATTTAAATATTAGAATATTTGAGTATTCTTTTTTTGATTAGCTTAAATATTCGAATAACAAATTATTGATGAATGCATCCCTAATTGTTTCTCAAGAGAGCTATTCCTCTGACTTCTGCAGGAAAAGCTTTCTATCAATTTATTGGATTTTTGACATTCAAGTGGCTCCATTACAGAAGTGATGGCTCTCATCACAAGAACATGGTGCATTTTTCTATGCTTTGGCCTAGTCAGAGGAAGCCATTTTTTTTTTTTGTATGGTTTGTCGATTCTGAACCCGTTTTTATTCAGCATTATTTATTTCCTGTGCAGTTATTCTCCATTCATCTGCTATAAACCAGCAGTAATAGTTTCACCTCTCCTATGTCTATTAGTTCTAACATCCCTGCTGAAACATTTCTTTGTTCCTTACTGTGATTTGTGTGCATGTGCAACCTTTTGTCCAGGAGTAAATTCCAAACTATTATATCTTGTGAATTTTCCATTACAAGTGTCCTTGTTTATTGTCTCTAAGCTCGGCTGGATGATTGGGGCTTTTTGAATCGTTGTTTGCTGGAGTTGCTGTGCAGCTCTACCCTGCAGCGTATGTTCAGATGATGTGAAATGGAGAACCCTCCTTAAAAAAAAAAAACAGTCGGAGCTGCATTAACTTGTGTAGGGTTGAAGGAATAGTTCACCTAAAAATGAAAATTTTGTTGCTTGCAAGGCGTATGCTGTTATTTTTAAGGCCAAAGTTTTCAGCATACCATTACCTCTTGTGCACAGACCTGAACTAGGGTTGCTCCGATACCAACATTTTGGCCAGTCCTGCCCTGGTACCTCGGTAACGGGCAACAAATAAAACTTCAGATTCCTGATGAAATTACACAGAAAATGACTTTATTAAAAGAACTGCATAAAGTCTTACAGATTCTGTGTTTTTCGTTTACATTTTTCTGGATTCCATGTTAAATGTTTTAATTAAATCTTATGATTAACACATGCAGCTTTAATCAAATGAAAATATAATAAATTTTTAACAAATTTAAATTAAATTTTTGTTAAAGTAAAATGCTGCACAACAGAGCTTTACAGTATTGATGAAAACATTAATGGAAAGAAATCTGATTACCTCAGACACAAGGCTGCTATGGCTGAATCACAACATGCTGATATTGAGTACACTTTTGTGATATTGCTTACAGATCATAATACACCCGTTTAATAGTATACTACTGTTATTTTTAGTATTATTGCTACTTTTTGAATATTATATTTTTATAAACTAGTTATATTTTTCTGTCTTCAATTTTCACACGTAGAGCTTTCATTTTAGCGGGACTTTTATTCTGACAGACGTTTGAGTTCTTCCTTTTTTTGATGGGTTAGTTATATCAAGCTTCCCATTAATGCTGTAATACTCCCGTCGTGACTCGCAGGCTAAAATCTCTGGAGAAGGAGATTTGAGTGTTCACAACCTTTTATACACTAAACACATTGCATGAAAATCAAGCACCAGTCGTGTTTGTTGCGTTTGTGTGCGCGCATGCGTGCGTGTGTCTATGTGTGTGAAGTAGATAGAGCAGAGTGGCACCTCTCGTTCATTCTGTTGCACGCAGTGACTGGACTATATATTGTTTATTTAAATGACACATATCTGCTGTTTAATTATCACACTTTGCCATATTGAGTTTTATTTATTTATTTATTTATTTATTTATTTATTTTATTGTCAATGATTTCATCTCAAAATTTTAACATCTCATAACATTTTGCTAATGGCAACATACTGTAAAATTGTACCAAAATTAGCAACAAAATAATATTGTACCGTTTCGATTTTTTTGGTATTGCAGTATTTCGTTAATACCGGTATACCGCGCAACCCTACCATGAACAGTCATTGTTTAGCAAGAGCTGGGTAACGATTCTTCAGTACATTTTCCAGTTTGGCTGATTTGTTTCTTTAGGGTGCTGAGAATCGCCTGCTTGCATGTTAAGCGACCGAGACATGTAAACGACCAGTCACGGTTCGTTTTGTTGTTTTGTGCCATTGTGTTACTACAAAAATAGACCGTGTGCAACAGTGTAATTTAAACGGTCCACATATCAGAGCCGCAGCAGACGCGTTTGAGCTCATAATGTTAAAGTGCTCGCCTATTTCATTCTCCCTCTCTCTCCTCAACAGTTCCCTGTACTTTTAACTGTCTTGTCTAATGATAAAAAGGCAAATATCAATAAAATTAAGATCATATACCATCTGCAAATATGCGAATATCTTGTTTAAACAGATGTAATAAACCAATCTCACACAACTTGAGCAGATCCAGCATCCTGTGACGCGCTCATTTATTTTCTCTCTAAAGCATGTATTCTAACAGCCTCTCCTCAAAAGTTCCCTGTAACATTTCTAATGATAAGGTAAATATCAATAAAACTTGTATTATATACCATTTGCAAATGTGCAGATATCTCATTTAAACAGATGTAATTCACGAATCTCATGAAAATCCAGCATTTTCTTACCGTCGAGCACTCATCTAATACAGTTGTGCTCAAAAGTTTGCATACCCTTGGAGGATTGGTAATATATGTACCATTTTTAAAGAAAACATGAGTGAGCAGGCAAAACACATTTCTTTTATTTCTTATGGGATTCATATTCAACTGTAGGTTATAACAGAATGGCACAATCATAAGTCAAAACATGGCAACAAAGAAAAAACTGAAATGACCCCTGTTCAAAAGGCTGCATACCCTTAGTTCTTAATACTGTGTATTGCCCCCTTTAGCATCAATGACAGCGTGCAGTCTTTTGTAGTAGTTGTCTATGAGGCCCCAAATTCTTGCAGGTGGTATAGCTGCCCATTCGTCTTGGCAAAATGCCTCCAGGTCATGCAAAGTCTTTGGTCGTCTTGCATGAACCGCACGTTTGAGATCTCCCCAGAGTGGCTCGATGATATTAAGGTCAGGAGACTGTGATGGCCACTCCAGAACCTTCACCTTTTTCTGCTGTAACCACTGGAGGGTCAACTTGGCCTTGTGCTTAGGGTCATTGTCGTGCTGGGAAGTCCAAGAGTGTCCCTTGTGCAGCTTTCGTGCAGAAGAATGCAAATTGTCGTATTTTCGGATAACATGCTGCATTCATCTTGCCATCAATTTTGACAAGATTCCCCGTGCCTTTAGAGCTCACACACCCCCAAAACATCAGTGAGCCACCACCGTGCTTCACAGCGGGGATGGTATTCTTTTCACTATAGGCCTTGTGACCCTCTCCAAACATAGCGCTTATGGTTGTGACCATAAAGCTCTATTTTGGTCTCGTCACTCCAAATTACAGTGTGCCAGAAGCTGTGAGGCGTGTCAAGGTGTTGTCGGGCATATTGTAACCGGGCTTTTTTGTGGCATTGGCGCAGTAAAGGCTTCTTTCTGGCAACTCGACCATGCAGCTCATTTTTGTTCAAGTATCGTCGTATTGTGCTCCTTGAAACAACCACATCGTCTTTTTCCAGAGCAGCCTGTATTTCTCCTGAGGTTACCTGTGGGTTTTTCTTTGAATCCCGAACAATTCTTCTGGCAGTTGTGGCTGAAATCTTTCTTGGTCTACCTGACCTTGGCTTGGTATCAAGAGATCCTCGAATTTTCCACTTCTTAATAAGTGATTGAACATTACTGACTGGCATTTTCAAGGCTTTGGATATCTTTTTATATCCTTTGCCATCTTTATAAATTTCCATTACCTTGTTACGCAGGTCTTTTGACAGTTCTTTTCTGCTCCCCATGGCTCAGTATCTAGCCTGCTCAGTGCATCCACGTGAGAGCTAACAAACTCATTGACTATTTATACACAGACACTAACTGCAATTTAAAAAGCCACAGGTGTGGGAAATTAACCTTTAATTGCCATTTAAACCTGTGTGTGTGTCACCTTGTGTGTCTGTAACAAGGCCAAACATTCAAGGGTATGTAAACTTTTGATCAGGGCCATTTGGGTGATTTCTGTTATTATGATTTTAAAAAGGAGCCAAACAACTATGTGATAATAAATGGCTTCATATTATCACTATCCTTAAATAAAATACTTTTTTTGCATGATCAGTCATATTTTCAAAATCAATGCCAAAATTTCACAATTTCTGCCAGGGTATGCAAACTTTTGAGCACAACTGTATCTTTCTCTGAACTTTGTATTCTGTTAGCCAGAATCAAAAACTTCAGGATAAGTATCAAAAGTTCCTCTCATTCACAAATCATTACGGTTACTCCGTAACAATCCAAGCAGGCGATCTAGGCCATTTAAACTGTCAGGAGATTGAGGCTCGCACTGGATCCGCACGAGTGCGTGAGTGCAACTTCAAGGCTGCGTCCCAAACCAGGAACATGCT
Organism: Myxocyprinus asiaticus; assembly: GCF_019703515.2. Classification (NCBI taxonomy): domain Eukaryota; kingdom Metazoa; phylum Chordata; class Actinopteri; order Cypriniformes; family Catostomidae; genus Myxocyprinus; species Myxocyprinus asiaticus. Next base: position 5,059,762 of record NC_059390.1, on the reverse strand, counting down.
GCCTGTGGGGGCTGTTTACTGAGGTACGATGAAAATAAGGTCACGTGGAGGAGGAGTCAGGAAGCGCATCATTGTTTACATTGTTTTTTTTATTATTATTATTTGGAAATGATTTTTTATTTAATTTTTTATTGTTTTGAAATTGTTTTGGACTGTTTTGGTTTGTGAACGACACAAGTTTCTCTTGTAAACAATGACGCGCTTCCTGACTCCTCCTCCACGTGACGCGTAACCTTACCAACGAGCTTACGTCATCCCTCTCGTGAGCACACATCACAGAGATGTACTGAAGCGAACATTTGTAGTTAAAAAGTATAGAAGTATTGTTTTGTTTCTCAAAATAATCAATCGTTTGCGTTCAGAAGAACTTTATTTGTCGACTGGAGTCGTGGGGATTTCTTTGATGCACCCTAAATATACATTTTGGACCATCAAGAAATGGAGTACATTCACTTGCATTGTTTAGAGGAGGAGGCCTGAAATGAAATCCTAAAAGTCTTAAATTCTGTTTTGATGAAGAAAGAAACTCAGATACATCTTGGATGGCCTGAGGGCGAGTAAATTATCAGCAAATTTTCATTTTTGGGTGAACTATTCCTTTAAATGAGCGCATGTTAACTAGAGAGGACTCAAATGGCTTTATCTCATCTGTGCGATGCATGATTAGAATTAAATAATTTTTTTGTAGTTGTTTTTGATCAACAACTGACTGTAAAGAACAGAAAGGGTATTAAAAGAGACATTATTCAATGACAAATGGGTTGTGTGGATCTTGTCTTGGACACACATTACACGGATCAACTTTTACTCACAAAACGCTGTGAAAGGATCTCGCTGCAGAACACTTCACAACTAAACTACACAGTTACTGGTGAGTGAAATGTAAACATTTACCAACCAGTTGCCAGATATATTCACTTTAGTCGCATTTGGTCGCAAATGAGTGATTTCCTCTCATTGTAGTAAAGGGTTGCGCATTGAGTGAAAGATCAATCTTGGGATATAAGAATCGATATTGAGATCGTTCAAATGAAGATCGCGATTAATCTATATTATGGAAAAACTATATTTTTACCCACCCCTACTCAGTGACAAAATAGATCCAAGTGCAGCTTTGTTGTTGATGACAGGACAACATTGCTACTACATCACTGCATTAATTCACTTTTATAGTTAAGTAATAGTCTTGATTGGCATCCCATTAAGGTTTGAAACAGAGCCACAATCTAATGAGTTACATCACAAAATGAGTCAGCGTTTTAACAAATGACTGATTAAGTCATCTGCACCCTGCAGCTTGAAATGTGCTTGTGTTCACATTGCGGAAGCTTGCAGTGAAAAACATGCAAGGACTGTGAACGCTTAGATGTCTGATCAGAGGAAATGTGATTGCTTCTCCCTTCTGTATTCTGTAATCATTGCAGCTCTTAATAGTAGCACTGAAATGCACCGTTAACGTGCTTCAGTTGTCTGTCTCTCTCTTATGTAAGGCATTTTCTTTTTTCATGTAAGTGCTGCTCTTTTGGCCTGAATCTTTCCTCAGTAACATACAGTAGGGCCTTTTTGCTATTCTTGAAAAGTGAGCTTTTTGCCTATTTTTTTTGTTTTTATTATTATGTTTTTTTAATGCAAAAATCCATTCATATTACCTCTGGAAGATTAAAATACCTCGTTCTCTTTTGACACGATATTCAGAGTTATCTAGAAAGAAAACAAAATATCAAATGTCTCTGTCACAGCCTGGATATGATTATCCTTTTCTGAAACCTAGTGCTTTTTGGATGACCAGTGCATATTGCATAATTTTCTAGATGCATTGCTGCTTTTTATAGATGTTCATAAAACATCTGGGGACTACACTACTTATAATGCGATTTATGGAGTTTTATTTTTTCCTCTAAATAAGCTTGCTGTTCTTACAGTGAACTTAAGAGAGTGTAGGCATCTCTGATTATGAGTGCACTGTACTACAAGACAGTACAAGTGAGTTTGTGTTTGTTGTACATCTGCCACATCTGTGCAATGGACTTTGTCTGCAAAGACAAAAATACTGGTGCTTTTTGTACAAAGTGTCCCTGATTTCCTCAACCAGATGGAGAGAGCTACCCTAGATCTGCAATCTTCTGTCCCTGACTGCACCTGACCAACCGTAGTCTTCATTCAACAAGCACTTGTGTTTTTATGCCCAAAACATTGTCTATACAAGTTTGTAATAATAAACGTTTCTAGCTATGTAAGCTTGATTTTTTTTTTTTTTTACACCATTGCTTTCCAGTATACGCCAGACCATAATTTATAAAGCAACATGTTGCATTCTCAGCCTTGCCACAAGGGGTGCTCTAGCATCGTTAATTTTAACTGTGATCTCCTACAGACAGTCGCTGAATTCAGAATTGCATACTATCATACTACTCTTTCTATTTCTGCTATAGACAGATATTGCAGAAGTAACACAAGTAGTATGGGGTGGGTAGTATGCAGTTCCGAACTCAGCAAGTTTCTCTTTCAGATCAGTTACTACTATGGCAGAGCACAAGTTTACTGAACAAATTAGTTAATGTTGATTTGTTTATGGCTAGCTAAGTGAATAAGATCCTGTTAATGGCACAGACATGAGGGAAACTATCGCCCCCTTGAGTGCTGAGGTTTATAGTGTGTTATTCTGGAAGTAAAATCCTATTCATAAGTGAATTCATTTTAACGATAGCTCATTAACCTTTAAAGTCAGACCTACCGTAAGCTCAGAGGTTGTTAATCAGTTGTATATGCCTCTGATGAAGCTATCAGTCCAAGTTATTTCTACTTCATTGTTTAAAAATATTATTTACTAGCTGGTGATTAACTACACTACCCGTGATCCTAAAGAGAAAGATCCCCCAATCAGAGAATTGTGGCAAACAAAGCGCAGCAAAAGAGCCCTGCTGCGACCGCTCAATCCAATGATGCACTGTAAAAGATGGTCTCCCTACATTTGCAAACTACTTGTATACACTTTGTATATTTTGCAATGAACCTAAAACTGATTTTTTTCTATATTTATAATCAAAACTTTAAATCAGTAGTTTTGTTTTACTATCATTTTCAAATCGATCCCTTTCATTTGCAGTTTTAGTATTTTACTAGTGAGAGTCCATACTTGCAGTTTAGCTTGAAGTCATAAATGTGGGGTTAAAGAACTCTAGAACACTCCTGAGCAATTGTCTTTCTGGAACATCCGATCTGTCCCCTCCTGGTCATATATTCTGAGACCTGAGACACAAAGAGCTCTTTGTCAGGGCCATTGGTGTGTGTGTGTGTGTGTGTGTGTGTGTGTGTGTGTGTGTGTGTCTGTGTGTATCTATGTGTCTGTGTCCTTGGCATGTTTCTTTATCTTGCGTATGAGACAGTAATCAAAGCCTCACACATACACACACATTTTGCCAACACTGACCAGAAGCATGCCAGACTCTTAACAATTAAAAGACAGATGGACAATAAAGTCGCAAAGTAAAACAGCATTGTGCTGCACGGGCCATGGGATAAGTTTGAACTGGCCACGCGTAAATAGGTATAAGATGACAATTTTCCCATGGCGGTTCTACTCTTTTAGCTCTCAGTTCCACTCTTTGCCGCTCGTCACCTCCGTCTCTGTGATGCTGAAGAAAAAGAGGGATGGAGAGATTGCTGAGCCCTCTGTTAAGAAGGAAAGAGTGGACAAAGCGACGGGGTGGTCTTCGGGCCCTTGGCTGGTGTGATGCTCTCCTGAGGGGGCTGTATGCTTAACCTTCTGGAATGAAAATAGGCCACGAGCCATCTGTGCTCTCAGCATGGATTAACAGGGGGCTACCAAGAGAGAGGGGCTTCTTCCACAGATTCTCCAACACAATCTCTTTTAAGCATTGCTGACCTCTGTAAGGCCTGATCTGTAAGGAAGGTGCAAGTGTATGCTGCAATAGACTATTTTATCGAGTATTATTTGTGTGTGCTATGTATGTTTATGCTTATATAGCACAAAAGGCTGGTTCCAGAAGTAAAAATACCATTATTTTTTTCCAAAGGCGAATTGATTGTTATTGATAACTTATAAAACCTTTAAAGACAGACCTACTGTGAGCTTTGAGGTTGTTAATCGATGGTAAATGCTCCTGTGAAGCCATCACTCAGTTTTATTTCAACTTTAAAAAAATGATAAACAGCACTATGTTTCTCTGTTACTGTATGACATTAAAGCACAAAACAGTCAGAAAAGACAAAGAAAGCACAAAAGAAAACAGCATGGTGATTCTCTCAGATGCAGCTGAAATTTAATCCTAAACACAAATGCAAATTTCAAGCAGAATTGTCTGGCATTTTAGTGGATTACCTAAATTAAAGGCGCATCAGATGTTCATGCTTCTCATCTGTGGTGATATCAAACACACTGAAGAAGACCCGTGATGTTCTTGTGCTTGTGTATGTATCCGCTTTTGTTAATTTTCTGATCTAACTGTTATCTCCAGGGATGCAATCTCATGAGAGGTGAAAAGATGAGAAAGTCATAGCAGGTGTTCCAGATGTACATTTTCAGTTGATTTGTTTGTTGTATTTAAAGCTTTTTTTTTGTTGTATTTTAAGCTTTTTTAAGTGTTTAAGCTAAAGTAACCATTTCAAGTCATTTTACGAAGGAAAACATCTTACCAAACATTTTGGGCAAATTAGCTTCAGAAAATGTCATTTTAGCTGGAAGGTCAGTAGTTTGCCTACCTTTTTTAAAGCCATCCCAGATGTGTATGCCTTTCTTTCTTCTGCTGAACACAAATGAAGATTTTTAGAAGAATACATCAGGTCTTTTGGTCCATTCAATGCAAGTATATGGGTGCCAAAATTTTGAAGCTCCAAAAATCACAAAAGTCAGCATAAAAGTATTCCATACGACTCTGGTTAAATCAGTATCTTCAGAAGCAAAATGATAAGTGTGTGTGAGAAAGAGATCACTTTCACTTTCTTCTTATTGGGTTTTTGGTGATTCACATATCACCCCCACTGGGCAGATAGTACTCAAATATTGATGTTTTTCTCACCCACACCTATCATATCACTTCTAAAAATATGGATTAAAACACTGGAGTCATATGGATTGCTTTTATGATGCCTTTATGTGCTTTTTGTAGCGTCAAAATTTTGGCGCCCATTCACTTGCATTGTATGGACCTATAGAGCTGAGATATTCTTCTAAAAATTATAAGTTGTGTTATGCAGAAGACAGATAGTCATATACATCTGGGATGGCATGAGGGTGAGTAAATGATAAGAGATTTTTCATTTTTGGGTGAACTATCCATTTAAAATCACTTCTATGTGTTGTTAAACTCACCGCTGAGCATTATTAAACTTGTGCTGTGTTGTTTAACTCGCTGTTTTGTTTTGTTAAACTCACTGTTGTGTGTTGAAAGAAATAGCATTTTAGCTTAGCGTAAAGCTGACAATTTACACAAGGTTTATTTCCATTTCTTCTGCTCCAAACTTACTTCAAACTTACTTCTCTGTCTGCTCGTATGAATGTAACACATCATAGCACAAGTGTTTCACCGCTGTTCAAATGCACTTTGGATCGCATCATTTATATGTATAAATGTTTTCCATCTGAAAGGACTAAATATTAAATTAAAAACAATTGACAATAAATTCCAAAGTAATCTCTTCAGTAATCAAAATACTTTTTCAATGTAACTGTATTCTAATTACTAATGATTTAAATTGTCACTGTAGTGGAATACAGTTACTTATATTTTGTATTTTAAATACGTATTCCCATTACTTGTATTTCGTTACACCCCAACCCTGCATGTAAGTGAATATTTACTATAAACTATATTATTTCTATATTTACATAGTTTTTTTATTTTGATTACCCCATTTGCAATGCTTTATGGGGTTGTAGTTCATTCCCTCATTAAAGCTGTTAAGTACGCAGTCTTGTACCTTTTTCTTTTTATCCACTTTTCAAATATTTTTTTGCTTCAAATCAAAGCTTGTAATCTTGGGATTCACATCGGAGGTAGTTGGTTTGGTTTATAGTTTAGAACTCTTTAAGAAAGGATTATATAAAATCTCTGTGGAGACCCCAGTTAAATGACTGGGGAAAAACACTTCTGGAACCAAGATGTCTGAAAAGTGAGAGGGCACCGTTGTGTTCCAGTGGAGTATCATGCTGTTATCGTGCTGTTAGTTTAGCAACATGCTAACTCCAAACTCAGTTGGTATCAGTTGTGAGTGTGGATGTGGCCAGTTGTGTTGCTGAACTGAAAACAAAGTTTTCAAACTTAAACAGATAAGTGTGGATGTGGCCATATTTAGAATGCTTCCTTATGTAGGCAGTAGTCAGCAAGGCAGTTCACTAGAGTTAGATGTGTGTATCCTGCCATTGTGGTTATGTGCCACATTTCTCACTGATTCGAAGTGTGCCACAAAGTTTCTCTTATCAGTTTATCATTCGTTTGTTCCTGTGAGCGCACACAATATGTGGTGTGAGAATGTGTGTTTGTGCGTTTCCTGTACATTGAAATGTTCCAGTAGGTAGACCTTCGTCTCTTTTGTTTCAAACGATAAGAGATAAAGAGGTGCCAGATTTAAGTTCACAGAGTCCGTAAGTGTTTTTTCCCCCCACAAAATGACTCAAGGCCTCTCTGTAGCGCTATTGTTGCAAATCCTCACCGAGTGACAATCACGCTTAAGTTCGTTAGGCTCGGGGCACAGCAACACCCTTGTGTGATTCAGGGTCTTGGAAAGGCTGAGTCAGGACCTCACACTCATCTGTATGACTGTGTTTTACATGCTGTCTAAAATCCATCCATTCATCCTTCCTGAAAGCACCACTTCCTATAGCTTCAATCTAAAGCCCAAAGATTAATCACTGCGATCACTCGATATTAGGTTGATGGGGCTCCGATATGTCACAGCATTATGTAATAGTGGTACTTTTAAAATCTCTTGATTGAGCGGGGTGATTTGATTCCTGCTGTTGACTCAAATAATAACTTGAGCAGGGGATGACCGCACCATGCTGTAATCTTCTCATGGTTCACGCAGCGTGTTCTCACTGCTATCAACAAGCTGCCAGGCCATTAATAGTAGCGCCAGTTTACCGGCACATCTATGATTGCTTCACAGCAAGCTCTAAATGGCTTCCACTGCTGATTGAGACTTTCAGTTTGTGTAGATGCTCTGTAGTAGGTGACAATGCTCGAAGGGTGCTGATGTAGCAGTAGATTTCATTACAATCGTTTCATTCACTTCCATTTATACGCATGTTAACGCAATAGAGCAGAAACACAAGTGTAGACGTTTCGTCTCCCACTGCATATCAAAAAGTAGTAAGTTTGGTGAATTCCGAGCTTACGAATTTGTATATCGAAGATGTTTGACTAATTGACTATCATAAAACACCACTGATTAACTTTTGGTTAAATATAAAGAGAACGAACTTCAAAGCTGCATTTTTCACAGTGTTGCGGGAAAGGGGATGGAAAAGTAGATTTGTATTTTTTTTAATAGTTTGAATTTTGTATACATTTTTAACAGAACCCTCAGAGGTTGTCATATCTGGTTGCCCGTATTTGTTACGACGTCCAAACTAATTTTGCATGCTCAAAGTCTAGATTGACCACACCTTATCTGTGGGAAACAGGAAGTGCCTACCTGACAGTTCAAATTTTGTTAAAGATTAGGGCCTGCAGGATGTTGGTTTTAAATGAGTTTCTTGTCACTTTCTGAGTAATGCATCGGAAGGCTTATTCCTGGATATGTTGCTGTATTCAGTTTAATATGTGAATTGAAGCATTGTGTTCAAGCTGGTCATTGTTTACATACTTAAAGGCTTTTCGCTTCTTGGTATTTTGACACTTTGTAGTAGGCAAGCTGTTGTACATGATCTCAGAGTATTACAGCTCTAAAGGGGGAATGGAAACTCTTTTTTGTAATCTAATCTCAACTCTGCACAATACCTTTTTTGAGTTGTTTTACTCTCTCTTCTCCACCCTTTTCTGTGCAGATCCAGTTTGCAGATCAGAAGCAGGAGTTTAATAAACGTCCCACCAAGATCGGCCGCAGATCTCTGTCTCGCTCCATCTCACAGTCTTCTACTGACAGCTACAGCTCAGGTATGTGGTTGCATGTGCGCCAGTTGCGAACATCAATAAACACAGTGATTAAATACAGTAATGTTTTTAAAAAAAACATTTAAAAAAAATGTGCACAAAGCAAACTCAAAAGTGTGTGCTCAAAAAGTTTGATTTCTTGAATCAGAACTGAATGAATGGGCAGTCCATCCACATTTGCATTGATGTTTCTGAAGGGACTGAAGATGTTGGAAACCTTCTGCACGAAAATATGCAGCGCTAGTTAAATAAATGAGACCGATTTAACAGTACAGATTTCAAGTTCATTGTAGCACCAAACTGAATTATAAAAAATGACTCTTTCCATACATAGGGAAGCCCACTGTTATCTCGTCTAAAGCTATCTAGAGTTTTTCCTCTAGAATACAAGACCGTAATGTGTGGCCTTCGATAAATAACCAAGAACTATCATCCTGACACACGTAGCCTAAATATTTGCAATGTATGCATATTTTGTAATTTATGATTTTAGTTTTAATTAATTTTTACATAGAAGCATTCCACAATAAACATTCAAATAGCATTTCTACCAAAATTGTGATAAGTAGCTAGTAAAAAATGTAATAATAGTAGCCTTAGGTGCATTAGACGGCTTTGAATTTCTTTAGAAAAAAATGAACAGGAAACATTAGAGGGAACATTGCGCACACACCCCATCAAGCATGAGTCAGGTGTGCTTGGTGTGATAAAGGTTGTAAATGTGTGGGCAAGGTTAGTATAGCACATCAAGGGTCTAATGTAGATTGGTCAGGTGAGTCATGTGAACAAAGGGTTTCCTGTGTGCAGGTTCGCTGGCAGTCCTCTTTAAGAGGATTACATTGACACCGCAGAAAAGGCCAGAAAATCTACAGTCCTGTAGGGGGTCACACAGGCCATTGAGATAGATGTCTTTGGCCGTTGTGGTGCATCTCATGCTTTCTTTTATTTCTTCTTTGTGCCATAAGTGTTGCATTCAAGACATTGTGCTCAGTTAAAAATACTTACACTTTTTGTAACTCTGCATTCTGTTCCATTCTGTTCCACTCAGTCTAGATTTTATTGTACACAAGAACGTGTCATTTGTGAATGCCCCTTAAGAAAAGTATATAATTGAGGTCTGTTGCCCCAAAACAAGCATAATTACACAGTGCTTCCTTAAGATCAGTTAGTTATCTAGTCCTTCAGGGGGACCAGCCAACTAGTCATTTTTGAAAAAATTTACTGTAGTTTTGCACATCTCTAATCATACCATTTTTATTTATTTGACATGTTATACATATATATATATATATATATATATATATATGTTATTACATTCCCCAGCCGCTTCATACACTGACAGCTCCGATGATGAGACCTCTCCCCGTGACAAGCAGCAGAAGAACTCAAAGGGCAACGGAGATTTCTGCATTAAGAACATCAAACAGGCCGATTTCGGGCGCAGGGAGATCGAGATTGCAGAGCAAGGTGGGAAGAGCCCTGTTGCCTTGATGTTTTGCCAGCATGCTGTAACGCTTTTCAAAGGTGTCAGCTGATTTTGCATTGCTGCTCACTCTTTGTGTGTTGTCTGCATGTCAACTCATTAAGTCACTATGTTTGTTTATGTGTGAAGTAAAAGTGTGTGTGAGATTGAGCGAGGCATGTTTTGATGTTCTTCCTGTGCTGCTGAGGGGCCATATGTTCAGTGTGCACAGTGAGACAGCAGGTCACCCCCTCCAGCCCCTTGGAACCAAATGGCCATAAATTCAATGTGCACTCACACACACTGTCAGCCTGCCTATATGCCACTTTTAGCTCAAAGTTATCCTGCTTTTTTGTGTTTATGAGGTTTATGACTCTTTCATGGGCTGTAGATTAACCCATTACAGCCACTTGTTAATGATCTATGTGTGTGTGTGCTTTGCAGAGATGCCTGCGCTCATGGCATTGAGAAAGAGAGCTCAGGGAGAGAAGCCACTGGCTGGAGCCAAAATTGTGGGCTGCACGCACATCACTGCACAGACCGCTGTGAGTGTCCTACATACACACACACACTTAAACATACATATACTTGTGAGTGCCTACTTTTGATGTGTTGTTAAGCTATTTATTAAGTTAATTACATTTAATTGCATTACACTATAATTCCAACACCTTATTGCATTTTTACATTGTAAATAAGACATTATTTGGCCCATTTATGAACTTTGGCCACAGGACCACACAAGGCAGTTTTATAAATTTTACCTGTACTATATTTGTGGGAATGTTGAAGAAAATGTCCCCCCTTCAATTGTAGTAAAACAAGCACACACACAAACACACAAATGTCTTATTCTGACAGCACAGTCATGGGATTTTTTTCAACTTTGGTCAATTTCTGGTCCTAGGGGTTGATTTTTTTTTTTAATTAAAACAGATTTCAACTTTTTGTTATATGAAGATCACATGAAAACTGACTTTCAATCTGACTTTTTACCAGGCCATCATTATTTATTTTGGTAATAATAAAAATAAAAAAATGCCTATTATATATTGATCTTTACTGTTTTAGCCTTGTCCCAGACACAGAATTTCAATATTAAACGTTGAAATTCCATGAAAAACATAAAAATGATTACATGTTTAAAACTATGTGTGATACGGTAAGAGGTTCCTTCAAAGAACGGAGGAGGCGGGAGGCAGTGAAACAGTCTCTGGCTGGGTTTTATTTTCCCTCTTTCTCACAAAAATAACAGAAAATTGCCTCTTCTAGGCCACTACCATAAACACACAGTTCTTTTAACATAAAGTCAAGACGCCGCTTCTCAGTTCGCTCTCTCCTCTCCTCTCTGGTGTTTTTTGGGGTGTTTTAAAGTCTCCCTCCCCCAACAAGAAACCGCTTTTAGTCATTATGCCAGCCAGGTGATGATCCCTCATCACTCTCTCTCTCCCACAGACAGACACATGACCACACCCCCATCTCCACACTATGATAATCTAAGAAAAAAGAATGAAATAAGTAGTCACAATACCAAAATTTCAGTGGTCTGTACCGATACCAGTGAAATTTCATGGTTCTTGATACCAATTTTCAATACCACAGCAAATTTGGTAATTTGCCATTGAACACACTGCTTTACCCTGTTTAAGTTAAATTTCAATATAAATAATAAATTAAAAGAAATGCATGTTTCCTTCAAATGTTTCTCAATTAAGTATGCATTGCTTAAGTGTTTTTAAGTAGGGCCCTATATTGAAATTATTGTATTTTTTCCCAAATCTTGTGTTTTCCATTTTATTTTTTGTTTTTACAGAATTCCGTTTAATTTCATCATCAAAATGTTATCTGATCAAATTAATTCTTAAAATTTTTAGCAAGCAAAATTGAACCATTTCTTTAAAAAAAACTTTTAACAAGTAGGTACAAAGTCGATACTAAAAAAAAAAGATGTAACGATACCAGTGTTTCTGCAGTACCGGTAGTACCGAGCACCGACTCAATCCAGTACCAGCGCACAGTATGACTGACACACGACTGTTTAAAATGCTATTTTTGAGCATGTGCTTTGTTACTCCTTACACTGAAATGGACAATTAATCAAATTAAAATCGTGACATGTCCTAATATGATTTATTAAATCGCTAAAGGCTGCAATCTTATTGTGGAAGAGATGCATACTTTAAATGAATGCATAAGTCTAAATGAATGCATAAGTCCGACCGCTCAAACAGTGGAAACTCCACAGACATTGAGAATCATACACAACATGTATCAGATGACAGAGCAGAGCACTAATCTACTGTGAACCACGCAGCACATGTAAACTATATATTTATATAATTAAATCACAGCATTTGTTTTAATCTCAACTCAACTTTATTTATATAGCATTTAAAACAAGAGTTCACAAAAGTGCATCACAGTAATAACATTTATAACAAGACATTTAAAAATTACCACAAACACCAGTAATCTAAAACACAAAACCCAAACACTCCAAAACTGTGTCCTACATTTCATTTGTCAGATTTAAAGGCCAGTGTAAACAGATGAGATTTCAGACCTGATTTAAAAGTCTTCATGTTGCAAACTGTTTATTCAGAAAGTGAAGATTCAGGCAAAAAAATACCCGTCATAATAAAAGCTAGTTTCAAACTATAAGCTAGAGCCCTGAAATTGAAGAAATTGTGACAGAAATGGATTAGTGCTCTGCTTTGTAGTAATGGGAAGATCGGATCATTTTACTGACAAAATTGACTAATCTTTATTCAAGTCATTTTCTTCATTTGAGCAGAATTAAATTAAAATGTTACATTTTCAATAGCCAGATCCCCCCCAACACGTCTACTTACGCAAACTTTGATTATAGTCCCAATAAGGAAAAACTGATAATGCAGCCAAGGACAAATTATGAGAAACAGAAAGATTAGTTCACCTCTGGAATCTTCTTGTTCGAGTCGTTCGTTCTTTTGTCACGTGACAATACGGCTCAAGAGTTTTCTGTTTCCTGTACAGCACCTATGCAGTTTTCACGTAACAAACGAATGGAGGTTGCGAAATGCACATGCGCGGCCAACACAAAATGAACGAATCACTCTCTGAGACTACTCGTTCTTCTGAGTCACATAAAAGATTCGTTCAAAATGAACGAATCGTTCATGAATGACCCATCACTACTGCTTTGTCATCTCATTCAGCAGGAATGATTCTCAATGTCTGTAGAGTTTTCCAGTGGATGAGCGGTCGGCATCACACATTCATTTAAAACACATAGCTTATCACACTAGGACATATTACGATTTTAATTTGATTAATTGTCCATTTCAGTTAGTGTGAAATGAGTAACAGAGCATATGCTCTGAGCATTTGTCAGCAGCCGTGTGTCAGTCAGACAGCGCGCTTGGACCGAATTAAGTCGGCGTTCGGTACTACCGGTGCTGCAGAAACACTGGTATTGTGACATCTTTTTTATTTTAGTATTGACTTGGTACCGAAATACCTGTACTTTTGACATCACTAGAAATAAGCAGAAGCCATGTAAAAAAAATGACTTTTATCAGTTTTTCCAAAATTATGACTGTTCCAGAGTTGTGGCGTCATTTCCACCACACCAAACAAACAATTTAGCCTCTAATAAGGTTTTAACAAAAGTTAGTGTACTTGTTAACCAAGTCAACAAAAGTGTGTGTAGAGCATGCTCAAGATGAAATATGAGACAAGTGATGTTTGACTAAACAAAGAAAATTCAAGGTAAATATCACTTCTGAGCAGAATATTTTTATCGGACATTGTGCGTTTAAGCATGCATTAAATGTTATCCATGAAATTAGCCTTAGCAAGACAAAGGAGTCAGCCATTTTATTTAAAAAACGTTAAAGTCATTTTCATCACTGTCATTTCCACCACTGAATTCTATTAAACACAATTCAGAATTTGAGATGGGCTGGAAATGACACTGGTGGGAATTTTAATGACTTTCAGAAAAAAAATGTCAAATGATACAATTGTGATGCATGTGCATACACTGTTTGTCATTGTTAGGAGACAAATTAAACAAACTAGTGAGAGTGTGAAAACTGTCAACCGGACTTCACTTTATAGAAGTCCACTGTGCTTGAAGTGCCCGAAGTTGAAGCACAACCCTTATATTTCCAAAGTACATAGTCAAGTTTGTGTTTTTTTTTTTTTTTTACTAGGTGTTGATGGAAACCCTCTCTGCTCTGGGCGCTCAGTGTAGGTGGGCTGCCTGTAACATCTACTCCACCCAAAACGAGGTAGCAGCTGCCCTGGCTGAGGGAGGTATGTCTCTTTCCCTTCCTCATCTGTTCATTCCATCTCAGTCTCTTATTTTGGGCCTGAGTAACCCCTCTATCATCTCTGTGGCAGGTTTCTCAGTATTCGCCTGGAAGGGCGAGTCAGAGGATGATTTCTGGTGGTGTATTGATCGCTGCGTTAATGTGGAGGGCTGGCAGCCCAACATGGTAACAAAACTTGACCCGTATCCTCTACTTTAGAGTAATTTATTCCCCTGCCATTTTCCTCCCCAATTTGGCATGCCCAATTCCCAATGCACTCTAAATCCTCGTGGTGGCGTAGTGACTCGCCTCAATCTGGGTGGCGGAAGACGAATCTCAGTTGCCTCCGTGTCTGAGACCGTCAATCCGCTCATTTTATCATGTGGCTTGTTGAGTGCGTTACCGAGGAGACATAGAGCATGTGGAGGCTTCACGCTATTCTCCGCGGCATCCACGCACAACTCACCACGCGCCCCACCGAGAGCGAGAACCACATTATAGTGACCACGAGGAGGTTACCCTACGTGACTCCACCCTCCCTAGCAACCGGGCCAATTTGGTTGCTTAGGAGACCTGGCTGGAGTCACTCAGCACACCCTGGATTCGAACTCGCAACTCCAGGGGTGGTAGTCAGCGTCTTTACTCGCTGAGCTACCCAGGCCCCCTCTACTTTTACATTGATAGACTTGATTTAAGTGAAATATTAAGACCGTTCAGAGTCTCAATAGATTCTGTCTTGTAGATTTTAGATGATGGAGGAGATTTGACCCACTGGATTTATAAGAAATATCCCAACATGTTCAAGAAGATCAAAGGCATCGTAGAGGAGAGTGTGACTGGAGTTCACAGGTGAGAAATCTGTGAAAAACCCAACAATGAGCTCATGATTTTCACCAGTGTTGTATTCGATATCTCTATCAGTCAAGATTAGTTCAATAGTCATGCTGTTAATTGAAAATGTTCAATATTCTGTGTTTAATGACTATAATTACTGGACAATAATTTAGAGACCCCATCTCTCCATATCACATGAGCATGTCTCCATCTAGTGACAAGTAGTGGAATTGGCACATGTGAGAATATTCAGACAAGCATGTTCTGTTTAATATGCTACATAATGTCATGTGTAACCTTTAAAATTATTTCAATATTTTTTATGGTGAGTATAGATCAATTGTACTGTTTGATGTAAAATTATATATGTTAATAATAATTTGTTTTTCCAGGCTATACCAACTGTCTAAGGCTGGCAAGTTGTGTGTGCCCGCAATGAACGTCAATGACTCTGTGACCAAGCAGAAATTTGACAACCTGTACTGCTGCCGGGAGTCCATCTTGGATGGGTATGTCAATCATAATGGCTTTTTCCTGAATAAATCCATAGGAAAACTGGACACTCTAAATAGTTTTTTCAGCAACAAACAAGTTGGTTGATAGACTATGAAGTCCAAGTCCAATTCAACAGGTTCTGAAACTGATAGCATTCTGAGATGCTATTCTTCTCACCACAATTGTACAGAGTGGTTATCTGAGTTACCGTAAACTTTGTCAGTTTGAACCAGTCTGGCCATTCTCTGTAGACCTCTCTCATCAAAACAAGGCATTTCCATCTGCAGAACTGCACTGGATGATTGTTGATGCCAGATGGGCTGGTTTGAGTATTTCTGTAACTGGCACCAACAATCATCCATGTGATTATCTTATCAGCCAATCATGTGGCAGCAGTGCAGTGCATAAAATCATGTAGATACGTGTCAGGAGCTTCAGTTAATGTTCACATCAACCATCCGAATGGGGAAAACGGTTGATCTCAATGATTTGGACCATGGTATGATTGTTGGTGCCAGATGGGCTGGTTTGAGTATTTCTGTAACTGCTGATCTCCTGGGATTTTCACGCACAACAGTCTTCTAGAATTTACTCTGAATGGTGCCAGAAACAAAAAACATCCAGTGAGCGGCAGTTCTGTGGACGGAAATGCCTTGTTGATGAGAGAGGCCAATGGAGAATGGTCAGACTATTTTTTATTTATTTTTTTTACTGAATGTGTTCATGTCTTGTGTTTCAGACTAAAGAGAACCACAGATGTGATGTTTGGAGGGAAGCAGGTGGTGGTGTGTGGATATGGAGAGGTGAGATCATTATGTGGCTTTCTAACTACTGTTTCCAATGGTACGCAATGTTGACCTGCTTCATTTGATGTTGAAATGCCAGAATGTTCTTGACCTTACTGGAGTTTAAATGTATTAATTACAAAGATTTTGGACATAGACACAGAATTACAAAGTTGTTGGACATATAAATGGCAACCTGGCCATGCAAAATGGATTAAATGATTACTTATGCAGTAATCACAAACTGTTCATTGGTCCATCCTGAACGAAGATGCCAAAATAACTGGCAACACACCATCAATGTGCTGTTCTGCAGCAGTCTGGACATTAATTTACACTGGAATGACACTGAGAAACTTTAATAGCCTTAGATTGAACTTAATTGAAAATACACCATAGTGAAGACCCATTGTACCTGACCAATTAATGACAAGCTGCTAAACCCTGCCAATTTTAGGACCTGCTTCATTCTATTTAACATTCTACCCGCTTGTTGTATTACAACGAGTGAGATACTGTCAGTCTCTCTTGGTGATCACACATCCACTGCACTGCTGCATTACTGCATTATTAGGAAGATACCAGAGGCAGCCACTGGAGGGCACTGTACTTCAGGATGTATTTAATTGGTTGATATTAAAAGCTTTTCTGGGAACAACAAACAATGTGGATTTTGGAACACTGTGTAATCATGTTGGACCCTTATGTGTCTCACATATTTGTTATGTGTTATTAGGTGGGAAAAGGCTGCTGTGCTGCTCTTAAAGCGATGGGTTCAATTGTCTATGTCACTGAGATTGACCCTATTTGTGCCCTACAAGCCTGGTGAGCCCTCAGGAACTTTCCCTGAATATGCATTTTCTCTACAACAGCATGATGTCACTGCAGATAACTGTTGTCAATTGTTCTGTAATCATTTATGGCACACCATTTAGTTTTGTTTTTTTTTTCTTTCATGAATGGCAGCTCTTGTTTAAAAGGAGTTTGTTCCTTTTAAAAAGTGACCTCTCTCTAATGCGTGTTTTGTATTGTCACACAGCATGGACGGCTTCAGGCTGGTTAAACTTAGTGAAGTCATCCGACAGGTCGACATCGTTATCACCTGCACAGGTGAATTTTACCTCAGTGTTTACAAGACTGACTGCACTGCCTCTATCTGTCTATTTATCATCTTGTCTGTCTGTTTTTCTATCATTCTATCTGATGTTCTATCTATCTGTCATTCTATCGTTCTGTCTGTCTGACGTTTTGTCGTTCAGTCTGTCTATTGATCGACCTATCTGTCATTCTGTTGCACAACATATTGGAAAGCTACTAGGAAACTAGTCGCTGAGCAACACCCTAGTAACAACCTCAGATACCTTAGCAACTGCCTAGTAAACACGAGGAGCATCTTAGCAGCCACAAAGCAATTCTCTAGCAACCATCCAGAACACCCTAGTAACCACCTAAATTAGATATGCAATGGCTTATGCAACAAAATACCTTCAAAACACAAGTCTAATTTTCATACTGTCAAAGTTTTCAACTAAACCTACCAAGCCTACCAAACTGTTGGACTTAATGGCTTTGTTTGTAAGCAGTTTTGGTCAAACCAGCATTCAAAGTTTACTCTCATTGCACAATAAGGACACCTGCTTAGTGCACAGAAAATACAAATACTTGTCATTAGTAGAGTGATTTTGGCATAGAAGACACACTTCAGGTTATTATGCCCGTTGCAGAGTTTCTCCTTAGCTGCTGTCAGTCTTGAATTTCAATTAAATGCAGTTTGACAAGATTGTTTCTGAATATTACAAGGATGGTGTTAAGTAAATATTCACCACTCCAGTAAAGAACCAGAAGACAAGTATATATCACATTTTATTTTGCAGGTTTATTTGCTGGTGCAGATGAAATTACTGTACTTACAGTGATGATTGCATGTTGACTGATGAGCAAGTGACTTCTTTGGACATTTGATCTATTTAGTTGTTAAGTTGGAAAAAACAGAGTGAATGGAGAATGACTGATATGACTCACTGATTTTGTGGTGCTCTCAGAGCACTTTCAGAGCAATGTCTTTCCCATATTTATTTCACAATCTAAACCAAGAAGCTTTTTAGAGAACTGATATCAGTGCACTGGTTCTCATTTATGGTTGTGGTTTCGGTCTTAGGCAATAAAAACGTGGTAGTAAGAGAGTACATGGACCGCATGAAGAACGGCTGTATCGTCTGCAACATGGGCCACTCCAACACTGAGATTGACGTGGTGAGCAAACCTCATAATCTTTAAGAGTTTTAAGTCTTTAAAAAGTGTTTTCAAGTGTATCTGTAAATACGAGCATGACAGTACACATAGTGATGTTTACTGAATAGGAGTGTGCATATATTTGTGGATTGTATGTCTTTATTCTTCAACTCTTCTTCAAATGTTTCAGGCTAGTCTGCGGACCCCTGAGCTGACCTGGGAGCGAGTGAGGTCGCAGGTGGACCATGTGATCTGGCCGGATGGAAAGAGAATAGTGCTGCTGGCAGAGGTTAGAGATTGCTCTTCACAAAATAATATCAGAGTTGTGACTTCTGGACATTTTTCTGTATGAAGTACATTCTAATGTCTGTGAATGTAGTAACAATTGTATTTACATTGTAATTAATATATAAAGATTAATAAATACATGAAAGATGAAAATAAACACAAATAGCCATAAATTGAAACTCAGTTAAAGTGAAGTAAAAATATGTTGTAAATTACTTGGGATAATAAATAGGACTGGCCAATATTTTGAATATTCACAATATGTTTGTGATGATTTTGCTGGCAGTATAAAATTAAGCAACACTGTGAATTTACAAGGGTTTTAATGCATTTTTTATTTGGTCATTAAGTTTCCTAAAGGCAGTGTCATTAGACTAGTTTCACAAGTTTGAGATTAGACAGATGCTGATTTTATAAAGAGCTGTGATAGTTCTGGAAATTCTGCTATCCATATGAATGTCTTCAAAATTAATATACACTGGCGGCCAAAAGTTTGGAATAATGTACAGATTTTGCTGTTTCGGAAGGAAATTGGTACTTTAATTCATCAAAGTGGCATTCAGCTGATCACAAAGTATAGTCAGGACATTACTGATGTAAAAAACAGCACCATCAGTATTTGAAAAAAGTCATTTTTGATCAAATCTAGACAGGTCCCATTTCCAGCAGCCATCACTCCAACACCTTATCCTTGCGTAATCATGCTAAATTGCTAATTTGGTTCTAGAAAATCACTTGCCATTATATCAAACACAGTTGAAAGCTATTTGGTTCATTAAATGAAGCTTAACATTGTCTTTGTGTTTGTTTTTGAGTTGCCACAGTATGCAATAGACTGGCATGTCTTAAGGTCAATATTAGGTCAAAATGGCAAAAAAAGAAACCGCTTTCTCTAGAAACTCATTAGTCAATCATTGTTTTGAGGAATGAAGGCTATACAATGCTTGAAATTGCCAGAAAACTGAAGATTTCATACAAAGGTGTACACTACAGTCTTCAAAGACAAAGGACAATTGGCTCTAACAAGGACAGAAAGAGATGTGTAAGGCCAGATGTACAACTAAACAAGAGGATAAGTACATCAGAGTCTCTAGTTTGAGAAATAGACGCCTCACATGTCCTCAGCTGACAGCTTCATTGAATTCTACCCGCTCAACACCAGTTTCATGTACAACAGTAAAGAGAAGACTCAGGGGTGTAGGCCTTATGGGAAGAATTGCAAAGAAAAAGACACTTTTGAAACAGAAAAACAAAAAGAAAAGGTTAAAGTGGGCAAAGAAACACAGACATTGGACAACAGATAATTGGAAAAGAGTGTTATGGATCTTAACCCCATTGAGCTTTTGTGGGATCAGCTAGAATGTAAGGTGCGTGAGAAGTGCCTGACAAGACAGCCACATCTATGGCCAGTGCTACAGGAAGCGTGGGGTGAAATGTCACCTGAGTAACTGGACAAACTGACAGCTAGAATGCCAAAGATCTGCAAAGCTGTCATTGCAGTACGTGGAGGATTTGAAGTAGTTTAAGAAGTTTTATTAATTTATTAATTTTTCCACATTATTAATGTCCTGACTATACATTGTGATCAGTTGAATGCCACTTTGGTGAATAAAAGTACCAATTTCTTTCCATAAGAGCAAAATCTGTACATTATTCCAAACTTTTGGCTGCCAGTGTATGTATAAAAATAAATATGAATAAAAAAAATACATAAATGCATGAATTAGGAAAGAAGAAAATTGAAAAACTTAAACGGTAAATTGAAGTTATTTTAACTTGGATAATAAATAGGACTTGCCGATATTTTGAATATTCACAGTATATTTGTGATGAATTTTCTGGCAATATAAAATTAAGCAACATAGTGAATATTGGATAAGGATTTGAGTGTGCAATTTTATGTGGCAATTAAGTTTCCTAATGACCATGTCATTAGATGGGTTTCACAAGTATATGAGTGTTGAGACTGAAGTTTAAAATCAGTAATCAGTGCTTGAAGTGGGCAGGAACTCACCGGTACGCAGTATCTGCACTTCTCTAATTTAGTCTACAGAGAACTGGCAGTTTTTCTTGTGTACCACCACTTCACACAGTCTCCCGGTATGATGTAATGTCTTTATTTTATGTCAGTCAGTGATTTGATGTGGCCCGCCAATCACTTTTATCTGACCTTCCAAATAATTTTGATAAAATCGCGGTAAACATCCGAATGCTCTCTGAGCAAAACTCGGTGAGTTTAACAACCATCAACACGTGCAACAGCATCGGCGGTCATCAATCGATCCGTGGGAGAGTTCCGGAGGAGCACTCGTGTTTAAGTTTGTCTGGTTATAGTTCAGTTACACTTTTCTTCAAAACATGAACCAACAACTTTTGGGTGAGCACATTTTATCGCGTCTTATTCTCCCAAATGTATTTATGCAAATTGCTTAGCTGCTGGGTCAAAACTAAACTTAAAAAAGATATATTATCAAAGCTGTTATAGAAGTGATGTCAGCTTATATGCATAACTTTTTTTCACAAAAGGCAAATCAATGATGAAAACCGAACCTTAAGAAAATACACAAGAAAAATTGCCTTTTAATCTAAATTCTTTTCTGTAGTGCTCGTAAAAAGATTGTGAGGTGTCCCTATGCATATATATCCTGACAGTGTTTGGTTCTACATACAGATGTGTGTCAGCGTTCCCAATCCCGAACATCATCAAATCAGTTTGTTCACCGTTTCTTATGATTATTATCTGCACAATTATGTGGCTCCTGTGTGCAAATTAATGTGTGCAGGACAAGGAAGGCAAATTTTGCCCTCATTGAATGGGAGGATAATAAACATTTTTTACGGGCAGACCTTGAAAATTTTATTTAAAGGTGCAATATGTAACATTTTTCATGTAATATTCACCTTTTTTTTTTTTTTTTGCCAATGTGTGAACGGCTTGTAACGCAACTTTACGTAACCCTTCCCGGACTTCCTAGGTTGCCTATTAAAACCTGTAGACTGATTTTCATGCGAAGGGAGCAGGTCGCTTTTGCTGGGAAAATCAAAAGGATGTGACGTTTATGCGTGCTCCCGAGAGCCTTGACTCAGTGCTTCCGCTATTCAACAGTGACAACAAACTGCAACACTAGGTAACGTTATCTTAGAGATGGAATCCAGCAAATGTCCGGATCCCAGCACAAAACAGACTCCTACACAAACTCAGAGTAAGCCAAAAAAAAAAAAAAAAAAAAAATACATTTATCTACTGAATCCAGTCTGGCTAAGTGGGAACGTGATCGTGGTCGAATGAAAACTAGAGTGAACATCGGCAGGGCATTTGTTTCCTGGAGGGACCTTCGTTCGGTTTTGGGGATCAAAACCGACCCTGAATTGCCGTTCTTATTACTGGACAGGTAAGCTTACATAACTGCAAAGCGTGTTAAATATAGTGCCATAAGGATTGATCTGTGTAATTTTTGCCTGCTAACTCTGACGACTTACAAGCTACCTTGCTTTGTAACATTCAAATAATTTCAACGATCTTCTCTTTATACTAAAAGTCAGGTATACAGGATAAATTTAAGCAAATATGCTGGTTTCTTATTCGTAGTACAACATACGACACACAAAAAACTGCTGCAGTGCAACAGTAAACTGTCTGGTATAGTTTGGTAGTATGTAGCTGTATGTGTGTATCAGTATGCTATGTTAGCTGATAAGTAGTTTAAGTTTAGTTTCAAAGTTTGTAGTAAAACAATAATAACTGTGTAATTTTAATTATGCTACCTCATCTGTCAGCATGATGCCAGTGAATCACATTCAGCCTCTTTATACTTTACATCATTGTTTTGGTCGATGCCCGCGTCCCTATGGAGTGTGTGCACGAGCACAAGCAACAGGTAGCTGGCTGCAGTTCACTTAACGGCCACAGGTGTCATTAATAACAAGAGTTTCTGAATCTTACATACTGCACCTTTAAATACCACTTTTAATGTAATTAAGTACTATTTAAATGTAAATAAACACATTATTAACAGTTGTGTTTTTACATGTTAACATGTTAGTTACAATAAAAGTGTTAGGTAAGATAAATACGGAAAAAAAAGTTTGGTGCCCCCCAAAACAACAACAACAACAACAAAAATATCAGATTTAATACCAACAAGGAAAGTACCTCACTTTTTTTCTTCCACTTCAAGCACTGTCAGTAATGTTATAAAAACATCTGTCACAGAAATGGTGTTAGAGTTGGTAAGTTTGATTAATTTCTGTGTATATTTCTGTCCATATCAGTGAATCAGTTAAAAACTCTGATTTAAGGATCTTTTTGCATCAGTAAGTTCACGGAAGTCTCAGCGTGACATTTTTATATTTTAAACTGTTTTAGTAAAAATATATGTATGTAAATATTGTTCTTTATTACAATGTATTATTGTATTGGAGCAAATACATGAAAATGACTATGTCCATTTACTTCATACGTCTCTCCAGGGTCGCCTTCTCAATCTTAGCTGCTCCACTGTTCCTACCTTTGTGCTGTCCATCACTGCTACTACCCAGGTGAGAAAATAGAGAAACAACAAGTCTTTTATTAAAACAATTATTATAATATATATTTTTGTGTGGGTGCAATTTGACACTATGGTCCTATCAGAGACTGTGTCGCTTTCTCTGTCTGGTTGCTGAGTGAGTGTGTATGTACCCCAGGCATTTTGTGTGTGTGTGTGTGTGTGTGTGTGTGTGTGTGTGTGTGTGTGTGTGTCCTTTACAGACTTGCTGTTGTCATGGTGACTGATTTTCGCTCTTGTCCCCCAGGCTCTGGCTCTGATTGAGCTGTACAATGCTCCTGAAGGCCGCTACAAGCAGGACGTGTACCTGCTGCCAAAGAAAATGGGTATGATATAGACCCTATTTTTATAAATTCATGCACACACACACACACACATACAAATCCAGCCAATTCCGACCCCACCTAATTGAAAATAAGGAAAATTCCTTATGATGGAGTTTACATATGGGTCAGGGGGCATGATTAAATGTGTTCATTTTTTTATGCATCTTTTTTATATATAATTAATTGCAATAACTTAAGTTAACGTGTTAATTTAAATGCAAGAATTTGAGACAACTTTTTTTGTAGTTCTCTAGTGCTTCTCTTTCACCTAGACGGGTGTCACATGCAGTAAACATAGTAACTGACTCAAACCCTCAAATGTTGTTATCTCATAGCTGTTTGTCCAGGAGTGTAATCGTTGTAATTGTTTTAGTCTATACCGTGAAAGCATGTTTTCAGCAGGCTACAGCCTGTTGAATGTTTCAGTGTTTTCTGCGCCACAGAGTTTATCCATATTGGATCCTGCACGGACACTGAGGAGTGAGATAGAGACAGCTGAAAATAGGTCATGCTGTCACAAACGTCTGCCACTTTTCTCTGCTGACTGCACCATTCTGTAATTTTCTTCCGCCCAACCTCATCTTTTTGTTTTCATTCTATCTCCATAGCTCTTGATCTTTCCTTTCAAACCTGCGGTTCACCTTCACAAACATAAAAAATAAATAAAAGCAAGCTCTGTAGGGGCCTGTCAGTAAAACTCAGTTTTCATCAGGCAGTTGAGAGAGATGAGAAGTTGGTCATAGTTAGACCAACACTTATTGCAGTGGTTCCCAAAGTAGGGGTCAGCATGGGGGGGTCGCGAGATGATTTCCAGAAGTCAAATACAATTTTAAAACGATTAGAAATAGTATATTTTAGTCATAATTTTAACAAAAGATAAAAATAGTCATTAAATTCAAAATAAAACCATGCGAATAACATTTTCCTTGTCCCCTCATGACCCCGGAGGTGATTAGACAGATTAACGACATATTAGCATCAGCATCAGTTGCAGCAGGTCAATTTACAGCACCCATAAACATTCCGATATGTGCACATAGGTCATTTTTTAGGCTTTAAGTTTACGATATTATTTTTGTCGAAATGAAATGTTGGTTAATATCGAAAGACAAAGCAGAGAGGCCAGCGGAGGAGAGCGGAGAAGCACCACCGTCAGAAAGGCCATCGACCTCAGGTACGGGAAGAGACCAGCGTGTGCATAAGGAGGACATCCATCAACAGTCGGATCAGCCTTACTCCAAGTGCCGAAAGTATCGAGAGGAATTTATCCAGTATGGATTCACGTGTCATCGTCAATGAAATACAACATCCCCAATGTGTAGTGTGCACTGAGGTGCTTGCACATGAAAGCCTAAAGCCTGTAAAAATGCTACAACACTTAAAAACCAAGCACCCATCTCTCGTTGCTAAACCAGTAGATTTTTTCCAGCGAAAGGAGTGAGAGTTGCAAGGCCAAAAGAAATACTAACCAAACAGACAACAATCCCTGCCAAAGCTCAACAGGCATCATATGGGGGGCCAGTGGTAAAGACGCTGGCTACCACCCCTGGAGTTCGCTAATTCGAATCCCAGGGTGTGCTGAGTGACTCCAGCCAGGTCTCCTAAGCAACCAAATTGGCCCGGTTGCTAGGGAGAGTAGAGTCACATGGGGTAACCTCCTCGTGATCGCTATAATGTGGTTCGTTCTCGGTGGGGCATGTGGTGAGTTGAGCGTGACTGCCGCGGTGGATGGCGTGAAGCCTCCACACGCGCTATGTCTCCGTGGGAACACACTCAACAAGCCATGTGATAATTAAAACTCCACCACCCGGACTGAGGCAAATCACTATGCGACCACGTGAATCACATGAAGTAAACAAAAAAATTAATCCATACCATATGACTCCAGTGTTTAAATCCATATCTTCAGAAGCAATGTAATAGGTGTGGGTGAGAATAAGATCAAAATGTAAGTCCATATTTTACTCTAAATCTCCACTTTCACATTCAGATGTAAAAGTGAAAATGAAAGTGGAGATTTAGAGTAAAAAATAGACTTACATTTTGATCTTTTTCTCACCCACACCTATTATATCACTTTAGAAGATATGGATTTAAACACTGGAGTCATATGGATTACTTTTATTTTTCCTTTGTGATTTTTGGAGCTACAAAGGTCTGATCACCATTCACTTGCATTGTTTGGACCTACAGAGTTGAGATATTCTCCTAAAAATCTTTGTTTGTGTTCTGCTGAAGAAAGAAAGTCATACACATCTGGGATGGCACAAGTGTGAAAAATGGTTTCATTTTTGGTTGAACTATCCCTTTAATATATCGTTTGTCTTCTAAATGTGACCTCTGAATTATGCATAACATCTATATGAACAGTAAAGTGCAAATTCTTTAGTTTCTCAGTCGTTCTTGTCTTTTAGTTGATCACACTATTCAAAGAATCCTTTTCTGTTTGTTGTTTGTTTTTTTTACTTGTAAAATTTTAACATTAGATAGCTGGGGCGGTTTTAGGGTCAGTGGATATTTGGGGCTTAGCCGAGACCTTTGTGGATAGATATGGGGCCATCCTTTCATTGAAATATCAGAATATAATAAACTTTATAATAAAAGTGTATATGTGTAACATCTGTAAGGTGTTATTTATGTAGTAAATCTTTAAATATTACTGAAACTAACACTAAATGGTCCTACTAACTTTTGTCTCAGCGCCAGATGTTCATAGATCACTTCAGTATGTACTTTAAACATGATTAAAAAACTTTAACACTATTTGTCCCTTTCCGTAGTTCAACACGCATTGTGTACAGTTCACAGAATTATAGCCTATTATTGATTCTTCATGTGCTTTAAGTTAGTTTAGAAGAAAGCAGGCTGTAAATAGGCTGAAGTAGGTGCTTATGCAAGATTTGCCAAAGTTTGCTAGGTTTATGGTAGCGTGTTTTAATAAAGAAATTTGGCAGAAACACAAACATCCTGGCTCGTGATGTAAAATCACGAAATTCCTTGAGCACATCTGAATAATACTCTGCTTTCATGGTTATCTAAATATTTGGTACTTGCTGCATCTGGATGGAAGAACTCAGCAGTTTCCTGTATCTTACAAAGACAGGCATTTTGACAGTTTACAAAACAGCCGCAATCACGAGTCACAGGCACTCTTCTCACAGTGAAATCGGAAACAGTAGGTTGACTTTAATTTAGCTAAAATCGGTTTGTGCTTACCAAAATGTGAAACACTGCCCCAAATGTCCACAGAGGGGTGCCAAAAGTGAGCTATAAAGTGAGTTGTTTTTTGCTGTACAGGCTGCAATACTGTGAATAGGAATGCATATTTTATAAACTGTACCCCCCAACCCAAACCTTAAACCTAACCTTCAGTGGAGTAAAAATGTATGTTAGAGTAAAAAATGCAACCTCCAAATCACGCTCATCACTCATTATATGAAAACGATAACTTCCTGGTTTCAACGTGGATCTGAACCCGGGTCTTCCACGCTGCTGACGCAACGGGCTTCTGGTCACTCCACAGGAGTAGGTAAACCCTCTGGACCTGATGCAAAAATGTCTGATAGGAAATGGTGCTTGTCAGTGAGTCGACGTCATGTGGCTGATCCTAGGGTACTGGAACTCTCAGAAACAACATCCTGACTTCCCGTGTGATAATGTTGCATACACAGCAGCTGCCAACAAGGCTGCCCGTGGGTCATGAATTGAGTTGGTATTTGGTGTTTAGGATCAACTGTTTCGAAGCTCTGGTGCTTTTGACATGACTGCATGATGATGATGATAACCTTCGGGGCTTTACTGAAAACATTTGTGGCTTGAGCCCCGGTAGCCCACCATTGGATAAAACAAGCACACTGTTTAAGGAAGCTTTTGTCTGCTGAGAGTGACCTTTTGAATTATGAAGAAGTGCAAATTCTGTACTTTCTGTGCACATTTAACCTTTTTTTCAAGATGGTGTGACTTTTCCTGGTGCGTGGTGTGTAGTAATACCCTGCAAAAGAGTAGTTCTCCACTAAGCAATGTATACATTTTGAACTGTTGTTTCTGCAGATGAATATGTGGCCAGCCTTCATCTCCCTACATTTGATGCACACTTGACTGAACTGACTGATGAACAGGCCAAATACCTCGGCCTGAACAAGAACGGACCCTTTAAGCCAAACTACTACAGGTCAGATGCTAATTAATAAGGCATCATGTTAAAGTTGTTTTAAAGATAACGGCAACACTTCACAATAAGGTTCCACTTGTTAAAATTAGTTAACTACATTAGTTAACATGTACTAATGAACAATACTTTTACAGCATTTATT
Organism: Myxocyprinus asiaticus; assembly: GCF_019703515.2. NCBI lineage: Eukaryota > Metazoa > Chordata > Actinopteri > Cypriniformes > Catostomidae > Myxocyprinus > Myxocyprinus asiaticus. The sequence goes on along the minus strand of NC_059390.1, from coordinate 5,032,071 downwards.
AATCTTGGTTGATCGAATTTCAACATATTTCGACACATTTTTTAAATCAAAAGTTGTTCGCATTTGTTAATGCATTATGAACTGACAACGAACAAATGTCTTTTTGTAAACTAACATTGGCAAAGACTAATAAATGCTGTAAAAATATATGTTGTTCATTGTTAGTTCATGATACCTATCTAATAACTAATATTAACAAATGGATACTTAGTGTAACGTATTACCATAAAAACTGTTCAGCCTGTCTGTTTTTAGACTTTATTTTTTTTTAATTGCTTGTAATATTTTGTTGTAGGTACTAAAACCATTCACGGATGGGAAACGAAGACAAAAGAATTTACCAAGACTCCATAATCCATACAGACTAAGGCAAGACAGACCTGTGATACAGTCTGCCCTTGGAAGGGAGGGAGAAGCTCAGAGTTGATTGGTTGGGGGCGAAGGGCGTTGCTAATTAGTGCTACGGCAGTGTTAATTTATTTTACACTAGAATAACATAGCTAACCTTTTACAAGCTGCTACTGCCAGTGGTGCAACCTAGCGACGTTTCCATGGAGATTTCACCATTTCATCTTTTCTTAGCTTCATGTTTTAGTTGTAATTCATTTATTAGATCTCTTACTGTTTAACTAAAATTAAGCTGTGGTAAAAAAAAAGAAAGAAAAAAAAGACATCTTAAGAAAATGCGTGATTTTACCTAATGATTCAGTTATGGACACGTCACATGTCCTGTCTTTATTTTCGTAAAAAAAATTATATGAAATGGTGGGTGGGACAGAATTTTGGTTGGGCGCAGGGGTACAAATCGTTCTTTTCTTTTAGTTGATCACTCTATTCAAAGATTTCTTGTGCTGATTGTTTTTTAAAACTTGTATTAATTTTTACAACAAATTTTAACTTTGCGTTCTAAATGCTCTCTGTTCTAAATAAAAGCTGTTGACATTTAACTGGATTGTGAACGATTCGGGGCGGGGTTTATCCCCACCGTTCACTCAGACTGGAAGCGAATCGCCTTATTGGCTTAGGCATCAGCAACAAAACTCCCAAATGCAACATGCTCTTTTAACACTGTTTTCAACTGCTTAAATGATGCCAGTATTCTTGTTTGAGATTTAAAGACTCAATTCTTGCTGAAACAATGCTGTGTATATTTAGATATTTATACAAAAAATATGATTTATCTTCTGCCATTTAATTTTTGTTTCAATGAACTCATTCTCCTGTCATTATAAAAATAAGCAATTAAATGTTATGATTCTCTAGTGTAAAATTGCATTTAATGAAACCCTTGTTTTATATACTGTGAAGTAGAGCTTATATCAATGAGATACCAAATGTACAGTTAATCCGGTACCAGGTTTCTTTCCAGGTCCTCTGCAGATTGAGTCTGGAACAAAATGGGAGAGAAATGCATGTTAACTAAAGCCAAGACCAACTGTGTACTCATTTCAGAGGTTAGAAGGAAAGATCTTGAAGGAAGTGCTTTGGTTTTGCTTTATGCAGGCCTGCGGAGCAGAAGCTACCTTTGTGACTGGGATATTCAAATATAATAAAATTGGGACCTTTATTTTACTATATTTCTGCCTTTATGGCAGATATTTCTCTCCTCTTTGTCATCTGTGCTTGTCATAAAGAGAATCAAAATGGCTTTCTCCTATTGCTGTTTAATGTGGTATCATGTTCCTTTGCTCAGGAATTTCTATGTTGTGTTGGTAACATGTGAAGTAGTCCAAGGAATGCCCGCAAAGTGAAGTTCTTTTGAGTTGTAATCTCACTTATGGTCCCTTTGTAGCACAACACATTTTGTTACAGTTACTGGAACCCTTTTAAACTCTGGGTTGCTTATTTTAACTTAAAACCCTAAAGGCATATAACAGTGTTGCATTTTTTCATGAGATTACCTGGTCAGCTCGAAGTGTCCTAAACTTAGTCTACAGCATTTTAAACTTTCCTTACACAAAGCAAATTAAATTATTGTTCCTATTACTTTGTTAGTATGTGCTGCTCTGCTATAGTTTTGTGTCCGGAGTCTACATTAGTATTAATGTAAATGTATTGACACCCCATGTTCCCATCAATCCGTGTCTGCAATCTTCTAACCTTTAACACACACTCCCTACTGAAGCACATCAGTTAGTGTACATCTTGTTTAAATGTTAAACCCATTGTCTTAATTTTTTTTTTTTAATACTTGTCCGCAAGGATATGTGTGTGTGTCCGTGTTAGTGTGTTTTAAAGAGGCTCATGAGTGCAAAAACCAGATATCTTTGGAGGCCAGGGCTTCGTTGCTGTGGCGCAGTTGACAATTCTTTCAGGCCCGTGCGTTCCTGAGGATTTGTCGGGATGGTCTTGTAACAACATCGAGCACATGGAATCAACACCAGCACCTCTTGTTGAGAATGAGCATTGACATAAAGGAACTTTATGGGTCTGTATTTATTGTTTTAAATATTCACTATGAAAAAGAAAATCTCTGAGTTGTCAAAACTGTTTAAATATTGCAAGTGATGGTAGATGAGCAATAATCTGTAATCTTGATGAACAACAATAAAAATCACAAGTGTAAAAATTATTTTTGCAGACATCACCGACTGCTGTATTTTTGTTTTTGCAGTTCTGTTAACATATTTAGTTTTGGCTTTTACAGTTATATTATTGGTAGACATTTTTCTATCAGAAATTAGATGATGTGTGTAATTATAAGTATGTAATAAGTAGGTCGATTTCCCCGAAAAGTGTAAACCGGCTCTTTTGAGTAACCCATCCAGGCTCAACAAAGTAATGGCAAGAGTTTAGGGCAGGACTATCTTCTTTTTTTTTATTTTATTTTTTTATCAGAAATCTGTTTGAAAACAACGTTTATTATGCAAATAATTCCCGAATTTTCTGTGTATTTCAGAGTATTGAGTTTGTGAAATAATTGAGCTTGCATAACTATAGACTATATACTATCTATACAATAGAGAAAGGGACCCCGGAATATCCCTTGAAGTTCAAACATACTTGTATTTGGTTACTATATTAAAGATCTATCTTTTAAGTCTATTCTACTTTCTATATAGTAAATTCTTTATTAATGTGGCTGATGGTTTTGATATTTCACTATTGACTGATAAAGCTGTTAATAAAGGTGTTTACATGCGACACGAAATTGGTGTAATAGACAAAAATCTATGTGTGCAGATCGATTTTTGCTGAACTTGTTTGTGACGTTACTCTGATAAAGATAAGCCCTTTTTTAATGGGTTTGCATGATGTGTTGTCGGCTTAAAGGGATAGTTCACCCAAAAATAAAAATGATCTTATTAACTCACCCTCATGACATCCCAGATGTGTGTGACTTACTTTCTTCTGCAGAACACAAATTAAGTTTTTTTAGAAGAATATCTTGGCTCTTTTGGTCCTCACAATGCAAGTGAACCAGAAGGTGAAAGTGTAAATTTACAGTTAAAAAAGGACTTAAATATTGATCTGTTTCTCAACCACACCTATCATATCACTTCAGAAGATATAGATTTTACCACTGGAGTTTATGGATTACTTTTATACTGCCTTTTGGGCCTTCAAAGTTCTGATCACCATTCACTCGCGTTGTGGGAACCAACAGAGCAGAAATATTATTTATAAAATCTTTATTTGTGTTCTGCAGAAGAAACAAAGTCATACACATGTTTATTTTTGGGTGAACTTTTCCTTTAAGCTGATTCAGTACGCCTTTTCTGTTGGCCTGTAAATTCCTGATAGTGTTCAAAATGGATGTATGTCTATGCATGCCAGCGACAAGTAAAATTAATAAATCCAATACTTCTATGAGTTCAGATATCGCTCCACTAGCAAACACATGAATGCACTGGGTGAAGCTGTTATTATTCCTTTAGGAAATGATCTCAAATTATTGGTTAATACAGCTTTGTGATTATAAAATTATTTGACATATGCAGAGATCATTTTCAAACAATCATGCTAGTGACCAGGAAGTTGATGCATAAAAAGAATGCTGAGCCGCTTTGCATATTCCCTGCTACTGAGGTCATAGATTGGGGTTATAGTTGTGTGAACTAACAGAGTGTGTTTATTCTGGCCACATGATGGTTTGAGGGTATGTGTGTAAAGATGACAACAGCTGCTGTTGCCACTTACACTTCTTTTAACCGAGGTAAACAATGTCAAGCATACTAAGATCCAATCAATATAGAAATGTAATTCAGGTCAGCATGTGTCTGTGCCACATAATACATTCAGCATGGCATTACACATTTGTCTAGCTGTCTCGAAATTTGACCACTGTTTGTTAAATGCAGATCATGAAATGAAGACATTTTATGCATAACCTCGTGTGATGATAATCATTTACTAAGTCAACTTTACAAAGAGTTGTTCTTTTTCTGACTGTGAGGCTGACTCACTGGTAATGCTACTTTAATGTTTTCCAGTATTGTCCTATGTTTAAAGGTGAATTGAACTTAATTTAACAGCATTCAAGAAGTTGTCCTGTAATCATTGGTCCATAATCAGCATTTCAATGAAAGAGGGTAAGTTGCACTGACCAAGAGCACATATAAGTGTTATATTTACTAATTAGTGTTTCACACCAGAGTCTACCATTAATTTCCTCTTTTGTGTAGAGTTGTTTAGACATTTGCATCTCCTTGTCTAAAATGAGGTAAATCTCTGCTCTTCTTTTTGGGTCACCCAATTAAGGGCCCATTTTTTTTTTTTTTTTTTCCCCAAAGTTTCTTGCCATCACTTTAGACTTTCTGAAATCACTGACCTCATGACCTCTTTTCTGTCACAGCCTGTTTAGTTTCTAGTGGGCATCTTTCACACTTTAAAATCAAACTGTTCGTTGACGTGTCGTCTTCACTAGGCTTGACTGTCCGTGTGAACACTGTTTTGACAGAGCCATCCCCCTACTCTCCACGATCAATAATTCATTGTCTTCACTGAGCGAGGTAACACAAGATGGTCTAACATAAAACGTCACAATGTGTCTTATTGCTGTAAAACCCAATTTGTTCTCTCTGTTCCCTTTAATGGGAATATAGCACTCTGTTTGTCCATAAAACAATAGAACTTGACAGCACTGTAAGGTTATTTGTCTTTATTTAAATTACAGGTGGATATTTTATTTGTCAACATCTAACCAATGCAAGGTCTTGCACTTATATTACAAAGTTGAGTGATTGCACACCTGGACACATATTGAATAAAAAGGCAAAATATCACAGTACATTATTGCAGTTTACAAACATACACAAGTAAGACAAGTATTGACAATATTCACTAGTTAAAACTTTGGACACACCAACTTATTCTTTATTATTTCTATTTTCCAAATTTCAGAATAAAAGTAAAGTCTTTGAAACTATTAAATAAAATAAATAGAAATTAGCTATGTAGTGAATAATAATAATAATAATAATAATAAAATAACTATTTTGCATTTTAGCTTCAAAGTAGCTACCCTTTGCCTAAATTTCAGCGCTGCAAAATGTCATTCTCTGAAGCAAATTCATGAGGTATCCACTTTTAATGTCTTTGTATTAATTCTTAACAGTAAATGTCCCATGGATGTTAGACACTTGGCTCCTTCAATATGCGGTCCAACTAATTTATTTAAAGAAATAATGGTGAAAATTACAATAAGGATGTCATTTTTGTTATTATTTATTATTAATTATATTTGAATTATATATACATTTTTTTATTAACATTAATGCAATAGTGAACATGAGCTAACAAGTGAACAATACTTTCAGAGCATTTAATAATATTAGTTAATGTTATTTTCTACATGCACTAATACACTTGTACTTAAGAAAGCATTGTGAACTAACATGAAGAAATAATGAATAATAGTATGTCGATAAATTAACATGAACCAAAATGAATAAATGCTGTAAAAAGCATTGTAAGATAATAATACCTAATGCATTAACTAATGCTAACACATAGAACCTTATTGTAAAGTGTTGTCAAAATTATTTTATTTGAAAAATAAAAATGTAATGTTTGTTTTGTAAAGAAATACATATATAGACAATTTATATTTGTTTACAAAACTAACATACAATTTACAGACTTTTTTTTTTTTTTTTTTTTTTAAATGGTTAAATATAAATTCAGTCAGTTTTTCCAAACTTGAATTGGTAGTGTGTGAAGTTGCCTTGCTTTTGGTCAAAGCAATCTGACATTACTTGCAATTGCAAGCCTGCTAATTAATTTAATTGCTTAAATTGCACTTATTAAAATGAATAGACTACTTATATTTTGATACGCAAAAGACTTTTTGAAATCCAGATGAGAGAAATGCAGCCAGTTCTCCAAAACGTAATAGTGGCACTTGCTCATTCGACGACAAATGTGCAGTGTGGGCGTGGCTCCACGCACCCAGTACGTCAAACCACGCCCATATTGGTGCGTCGGCAGCCAATGAGAGCGTCGAGGACGTTTATTATCTTGAACTTGGAATCCAGCTGCATCTGTTCCAATGTGACAGTGTGTTTCCGCGCGGCGGCCAGTGCCACAACCTGACAGATGCAGCAGCACAACGGCGACGACATGGAGGTACCTTTACTTAATGATACTAACAGTAACAGACAGAAGTCTTTGGCTCCAGACAGGGATGGGTTCAGCATTCAGCAGAAGGATTCGGAGGTAATCCGAGACGCACTGACAGTTTGCAGGGGTAGAGGGGTGTGTGCGTGCGTGCGTTTGCGTATGTACCTGTGTGTATGTGCGATAGGTGGTTTGTTGCTGGGGGCTTTAAATGCCTTGAGTTGTTATTTTGGAGACGTGCATGGTGCTAAAAATACCTTCACCTTATGAATCTGATCTGATGTGACTGGGTGATGGTTAAATGGGGGAATTAGACATGCGTTGCTTATATATCAATTCATGAAGGTTTATATATATATATATATATATATATATATATATATATATATATATATAGACGTGCATGCGCATTCACACAAAATGTAACATTCTTAAATGACATTCTGTCGTGTGTGCGCGCGCTGAGCATTTATGCATTTAGCTCCTTATGTACATGTGTGTCCCTCATATTTGTAACCCGTCCCTGTCGGTGAGCACATCAAATTCCTATGTATTATAATATGTATCCACGGTTATTTAAAAAACTGAAATGATATTACAAGGGAGATTCACCCTAATACAGTATGTGGTATTGTGGTTTTAGGAGTCAGTTGACTTTGGAGTTTCAATGAATTGTAATGTCCTGTTAGTGATTGTACTGTTGACACATTTATTTAAAACGGGCAGAGATTAATTATGGTGTGTGTTTGTGTGTGTGTGTGTGTGTGTATACTGTATTTGTATAGTGCAGTGTCTTCCTATGTTACCATGTCCTATCTATCTATCTATCTATCTATCTATCTATGACTGCTTGGGATATACTCATTGCTCTCTACAGCGTGTCATCCTAAACATATGAACTTATTATTTATTCAGTCATTAAAAATAAAAGCAAGCAAATTCATATTTGATTGTCTTCTTGGCACAGTGCAGCCCAGATTCAGCTTTCAATAACACATATTTGTGCCTTGAACTTGTCCAGCCTAGTGAAGTTATGGTAATGAATTCCTTGACCGTGATCATTGAGCATATTGGATTTTTTTTTTTTCTTAGAGGAATTAGAGCGTGTTTTCCTCATGCCTCCTCGCAGCAGAGATTTTCTAGGACAGTGGTGTGGAGAGGGGTTGACTGTAGACAAAACTCTTCAAAATGATGTGCATGAGTTTTTGAAGATCAGTGACTCTCAAAGGTCAAATAAATAACTATAAGTGGTCTGTAATTAAAGCAGAGCATAATGTTGATCTGACTCTTTCTGCTTGGTCTTTTGGGATGTGCTGATATGGATGTACATGTTTGAGTTAGTGCAAAATATATTTTTGCTGCATTAATAGTGAATACTGACTGGGGGAGGGTGCATCCTTTTATGTTCAGTTGATTAACTCCATGTTGGCATAGGGCACCACGTTGTTTCCTGCATTTGAGATGTGCTTTACAGATTATTCCAGTATGTTTCAAAAGGAAGAAGGGGTTGGAAACTGCTGTTCAGTTGCTCCTTGTTTGTTTGTGAATGTGTGCATGAGTTAGGAGGGAAAGAAATCAGAGACATAGAGAGAAGTGTGTAAATATGAAGAAATCATTATTGTACGCATGCACACAGACATAGCCTAAAATCTGTGTATTATGCATAAGAATTCATTAAGAATCAGTTGCGGCCAGTAAAAGTGCCGGTTATTTGCACGCACTGTCTGCGTTGCATGGTTTAGCGCTGATTCACTACAAAAATTATGCAGATCAGGCAATGGTGCAAATGCTTCCACAAAATTACAGCTGAATGCAATTTGCATGTGCAATTCCGATCTTGCAGGCCAAAACTGAGGAGGAGGATGCAGTAGACTGCGATCTAACACACTCTGCTGGGACTGTACAGCATCACTTCACTACTGTGATCCAGACACCTGAATCATCTCTTTAACATATGCCAGATTATAACACTCTTCTCCATCTTTTGGCCATTATTTGATGAATTAGTGCTGATATGATCGATAGAAATTGTACACACACACACACACACACAAACATCTCTATTAAATTAAATTAATTTTAATGCCTGCTTTCATCTGGCGGTAATAGCGCGATGTAAATTGCACCGGTTGATTTATGTGAATAAAGCTTAATCTATAATGAGCTTTTTTTTCACATTTTGTTATGTTGCAGCCTTATGCTAAAATGATTTAAATGATTTTTTTCATATCAGTGTACACTCCATACCCCATAATGACAAGGCAAAAATCAGATTTTTGATAACTTTGCAAATTTGTTAAAAAGAAAAAACTGAAATATCACATTGACAAAAGGATTCAGACCCTTTGCTATGACACTTGAAATTTAGCTCAGGTGCATTCCATTTCCCTGGATCATCTTTGAGATGTTTCTACACTTTGATTGGAGTCCACCTGTGGCAAATTCAATTGATTGGACATGACTTGGAAAGGCACACATCTGTCTAATATAAGATCTCACAGCTGAAAATGCATATCAAAAATGCATTCTTTTGAATATGTTGTAAGTAGGGGTGTACATTTATATATCGTGCAACGATAGCAATACACAAATGTGACAATATGCATCGTGGAGATAAAAAATGTATTGTGATATAACATGTAGAGTTAGTTTTATCCATTTCTCCCAATTTTGACCAACAAATTGTTTGAACAACAAAAAATGTAATCAACCTAGACCTAATACATCATTACTCTATGTACTGTAACATAACAGTAATAATTTGTGATGGAAGTAGAGAGTTGCTAACTATCTTGTATTAGCTGGCATGCTCTGTTTTTGGCCGAAATGGAGATATTCTGTATGATTTGAATGATTTTCAATTGAAACTTTCATGATTCAGGCTTTAAGTATCATGAGAGTATTGAATTGTGAATTCAGTATCTTGTAAAAATCATTATTACTTAAACCGTGTGGTGTGTAATTTATGCGCCACTAGCGTCCCCAAATGAAATCACAAAATAATTACTGTTTTCAGAAAAGTTTCCCAAACATGTCCTCCATTGGTCAACACAGATCGTCCCACCTCATACTCATGCCATTGGTTGGGCCAATGTTGATGCTCAAACAAACAGTCCATCTTAAAATAGTATACTAATTGAGCACCCTTTCATGCATTTTTAACACATTAAAATCTGATTCTACTAGCATGGATTCATACTGTCTATTAGGGTTGCAGCGGTATACCGGTTTCACGGTATACCACGGTATGAAAATTGCCGGTTATCATACCATGTACATTTGCTTATCTATGGTATTGAGAAAAAAATGCAACCAGACGGAGAATCTCACCTGCGCATGCGCATCTCCTTTCCTCCTCGACTGTCTGTCAGACTCGTCAACTTGCGCCACACACACATATGCAGCGGAGAAAATGTCAGAGAGAAGCAAGGCGAGGGGGTCTGACATGAGTGTGTGTGTGTGTGTGTGTGTGTGTGTGTGTGTATGTGAGTTAAAGCAGTGTTTCTCAACTGGTGGGTCACAGGTCTATTCAGACTGGGTCGTGGACAGCAAGGAAAGAACAATGCCATGGTTCTCCCATTGAAGATATCACAGGTGATAGCCTATTTAGGACTGCCAAGGCAGATTTAATGATAATCTCACAATCAGCTAAAGGCTTCTCATCTGCATTTTCAAACGAGTGTAACGGAACCAGCAAGCGATCATGATCTGCTCTGCTCTCTGGCGCACGCGTGCAACAACCGGGCTTCCCTCATTATTGCGGAGCGCAGACCTCAAAACTGATGTGACCAATTTCAGTTCTAGTGAGACTTTTCTAGTTTAAAGCGTTACGGAGGAAGTCAAGTCAAACCTCTCAAACAGTAGGCAGCCCTGACATGCCAAACAGCACTGAGGAGGAAAAGAGCAACATTGTGCTATGCACACATTTTTTTTCATTATGCATCATCACCTTTACAAAATTGTTTCACGATTTTACATGAGTAAAAGTAACTGTTATATTTTGACAAATGTTATAGTTTCATATGAAATAATCTAAAGGTAGAATCTATTAGACCTCATTTTATATCAGCAGTGGCATTTTGCAAGATGTGTTTCAGCTAGTATTTATTTTTTCATAAATACTATAATTTGTTATTATTTTTACTATTATTTAAGACTAGCTACACTGACCTAACCATGGTAATGAGGAGCCTTTCCTCCTGTGTAATATGTATGTTCTGTTTGAATTATGTTTGAAGTTAGGAAACAAACAGGATAATAATGGGCTCATATAAGTAAATATGCCCTTCAGTTTTTAAAAGGGGGAGCTTTTGTTGTTGACGTCAACAAAAATAATGTCACTTGATGCATGTCCTTGTACTTGAAAACCATGAACAAAACTATGCAACATAAAAGGAAATGCGACCCAGGATACATTAAATACAGGTTACTTTTTTACTATGGTGGGTCGCCACTTGATTTCCAATGTAAAATCTGGGTCCTGAAGCAAAACCAGTTGAGAACCAGTGAGTTAAAGGTACAGACAGGAGCAGTCTGGCTGCGCTGTCGCACACCTACAGTATATGTTAATTGTTAATAATCATAGGACATTACTTTAAAAGCTCACACAGCTGATATTACTTTTCATTTAGTAGTTAATTTAACATGCTATGCTAACATGTAAACTAACATGCTTTAGTTATATAATATGTTATATTTACATGCTATTATTTTTTATCATGTTTATAATTCGGTTTATTATTATAATTCTTTATTCTATTTATTTTCAAAAGGGAGACTTTTGTTTTTGTTTTTGTTTTTTTACACATACTTAAAAATTCTTTTTTTTTTTTTCAAATTTCAATTATAATAAAGTGTTTGCTCAACCAAAAAAAAAAAAAAAAAAGGTCATTGTAACTGATAATAGTAATTGTGTTATACCATGATACCGTGAAACTGTGATATTTTCTGAGACGTTATCGTACTGTGAAAATCTCATACTGTTGCAACCCTACTATCCATACTGTTTAGGATGGAAAGTACGAACAATGGAATGCAGAGTGTGTGTCTGTGTAGTTACGAGTGTCAATGTTAATCAGTATGCCATTACACTAATTCATATCTAGATGAGTGTGCCTTCTCAGTATGTGTGGTATATCCTGGGGTGATCGAAATGGTCCCTGACATACAGTGTGTTTGCCTGAGCATGTGTAAATGTTATCCCACAGGGCACGTGGCAATCACAGGACGAGACCAGTGCGTGTAAGTGGAAGTGCCTAACCAACACAGAAATGCTGGCCATTTTGACCCCCACCCAATCCACACCCCATTCCTTTGACATTTTTCACTCTTTTGGTATCACACTGTTGTCTTTGAAACACCAGAGTAGTTTGTCCTAGCTGAAATTGCATAATAACATGGAAAGCACGTGCTGCAGTAGACTACTTTAGAGGTAGTGGAAAGACCTGAAGTGCAGTTGGCAAGTGTTCCAGGATGTTTGACAGGATCTTTCACTTTCTGTTGTGCCAGTGAAGTAAGTGCTTGCTTCTGTCCTGCAGGGGTCCATGGAGTCCCCCAACCTAGAGTTTGAATATGGGGACACGGATAACTTCACAGCAGAACTCTCAGGTGGGTCTCACACACAGATGCACACATGCAATTTGCTTGCGGTATGTGAATACTTCCTGTTAATTCAGTAGAAAGCCTTTTAAATAGTTTAAAGGTGCTGAAAATGACTTGCTTTGCAGCTGTTAGGTGTGTTACATGTGTTTACTCTAGGAAAGCATTACTTAAGCTATGGGTAGCCATAAACGTTAGGTTGACATGTGTTTTAATAAATGTGCAATTATTTCCTTAGTCAGATGAAATTGCAAATGTGCACTGTTTAGCTTTTACACTAATCTGCGCTACCGACAGTCTCATAGGACTAACCGGGGAATATTATCACACGCGCTCCGAGCCAGGGACGCTTTCAGGTGTGGGACGAACTGTCACTCTTAACTGTGACTGTGTACACTAGTTATACAGAAACACAACAAATTCAGCAACAGATTTATTTTATATAGAATATCCCAGCTCATAATTACGTGCCACTCTGTGGAAATTCTGTCAGAAAGACGAAACGCAGTTATTCAACAGTTGAAAAGTAAATAAGATTGTCAAGAATTGATGAAACATTGAAAATAAAACAGAAGAAATGTGAGTACTGTCTATCAAAGTGGGATTCCAAAACTGCAAGCAAACAATCACTGTACTTTTGTGTGTGTAATGCAGTTAATTTTTATATAGTGCAGATACATTATGGATAGTGTATAACAGTATTAAGATGATAGGTTACTGTAGTTATTGTTACTGGGCCTACTACAAACTCAAAAATTCATATAATTCAAACTAAGAAGCTTACAGAATCTTTCTGTCTTTTCCTGACTTATACCAACACTGTAAAAATGTCTGTAATTTTTACGATAAAAGACTGTAAAAGTGCTACAGAAAAAAAAACGTTAATTGATTAACGAGTATTAACTGTAAAATATACATACATATATTTTAAAAGACAATACAGTAGTTTTTACAATAAAATGTTAATTTGCACATTTTAGATGTAAAAAGTATGATTTTCCTGTATAATTAATGGTTAAAATTTACATTGTTTAACAAAAGAGTACATGTACTTTCTACAGTAAATTATTGTTAAAATTACAGTAAAAAACAATAATCGGGTGTTCCCACAGTTCCCTGCATGACCCATCATATTTCATTATATTTTATGGGAATAGTTATGTTTCTTCTTATTTTTAATATCAGTTATGTACATTGGGGTGTTCTGTGTTTACATTATTTTAATTTCACATGTGTTACACTGATGGTGTTTATTGTTTGTGTGAGTGACACTGAACACTGTCTCTACATGTTTATTGGTCATTGCTCCTGGAAGAGCCACTATAGGTGAACTTCATGTCATCATGTGCTCTTCTGTAATTTATACGGTGATTAACAATACATTATAAAGTAAAAAGCATATTTTTACAGTTTCAGAAGGTTAATATGAAGTTTATGACTTATTTTACTGTAAATTTTACAGATTTAGTTTTTTTAGGTTTTTTTTGTTTTTTACAGTGCCAGCATGGTCATGTAAATTACAATAGTTTTAAACTGTAAAATATACAGTTTGTCCTGTAAAGTTGTTTACATTTTTACTGTATTTTTTACATAATTATTCTGGCAACCACAGCTGGCAGTTTTTTTTTTTTTTTTTTTTTTTTTTACATTTTATTGTAGTAACAATATCTATTAACTATGTTATTTTTTTGGGGGGGGGGGAGGTCAAAACTATGTTTGCCATGGTACATGTTTGTAGGGGTTACAAAATATGATGTTTGAGAAATATCCAAGAATCATATTTGACATTTTATTCCAGTTCATACTGGATGTAGAGTTTATCAGTTTTAACATACACAAATTTCATAAAATTCATAACAAAATTCCATCAAATTGAATTGCGTAATCTTTAACAAAATTAAATTAATTAAACATAATTTTGTTAAAGATTACGCAGTTCAATTTGATGGAATTTTGTTATGAAATTTTAATGCATAAATCTTAAAAATAGACTAAACTATTTTTTTTGAGTGCATGGTTGAATGTTTCATTTCAGTTAAAATGTCTTTGAAAGAATAATCATGATTTCTACAAGAATTTGTCTACATGTCAATGGTTTTATTTGGGCCTTGGCCAGAGAAAGTTTAAGAACCCCTGTCCTTGTATTTAGAGGATAAGTCTTCTAAAGTTTGCTAAAGATATGGGTCATCATGGTTGCATGAAAAATGCAGCATGGCAATGAATGTTTAATGAGTTTATTTGGCTATAAGTCAATGTTGTGCTTGTTTTACTTTCAAAAGCCCTCTCTCTTTTACTCTGTCCGTCTCTCTTTTACACAGAGCTGTATAGCTACACAGAGGAACCAGAGTTCAGTCTAAACAGGGATTATTTTGAGGAAGACTTCAAGAATCACGGTAATGTAGCCACTGGCTTCACATAACAATTGAAGAGCTCAGTCATATGATTTTGTTGTCGTGTTGTTTAAAATCAGTGTGTTTTGTGCTGGAATTGCAGTGTGTGTAATGTGAGAAAGCACTTGTCTCGCTTCCCAGTCAACATCGAAAGAACAACCTTTGCAGTCAGTGATTTAATTTTACACAAAGAACAGTGAGGCTTTTCAGCAGAAATCTGCTTCACACAAAATGTCTAAGCATTTGGCGAATACCTTGCCAAGAGCATATTAGGTTCAGACTGGGGTATGTACAGTAATTTGCATTCATAAGTCTCTTACTCGTGTATGCGGTTGAGTAACACTTTGGTCTGAAGACATAGAGAGGTCACACAGAATTATCAAGTATTTGAATGCATGTCGCTTTTCTCATAGGTATTTGAACAACTTGTGAAAGAAAGAATGTGAACGAGAGAATGGAATGTGAGGAGTGACAAAGAAATTATTAACTTTTCTTTTGTGGATTTTTCCCCTTTTTCACCCAATTTTTGGAAGGCCCAATGCGCTTTTAAGTCCTTGTGGTCGTGTAGTGATTCGCCTCAATCTGGATGGCGGAGGACGAATCCCAGCTACCTCCGCGTAGCTTATCACGTAGCTTGTTGAACGTGTTGTTCACGCCATCCACCGCGGCATCAACGCTCAACTCACCATGTGGCCCACCGAGAACTAACCACATTTATAGTGACCATGAGGAGGTTACCCCATGTGACTCTACCCTTCCTAGCAACTGGGCCAATTTGGTTGCTTAGGAGACCTGGCTGGAATCAGCACACCCTGGGATTTGAACTAGCGAACTAGAAAACTCCAGGGGTGGTAGCCAGTGTCTTTACCACTGGGCTACCCAGGCCCCCAGAAATTATTAACATTGACAGAATGAGAGTGTTATTAATGACTAAGAAATAACATTTAGAGAACAGAGATTCAGTTCTTCTCTGAAACACCTCTCCTCTAAGTGAAGGGAAGGAGGTGGAAGCAGCTGAGTATGGAGGAGCAGAGGGCGTATGTCATGAGACTGCTGGATGCTCTGGAGTTCACAGATCGAGACAAGAGGCTCAAAGTGGCCCGAGCCATCCTGTATTTGGCCCAAGGTACAAAAATCAAAAATGCAATTATTCAGCAATAAATAACTCAAAGTATGTATAGTCCACCAAAAACATTGCATTCATGACTCAGTACAATACAATACAATATAATATAATATAATATAATATAATATAATTAGGGCTGTCAATCGATTACAATTTTTAATCAAATGAATTACATGGTATTCCGATTAATTAATCAAATTAAACACAATTAATCGTATAAATAAATATTTGCTAAGAAAGCCCCTCAAATAACAATAATTCAATAAATAATGATAAAATACTTATAAATAGTTATATTTAAATAATTATAAATAATATATATAATATATATAATTACTATATAGTAAAAGATTAATAATACAGATAATTAAAATGCATTACATCACCGTGGCACACGAGTAAAGCATTAAAAAAGACTGTAACACTTATTGTACAGTGTTACCAAAAAGACCATTCAAAAAGTGGCTTTAGGATGCAATATATTGTTTATTTCCATAATATTGAACTTATGTCATCTGCCTATCATTGGCCTACAGTTCACAGCAATCCATTTTGCAATTGAGTTTGTCAATAAGTCTGATTTATTATGAGGGCTTGTCTACGGACGTGTCAGTGTACACCTGCATCATACTTTGGTCTTCAAATGCTTTTGGAGCGTCTCGGTTGCGTCTTGTCATAAACATACAGTTTTTAGGTCGCTGTGTCAAGCTAAACTTAGTTTGAAACTTAGAAAAACATGTCTTGAGATCCCTGTGTTCGTATTTGTGCTTCATCAAGCTGTGTTTGAACGCAAGGACGTGTTCTCATTTGTGTTGCTGCAGGGTTGGGGAGTAACGAAATACATGTAACGGAAATACATATTTAAAATACAAAATATAAGTAACTGTATTCCCCTACAGTTTAAATTTAAATTATTGGTTATTAGAATACAGTTACATTGAAAAAGTATTTTGATTACTGAAGAGATTACTTTGCATTTTATTGTCATTTGTTTCATTTAATATTTAGTCCTTTCAGATGGAAAACATTTATACATATAAATGATGCGATCCAAAGTGCATTTGAACAGCAGTGAAACACTTTCTTATGATGTGTTACATTCATACGAGCAGACAGAGAAGTAAGTTTGAAGTAAGTTTGGAGCAGAAGAAATAGAAATAAACCTTGTGTAAATTGTCAGCTTTACGCTAAGCTAAAATGCTATTTCTAGCCATTTTACATGCACATGTTACCAGGCACGATCATATTTTTTATCAAGAAAATTCATGTTGGATCATAATTAATTTTTTCTAGTAAGACCTTTGATATTAGGGCATAAATCATATTCTTGATAATAATTTTTGTATTGTTTTCCTGTAAAAATATCTAAAAGATCAATTTGATTTATCTTGTTTTAGAAACAACACTGCATAAGATATTTCGGTTTTTCAGAGAATGTATTTTTAACATGTGTATTTTGTCTTACTGTACTGGCAGAGATTTTATAGTCAAAACAAGTGAAAAAAATCTACCAGTGCTGAAGAAGGAATCCAAGTAATCTGTTTAGAATACGTTACTGACCTTGAGTAATCTAATGGAATACGTTACAAATGACATTTTACAGCATGTATTCTGTAATCTGTAGTGGAATACATTTCAAAAGTAACCCTCCATACCCTGGTTGTCTGCTGTCGGTGAGTGTGATTTGTGCGGATCGATCCTAAAGTATCCATACTTCCGATACTGATGTTGTATCAAAAATATCGATCCTCACACCAAAATATCAATTCTAAAAAAGTATTTTTTTTAAACTAGAGATATTATCATTTGATTACCATGAACATGAAAAATAATCTTAAGCTTCAAAGTGAAATAAAAAGGATTTAGCTATATTAGCAAATACTTGTGCATGATGGGAACTAGGCCTATTTCTTCTTCCACTCAACATACATGCTGAAAGACACAAGCAGACAAGCACTTGTGCCGTCACAAGAGCGAAACCATGGGTTTTCTACAGTAATATTATAGTAGTAACCATGGTTAATTGTGTGGTAACTAAATATTGGTTAATTTTTGTAAGGGTAAACAAAACAGATGTCTAATAATTTTCTGTTTAGGCTCACAAATGTAAAAAAAATAAATACAAATAATGACTTGAATTGTGACTAAAAAGTATATTTTAAATTACCCATTTTATGCCAAGAAATTGCAAAAAAAAAAAAAAAATCTGTTTAATAGAATTATCGGTATTGGTATCGGTATCTACTATATTGGACTTATTGGTATCGGATCGAAAACAAAATAAGTGGTATCACCCATCCCTAGTGGTTTGTTCTCTGTATTAGTGCGTTGCCCAAACAGCCGAAGTTTCGCTCACTTCCCCCTTGAGAAAACAGGTGGTAGAATTCAAGCTTGAATTGCTCAGATGGAAGGAATATTCCTTATCAGGGTCCAGGGACATGATTAATTGCGTTCTATTTTAACACGTTATTTTTTATATAATTAATCACACTGAATTAACGCGTTAAATCGACAGCCCTAAATATAATAGAATAGAATAGTATAATAATCAGTGGGGTCCAAAATTCTGAGACCACATTTAAAATCTGCATTTTTATTTATTTATTTATTTATTCATTTAAAATTGCATATAAACAAAGTTTCAGGATTTTCAACCTTTTAAAACAGAAAAGTTCTTTTAAAAGTTCATCAGATCATACTGGGAGAACATGGATCTGTAGGTTTTGCACAAACTTGTGGGGTCAAGGGCATGCTGCCATTAAGCAAAGGGGGGACATACCAAATACTAAGGGATTCTGAAATTCAACTTTTCACTCACATTGTTGAGCTGAGTATATACTTTGTAATTAAAAAAATACTGTATATATTTATGTATACAAATGCAAAATAGGAGCATTTTGACTCTACTGGAGCAAGACTTTTGGACCTCACTATATTATATGATAACGAAGCTTATATGAATATACGTTTTTTCTTTTTAATCAAGTGATTTTCACTGTGTGGAATTAAGAGGATGTGTTTGTGCTTGTGTGTGTGTGTCCATTTGTCCATCCATATAGGTGTGTTTGATGAGTGTGACACAGAGACGGACGTTCTCTACTGGTCTCGACACAACGTCTTCCTCCTCTTCGACATGGGCATCTTCTGTGCTTTACTTGAACTCCTCAGCATGGAGATAGAGTGAGTGTGCTTAGTACCCAGAATGCATTATTCCCTGAGTACAGATCATTGACTGACCATTTGCTGAAGGTAGGGGCAAACATACAGGCTGTCAGACAAAGGGTTAGATATTGAAAGAGACAGACAGTGAATCTACACCAGAGGAAGTGTTTAACAGCGCTTCTATTTTTATTCTTTTGCTCTTGAGGGAGCAGGTTAGAAACAGCTCAGTTGTGTGTGTGTGAACAGTGTTTAAGGGGTTCTGTATTTCTGGAGATCCCCTGGGCACTGTACTAATGAGACATACATCTTTCTCTGTTTCTTAATACCTGCTGGGTACTGTAAAAGCTGCCTGGGTGGCACAGCGAGCTGGTTCTCTATTTCTCTAATTACCCACATTACTTACACTTCCATTTCAACAGATCTTTTTGTGTTAATTTGCTAAGGCAAGCATCACTATTATTACTTTCTATGGCTCATACTTAGTTTAAGTTTTGTTCAAATCCTTAATAATTAAACATTTAAACATAACTTGCCCCATACATGTGCTACTGACTTAAATAATACCTAAAACTGTGCGACTTGTTGAGGAAAGTCGTGCAATTGCTTTTTTGCCTGTTGATGAATTAGGTGAAAAAATCCAATTGACTTACATACATATAGGGACCAGAATTAGGGTTTGGAACCAAGAACTGGTTCTTATTCATAACCGATTCCGTTGTACATACCAGAACGAAGGAATTTCATTATGTTAACGGTTCTTGAAACAAGCATTCTTCTGCTATGTAGATGGGACACCGTGCTAAAACTGCACCGTTCAGTGGCACTGCAATTCCACTGTTGAATCAGCAGCGTGAAAATAGGGTGTGACTAGTGTGATTCCTGAATGAATGACTCTTAAGTTAGTTATTTACGTTACATTTACATTTATTCATTTGGCAGACGCTTTTATCCAAAGCGACTTACAAAAGAGGTTCACTAACATCAGAATAGTATTCAAAACAGAATAAAGTGCAACTTTAGTCGTTTTTTGAAGACAGAGAGTGAGTCAGCTTCACGGATGGAGTTGGGAAGGTCGTTCCATCAGCGTGGTATGATGAAGCTGAAAGTCCGGGAAAGTGTTTTGGTGCCTCTTTGTGTTAGTACAACAAGGCGACGTTCCTTAGCCGACCGCAGGCTTCTAGTGGGCACGTAGCTCTGCATAAATGATTTTAGGTATGCTGGAGCAGACCCAGTGACTGTTCTGTATGCCAGCATCAGAGCCTTGAATTTGATACGTGCATCAACCGGCAGCCAGTGAAGAGAGACAAGGAGTGGTGTAACATGTGCTCTCTTTGGTTGATTAAAGACCAGACATGCTGCTGCATTCTGGATCATTTGCAGGGGTCTAATTGCACATGCAGGGTGGCCTTATTTTTAATCATCAGCTTGAAACATTAAGCACTTCCTTCCGAACGAATGGCACTTATCAGCCGGTTCTTTTTAGTGAATGAAAAATGTACTAAATCGCAAGTCATTCATTTGGTAACATCAGCCTCTAAATGAACCAAGAAATGTTACTGTGTACTTAAGGCTTGTGAGACTTTTATATGAGAGAAATCACTGGATGGTTGATGATGTGACAATGTGGAATGGAATGCACACATTATGAGTACTGTTCTAATTAGTGTTATTTTATAAAAAATAATAAAATAATAAAATAAAAAAATTATATATATATACAAGTCGGTAAACCCACCTTTTGAAAAAAAAAAGTTCTGTTGAAATATGAAATCATCTAATCATTTGGTATCAGGTTATTGAGAGCAGTAAATCCAATAAACAGTTCTTTACAAAAAAACGTTAATGGAACCATTAAATATCCAGGATAGCTAAGAGAAATTGATATCAGAACTGGAATCATTAAATTCCACGATTCCCATCCATAACCAGAATATCACAGAGACGTGGGGTGGCCTTTTTTGTCTTGGCTCAGTAAGCAACACCCTGGTAACCACCAAGAACACCTTACCAACTGTGTAGCAACTCTCTGGCAATCATCCACCATACCCATGCATGGTGGCAGAGCATTTTGCATGGGCAACCACCAGTCTAGTCCACTTTAATCTCTAGTTGCATGTAATAATATTTAATATTTGAAACATTATTATGAAAGACACTTTTCATCCACTGCATAAAAGGCAAAGGTCATAATTTAAAAGCAACATCAAGCACATACAGATATAATGTGCCAATCCTCTTGCACCTGTTGTCATTTTACCCCTCTCTTTCTCCCTGTCTCTTGTGTTAAGAGAGCAGCAGTGTGGTCTGTCTGTGATCTCCACTTCAAAGACACTCTGGCCACCATGCCTCTCCTCTCTCAAGCCTCTGCCCGGGGGATTTCATGGCTTTTTACATCCTCTCATCAGCCCACACAAAGACCATACTGCTGCCTCTCCAGCGGCTCAGCCTCTTCTCTGGTTTATGGAGAATAATTTGTACAATTTATCTTGAGCCCTCCAGCTACTCTGAGCATTGATTCATATTTAGCCGAGCGCACCTGATTGATGCTTGACATTGGTTCATAGCTCATTAGATACAATAAGTTGATATTTGTGCGGGGTTTAAATGAATAGTTGATGCATATATGTGAAATTATGTGTAAGAAAACTTCCCAAAAGTATTTCATGTCAACTACCCAAATATGAATCCTTTTAGGGTCTTGGGTAGTGATAAACATTGACCATTGAAAAACCCATATCTGGTGACCACTAGTCTGGAATTAGATTGCATTGCTTGTTTGCCTCTCAAGAACTATTTTTTTTTCCATTTATATTATATTATGTGGCTCTGTAATAAGATCAGCTGGTTGTAATGACCCTGACACAGCTGTTATGCAAGGCTGTCCGTACAGTGCTCTTGTATGTGCAAATTTACATTTTGATTTAGTATTGTTGCTTTTTCTTCCAGTAATAACCAGGCGTGCAGCAGTGCGGTGAGAAAACCAGCCATATCCCTGGCAGACAGCACTGAACTTAGGTAAGATGCTCATGGGCATAAAGACTGATTCTTTTTGATAATTTTTTTCCTCACAGACACGCATACCGCTCTCATACCATAGCCTCACCTCATCCAACCCACAATCCACTTCTCACATTTACATCAAAATGGGTTCTAGGCGTCTTGTGGGAGACTTGCAGAGAAACCCCGGGCAGCCTCACCTGCCTTCATATTTTTGAGTGCTTTACTCTGAGGCTCAATATCTAGTTGCCATTTTGCTGTAACTGCTCACTAAGACTGAATCTCTGCAGGCAATTGAAACATAATGGAGATCCAAATGTTGTTTTCCTGTAATGCTGCTTGTATTAGCTGATCGTAGATGTGATAATAGCAGAGACATTATAAGGGATGAGACAGCCTACTTGTTTTCATATGAATGGGAGAAATCCTAATGCTAAACATGACCACTGTAGTCCCACCCTACAGATAACAGGGCCAATTGACTTTTTGATAGAGACATAATCTGTGAAAGCACTTTAACAAATATAACCGCTAAGTGAACTGACTTGCCATGAAGGACTATGATAATACTCACTCTTAGTCACAGTAAAACATAAAGACTCACACACATGCATACGAAATCACACAGAGTGAACAGTAAATGCATTTGCATTGTGTTCTGAAGGGTCCTATTGAGCACCATGTATTTGATGGTGGAGACCATTCGTGTGGAAATGGAGGGTGACAGCCCAGAGAGGAAAGCAGCAAGACAGGCCTTCAAAACAGAGTTGGGTGAGAAAGACTGGACTGTGTTTCTTTAAATCTTAGAGACTATATTATGTATAGAAAGACTGTGTGTGTGTGTGTGTGTGTGTGTGTGTGTGTGTGTGTGTGTGTGTGTGTGTGTGTGTGTGTGTATTAGGAGTGTTTGGCAATTGACCTTCTCTATTGCACAGTGATTAACCTCCCTCCCCCTTTCAGGTTCACCCCTTTATAATGGCGAGCCCTTTGCCCTTCTCCTCTTCACCATGGTAACCAAGTTTTGCAGCATGAATGCGCCCCATTTCCCCATGAAGAAAGTGCTGCTCTTACTATGGAAAACCGTACTGGTCAGTCTCATTATACACACATCAGAATTACTGTTGATTCTATTCTGTTGTGTTCCATAGATAGATTGATTATTGCTTTTATTCTTTTCTATTTTGTTTAATGCCATAGATGACTGCTTATTCTATTCTATTCTATTCTATTCTATTCTATTCTATAGATAGATGATTGCCTATTCTATTCTATAGATGACTGATTGCTTGTTCTATTCTATTCTTTTTGTTTGCCATATTTATACAGTGCTGGGTAGATTACTTCAGAATTGTAATCAAGTACTGAATACAAATTACATGATTTAAATTGTAATTAGTAATGCAATCTATTGGATTACTGTTTTATTTTATTTTTTTGGTAATGATTAATTTTGGATTACTTTTGGATTATGTCTGACCCAACTTTTGTTAATTTGATGTCACACACACGAGTAGGATAACCTTTTACCATTTTCAGAAAATGTTGCTTAAATGCATTAAAGAACTTAATTAATTAATCAAAATATGAGAATTTATATGATTTTTTGTTTCACTCACTATTTGTTTGTTAAAGGGTGAAATAAAATGGTACTTAAAGGGTCATGAAATACAAAAAACACATTTTAACTGATAAGAATAATTCAACAACATACATATTTAGAAGAGGAAAAACATGCATTCCTTTTAGGAGAGTTTCTAGAATTATTGACCAGTTATCCAGGGCTTGGTTATTTAATTGTGGTCTTATTCCAGCAATTTCGGCATTACAAACACCATCCATGTAAGGTTTACAGATCAGAACAGTTATGTTTGTGAATCAGTGTCACAAAAAAAATAAAAAATTCTCTCAAAAGTTATTTTAAAAGCACATTAATGCAAATTTTTGAAGCTGAGTGCAAAAGCAATTTGTGAAACTAAAACTAACTTTACCATCTTATTGCAATCGGTTCGGCATTTATGTGTGTATTAGATTATAAAAATGAAATTACATGTATTTGGGCATTTTGATAAGTTTGATGGACAAAACCTTTCCAAATACATAGTGACACATGGTTCTATGACACACAGGATAATAAAAATAACAATTAAAATGTGTTCGTCAAGAGTTGGTTAGATATGCAATGTTCATTTAAGAAAACATGCTAGCACACCTTCAAATGCTTCAGTAGATCTGACACAGAAGTGGACAGGATATTAACTTTTGGAAGGCAGAGTTTCCTAATAATATTTTATTCTATTAAATGCCAAAGATGACCGCTTATTCTATTCTGTTTCATTCCATAGAGAGATGACTGATTATTCTATTCTATTGAGTTTTGTTCCATAGATGAATGACTGCTTATTTTATTTTATTGCATGCTGTTTCATTCCATTAAAGGGTTAGTTCACCCAAAAATGAAAATTATTTCATTTACGCACCCTCATGATATCCCAGGTGTGTAAGACTTTCTTTCTACAGAACACATTTTAAGAAAAATAGAAAAATATCTTTACACAGTAGGTCCTTAAAATGCAAGTGGATGGTGATCAGACTTTTTGAAGCTGCAAAAAAGTGACAATCGCTATTGGTGCGAAAAAAAAAAAAAAAAAAAAAAAGATCAATATTTAATTACTTTTTAACTCTAAATCATTGCTTCCGATCAGCAGATGTATGAGCATGTGCAGCGCACATGAAAGAGCAGTGCTGTTTACAACTGAGTAGGAGGAACGCTGTACAGAAACTCATTGGTTTTGGTTTAGATCTGTATTGTATCTGTTTCTTTTCTAATAATGGTGCGTTTATGTCCTCATCCTAGATGTCTCAACCGAGAGGAGAACATGATATTATGTCCGTAACATGCCAATGCAAATACGTCACGCGAGAGACCGGTGAACTCCACCCTTTCATGAGGCTTACCGAAAATGATGGATTACAGTTAAAAAGTACTTAAATATTGATCTTTTTCACACCAAAAGCAATCGTATCACTTTAGAAGACATTCATAGTTCAAATCATATCGACCTGGAGTCATATCGACGACATTTATGCAGGCTGTCTATGATTTTTGGAGCTTCAAACAGTCTGATCACTATCCACTTGCATTTTGTGGACCTACTGAGAAGATCTTTTTCTATATTCTTCAAATGTGTTCTGGTGAAGAAAGAAAGTCATATACACCTGGGATATCATGAGGGTAAGTAAATGATGAGATCATTTAAATTTTTGGGTGAACTATCCCATTAATAGATGCCTGCTTGTTCTATTCTATTATATTCCACAGACAGATGACTGCTTATTCTTTTCTATTCTATTCTCAATACTTGATAATCTTTTTGTATAGATTTGTAGATTTTTTTTTGTATGTACACTGGTGGCCAAAAGTTTGGAATAATGTACAGATTTTGCTCTTATGGAAAGAAATTGGTACTTTTATTCACCAAAGTGGCATTCAACTGATCACAATGTATAGTCAGGACATTAATAACATGAAAAATTACTATTACAATTTGAAAAAAATGTTCAGAACTTCTTAAAATACTTCAAAGAGTTCTCATCAAAAAATCCTCCACGTGCAGCAATGACAGCTTTGCAGATCCTTGACATTCTAGCTGTCAGTTTGTCCAGATACTCAGGTGACATTTCACCCCACACTTCCTGTAGCACTTGCCATAGATGTGGCTGTCTTGTCAGGCACTTCTCATGCACCTTACAGTCTAGCTGATCCCACAAAAGCTCAATGGGGTTAAGATCCATAACACTCTATTCCAATTATCTGTTGTTCAATGTCTGTGTTTCTTTGTCCACTCTAACCTTTTCTTTTTGTTTTTCTGTTTCATAAGTGTATATACATTAAGTGTATATACATTATATACATTAAGTGTATATTTGCTTAATGTGAACACTGTTAATCATGTACTGTTTCCACTATAAATCAGATGGAGTGGCTCTAGTTAACAACAAACCTGCTTACATACCAATAGTGCTCTGTCCATTGATTTTTGCATGTGTGTGTGTGTGTGTGTTGCAATGCTCCTTAGTTCACGCTGGGAGGTTTCGAGGAGGTGCAGGAGATGAAGGTGAGAATGAGAGAGCGGTTGAATCTGCCGGCGCTCCCTGAGGACAGCATTAAGGTGGTGCGAAATATGCGAGCCGCCTCCCCTCCTGCCTCGGCTATGGAACTCATCGAACAACAGCAGCAGCAGAAGAGAGGACGCAGGAGTCGCAGGGTATGAGAAACACACATACACATTTAAATATTTTTCAAAGCAGTTGCACCAGCAGACAGTGGTTCAGTGTGCTTCAATGTAAAGAAAAGTGAATGCCATATTCCACTTGGAGATACCAGTATGAGTTGAGGTCACTACACAGACTATACACACAAACTCTCATGCTGATTAAATTATTTCAGCCAATATTCGAAACACAAAACATAGAATTTTCAAAAACAAGCCATGTATTCTTTCAAAAATGTCCAATTTGTGTTACACACTGTACTAATACTACTGAACGCAGAAACATGCAAAAAAGACGATGTGCCTGTTGTCAGGGTTTCTGACCTTCAGATCCTCTACCTTTCGCCTTCCTTTCTATCTTTGTCTCTCTGTAAGGTCTCTATAACTCTTTCTCCTTTCTTCCCTTTTCATACGTTCTCTCTCTGGATTTTCTTTTCCCTGTTGGCTTATTCCGTCTCTTCCTTGTGTCCCTACAGAGTGCCTTTGTTGATAGCTTGGAAGGAGACAGTCCCTATGCCAAGAAACAGGTCTTTACCCAAAACCCGTTTTGTGCATTCTCTTTGTTGTGGGCTGGCCTTGCACTCCTCCACTCTCTTCTCCTTCACAACAATTTGTCCAATTTTTTTATTATACTTTATTTGGGGGAGAGAAGGGTTCCAAGAGATGCAGCTGGCCATGGTCTTGGGGGCTACAGGACATGGTGAACATTAGCAAGAATCTTTCTCTCTCTCTCCTCCTTTCTCCCTCTCTGCTCTTGTTCTTTCTTTCCATTTCCACGTGTTCTCAGTCAATGAGATCCACATAGACACACTCTGGCTCCCACTAGCTAGCAGAATGGCTTCTTCTCAATCACAGCTGAGTCACCTTTGCTCATGGCCTCAGTACCGCACACAAACACACTCATACACTGACTGCACTGGAACAAACGATGGCGCTCCACTAATGCACCTCATGCCTGATGCTTGCTCTGAATCTTGCCATTTATCTGTTTGAACATACACTAGCGATGTAAAGAATTTGTTTTTTTTGTGCCTTTGTTGAAATGAATTTGCACAGCAGGAATGTTGAAGAAGCTGCAGTGTTTAATATGGAATGTGTGAGTCCCTATAATTACGTTTTTGTGATGCTTATCTTTTACAGGTTTAAGGAACAGTAACTTTTAAGTGATGAGCTTTAAGCAATGGATGGTGAACATGTTTAAAGTTATGATCCTTATTGTCAGACTGAAAAATTAAAAATAGCAGATGAATCATCACAAATTATTTTGTTGGACCTTGATACGAGTCTTCAAAATATATATATATATATATGTATTATTAAATAGTGCCAAATGTAACAAATACGATTCACACCATAAAATTCATATATCATTATTTATTGACCTAATTCAGTATGAGGGGAAGGATACATGAAAATGATCTTGGGAATAAAATTAGACAGTTCTTAGGATAAATTATGACAAGTTTGTAAGAATATTCCTTGGTGCAGTTCTTTAAAAATTCTTAAGTTCTCAAATATTTTCTTAAGATCGTCTTAATTTTTTTCTTAAGAACGAAATGACAGGCTTTCACATTGTATGACTTATTATAGCCTGCTTATGAGGTTGCCTTGTCGAATACAACAAATTCAATACTTCAACACTGGCAAATTGTAATGCTAAATTTTTCTAGGCCTATCTATTAACCTTTTTTGTAAGTAGCAAGCACTTAGCGATAATTTTTTTTAAATGTAAATTGCGTGAGATGTGTTAATTTAGTGACATTAACTGTCATAGTTTTACACACTAAAGTAAAACGGACAGTGCCAGCTTTTCTAATAATTATTATATTTCTATGGACTCGCCCGTAGTTTCTAAGATCATGGAGAGAGAGCGCAATGCAGTTTAAATTGGCTAGCATGATTGGTCATCACATTAAGAAGCTTTTATTGTTTGAACATTTATTGTTTGAATTTTGTGATAAAATTACATGGTGTGAAAGCTGAAAATAAAAATTACATAAAACACAAAAAGTGTCATGTTTGAAACAACCCCATAAATTCATTAAACATTTTACCTTTTGGGATTTAGACAACTGTGAGGTTTTCCAAACTTTTAGATGTTATTTATGAGCATTTTTAAGATTTTATTTTAATTTTTTTTTATTAAGAACAGTCTTAAGAAAAAAGATAAGAACTTTTTTCAGGAATTCAAAATATTCTTAACTTTTTTAAAGTTAGAAATTAAGAAGAAGATGGTAGTAAAGAATAATTTTCTTCTCGAGAACGTTTCATGAATCCGGCCCCAGGTTTCAAAGCAATGTACATATATTTATATTTTATAACACTTCCTACTTCTATTGCAGCCCCTGGTCAAGCAGGACAGTCTGGACACGTACAATGAACGGGACCCTTTCAAGAATGATGATGCCCGGGATGAGGAGGACGACCCAGAGGATGTGGACAGCGGCATCGAGGGAGAGGTGGACCCCCTTGACAGAGACGTCATCATCCAACCGCCGCCCCCGCCGCCACCACTGCAGCCCCCAACTGAGAGAGTGTCCTTCCCCAAGGGACTGCCCTGGGCCCCCAAAGTCAGGTGAGACAGGTAGAAGCTTATGCCTGAAGACTGAAGCTTAGGTGGCTAATGCAGCTCATAAGACCTCTGCATCAAATATAACCATATTATTTTCAGGAGGAAAATTTTTCGATAGCATGGTCAGAATGTCAATAAACTTTTTTTACTTTGACTGTTTACTTAAATAGATCTATTGATTCAATGAGAATTATTTGAATCTGAATGCAAATCTGTATATGAATTCGAGTCTAAATCTGAATCTGAATTCGAATAGCTATCTAGATGACTAATTTTTCCCTGTGGCTGGTCCAGGGATACATGACTATAGATGCTCACGCAATTGATCCATTTCTGTAGTTTCAATAACTGCCTACAAAAAAATCTGCTACAACCCCGGTGTTGGAAACAAGTTGGTCTTCAGACTGCAGTAACTCACGCATACATAATGCATTTCAACGGAAAGAGACGGATGAACAGAGAGGCACACCGAAGAAGGAAAAAGAGAGGAATGTGGAACATTTTATTGAATGTTCTTGATTATTTGAAAAGCCATGCGGTATTTACCTCTTCAGCTTCTGCCCATTTACATGTAGAATCTAATGCTGTACTCCATTGCTGCATGCAGATGAGAAAGAGAGAAGGGGGGTAGGGATGGGTGCAGATGTGTGTATTTTAGTTCTTGTTTCATTTGCAAAAACTTAAACGTGGCATCTGCCCGGACTAAGGTCTACAGCTGAACAAACACATGCAGGCAATTCCCTACTTTCTCCCACAGAGAGAAAGACATCGAACACTTTCTGGAGAGCAGCAGAAATAAATTCATTGGCTTCACTTTGGGAAAGTAAGTCTCTGTCTCTTTAAACTATGCCATTTGTGTCTTGAGTCATAGAATAATATTGATGACAGTTATCAACCTTGATCATCATCTAGCTTAATTTTTTAACTCGTTAACTATATTTTAATTAGACTGTACTGTATATATTTTTTATGATGTTATTTTACAGTGACACTGAGACTCTAGTTGGTTTGCCCCGGCCCATACACGAAAGTGTGAAGACTCTTAAACTGGTAAGGATGGAACCATTTCTATTACACATTTCCTTTAAAAAATCGAGATCTTTAACCTATTTTTTTCTCTTTTGTAGTTGACCAACAGACTAATTTTCAGCAGAGACATAACCAATAATTGTTGCCATCTTTGTTAACAAAAATAAAATAAAAATACTACTGCATTCTCTCATCACTAATTGAGCTTCAGATATTTTGCCTATTTATTGATATTTATTGAATAAGCAGATTATATTTGTTAGAATTACCAAGCTGTGCTGCCACATATTCTATCGGGGCTCTTTTAGCGAATCATAGAGAAGTCTAGATTAGACTGTCCTCGGTCACCATGGCAATTCTCTCTCTCTCTTACTCTCTCAAGCACAAGTATGTCTCTATAGCAGAAGTCCAGATCAAGAGAGAGGACGAGCTACAGCAGTGCCCCATGACTATGGTAAGTGGCTCAAATTTGATTTGCATTTATTACTAGTCCATTCAGATGCCAATAAACGTCACTTGCTTTTTTGATTGGCTAGGGGGAAGAGGAAGTGGAAGAGACACCAGCAGAGATTCTATATTTGGGAATGCTGCCCAGCCTCTCTCAGTATGTAGTAAGTGTCCTCTACACTTAATATATTTTTACGCACTAAGATGGTGCTTGACTATAGCACTGGTTAATTGAATTATTACAGAGCAGTCTGTTTCCAGATAGAAAAATCCCATTTATTTTTTCCATAGGGGAATTGATTATTAATGATACCTTTTAAAGAAAAAGTTACCATGAGCTCTGAGGTTGTTGATCGATGGTCTAAGCTTAAAAAAAGATGGTCTAAAAAATTTTCTTTAATAACAGAATTTCTGGTGAAGAGCTAAACTACCCATGATCATGAAGAAAATTTTCTACCAATCAGTGAATCACAGTGAACATAGCGCACCAAATGTGCATTGCAGCGACCACTCACTCCCATGAAGCACTGTAAATGACACAATCTCCCAACACTCTCAAACTATTTTTTGCATATATTTAAATAATAATATAAAAATTGTTGTTTATATACTCTTAATCAACTTTAAATCAATAATTTTATATTTGTCCATCTATTTTTAATTTTATTATATCATTCGCCATGCTTTGCCATGCTTCATGGAATTGTAGTTCATTGCCTTATGAAAGACGTGAAGTACATAGTCTTGTACCTTTGTATTTATTTCCAATTTTCAATTACATTTTTTGTGTCAAATCAAAGTTTGTAATGTTGCGAGTCATGAGGCATCCCCATTGTGCCCTTGAGCATGACACTTTACCCCAAACACCATTATATATGTGTCCTGTTTGAACAGCCCCTATGTCTACCTCGGACAGATTGGTAAACTTGATTGCAAAATGGATTGCTGAGGACTGTAGGCCAGTAATAGGCTTATATTCAATGATATGGAAAAAAAACAACCATATATATTGACTCCTAAAGCAACTTTTTTTCAATGCTTTACTCATCTGCCACAGTTCTGTAATGTCTTTTGAATTATCTTTATTTAGGTACTGTTCTCAACAAATATTGATATACAGTATGTGATTATTTGCAATAAATTCTGTTGATTAATCAGTGTATCATGTAATTAATAAAAAATAAAAAAAATCCCTCATTTGACATTTTGTATCAAGTTTTTATAACTTTCGTGCAGCGTTGCAGACAAACCTGGTAGGAATGTTGTATTAACGTTAGTCTCTTTTTAGATTGCCCTTTTGAAGCTGCTACTGGCTGCTGCTCCAACCTCTAAAGCAAAGACAGATTCTATCAACATCCTTGCCGATGTTCTGCCTGAGGAGATGCCGTAAGTCTACTCGGAATCTGTGTTTGATGTCAGTGTGTGTGTGTATGTGTGCGTGTGTGTGTGTAAAATGGTGTTTGAAAAGATCAGTGCTGTTTGTTGTTTTTTTTTAGGCATACAGGCAACCTTTTCATGTGTTTGTGTTGAAACAGAATCACTGTCCTCCAAAGCATGAAGCTAGGCATTGATGTGAACAGACACAAGGAGATTATCGTCAAAGCCATTTCTGCTCTTCTGCTACTGCTGCTCAAACACTTCAAACTCAACCACATATACCAGGTCAGAACATCCCTCTGTCTCTCTTAATTTTCCTTTTTCCTCTTTCTTCTCTTCTCTTTCTGATCTTGTGTACTCAACGGCCCCTGAACTCTGCTGATAGGCTCACTGTCAAAGCACACAATTCATTAGAAGTTAACCAAAAGAGAGATAACCAGAGAGAGACGACAATGAGATATGCAAAGCTTTTACAACATGATAGCTTGAATACGTCAAAAAGAAAGGCAAATAGCTCATATTTGAAATTGGAGAGAGGATTTAAATGTCTAAGAATTCTTTGCGAAAAATAAATTTTCACCAGTGGTCTCAGACTTTTGGACCCTAAATCCCTCCTGTTGTTTCGTACCAAGTGCAGTTCACACAGCAGAGAACATTCACCTGAGTCAGTAGAACCCACTCTCAGATGCCTCTCCTCTTACATCAAACGATATGCGCTTTTATTAAATCTAAAGAGAACAAATGATGAAACAGAAAACATTAAATCATTGTAAAGTGGGAACAAATTGTGAAGAACAGAGTGTTACGAAGTGTGATGTGCTTCATCTTGTCAGCACAGTTCAGCTTAATCCTGTATGATGTGCGCGACAACGATTATGACAAATTGATGCCTGTGGTTTTAAGTGGGGCATAGTAGCACCCGCAATTGGAGGAGAGTGGAAGTGGCTGAAAAGATCACTGTAGGTGTTTATTATCTTTACAAGTAACACCTCTCCTTAGTAATGGGATGAACTCCATACTGTGATCAAATAACAGTGTCAACAGTCTTGATCATAAGAGTGCACTATGACTTATTTTTGTCATGTTTTCCCCTTTTCTCATACTCGACCTTAAGGATCACAGGTAGTCACTGTTTTGGAAAAGGTCATGAGGCATCAGTGTATTACTCCCTGCTAATTCAGAGTCTGGGGGACGGGGCTTCAACTTCTCGAGATTATGGGAGAAAAATTTAAACTTGGTATTGGAAGAGGGAGTGTGGGCTAGGATTCTAAAAAAACGTCAAGTCTACATATAGAGATGCAAGGGTGTGCCTTATGCAATTTAAGATTTTACATTGATTCTATTGGACCCCCTCTAGATTGTATAGGCTTGGTCTTAAAGACACACCCATCTGCTGGCAATGCCAATCAGAAGATGGGGACAGATCCAAGAATTTTGGTTGAGGTTTCAGAGTTTTATGTGTGACGTATTGGGCACTCAGATTTCATTTTGCCCCAGACTCTGTATATTAGGCGATGGGTTGGTCATTAATATAGGGGATAAATACATAAAGAAAAAGAAAAAAAAAAAGAAATGTCATATAGAAGGCTAGGCTACTTGGATTTATTTAATACAAAATGGAGCAGCTATTTAGCCTTTTTAGAAGGCTCTCAGGGAGGGGCAGTGGAGAGAGATGTGTAGTTTTAAATATATATATTAGGGGTGTAACGGTACACAGTAGTCACGGTACGTACCTCGGTTTTGGGGTCACGGTGCGATACGAGTTCGGTACAACAGGAAAAAGCAACAAATCCCAAATGCTAGGTTTCTTTTCATATATTTTGAACAGACAGTAGTACAGATTACAGTTTGTTCCACCTAGCGGCATTTAGTCCCCCCTGAGGTAGTTGGTACAGTACAGCCTCCTTTAGTGTATTAAGCACAAAGCAGTAAACAGAATGCACTCTTGCATAGGTCATATTTTTTGTAGGGCTGATAAAAAAACAAAAGGTATTTGGTCACAATCAGCTACAAAACTGAAAAGCATCTCTTTTGTTATAAAAGGACAAAATAAATAGAATAATGAAAAATAAAACTTGTGCATTAGGAGGAGGAGTGTTACAATTTGTTCCACTTAAACTGTATGTTGTTTGTGTATATGCCAGTTGCCTGGGTAATGACTTTGGCACTGTCTGCTCTCACATCTAGAGGCTGGTTAAAAGCTGCAGGGATACGTTTTTGCACTCCTGTCATCTTTTTCTGTCTAGCTCTGGTGATTGGCACATCTGGGTGATGTCATCTGATATGTGTTAGCATGTTGGAAGTATTTCCACTCAAATACTGTACAGCTGTCTTACAATGCCGACACACTGTCCTCGTCCTATCTACCACTCGCTCTCCACTGCTGCCGTAGTTCACTGGGAACCAGATACTTTACCACACTGCTGATTTAAAACAAGTAGGCGGATCTTCGAGCTCTTGCGTGTCATCTGAACTCGCCGTTCTTGTTTTGGGTTGGTGCATAGATGGTGTCTTCTTCTTCTGCTCTTTTTCCTGTTTTGGCAGTTAGCAAAAAGTGTTGCATTACTGTGCGCACCCCCTTCTGGATTGGAGCGTGGATTGCCTGTGACTGACTCAGATGTATTCTATCTGAGGCTGACTGCATGCACCAAACCGTGACGTCAGTACTGTGATGGTTCGGGATGAATACATGTACCGTTACACCCCTAATAAATATATATATATATATATATATATATATATATATATATATATATATATATATATATATATATATATATATTTTTTTTTTTTTTTTTGTATACTTAAGTTTTGACCACAGGGATATTTGTTGAGGGTCAGGGTGGGGTTGGTGTTTGGGGATTGGGAGGGGGAAAGGGAATAATGGGGTTAAAAGTTGATTCTGTGTATATATATTTTGCTTTTCTGTTTCTTTTGTGTGAATCAATAGAAAGTGTTCATCGGAAAAAAGGATCACAGGAAGTCTTGGTAACACTTTACAATAAGGTTCCATTTGTTAACATTAGTTAACAACATTAGTTAACATGAACTAATAATGAATAATGTGTTTACAGCATTTATTAATTTCACCATATACTAACACATTTTTAAAATTACAAGTTGTATATGTTAACATTAGTTAATGCACTATGAACTAACATGACCTAACAATAAACAATTGTATTTTATTAAATAACATTAATAAAGATTAATAAATGCTAAAAAATGGGAAATGGGGCAGCTATTTGGCGTTCTTAGAGGGCTCTCGGGGAGGGGCAGTGGAGAGAGAAGTATAGTTTTAAATGTGTGTGATTATTTAAATATATATATATATATTTGTTGAGGGTCGGGGTGGGGATTGGGAGGGGGAGGGGTAGTGGGATTAAATGTTGATTCTGTATATATGTTTTGCTTTTCTTTGTTAACTTTATGAATCAAAAAGTGTTAATCAGAATAAATGCTAAAAAAATATATTGTTAATTGTTTGTTTGTGATATCTAATGCATTAAGGAATGAAACCTTATTGTAAAGTGTTACCGAAGTTTTCATTCTTCCAGTTAAAGCTTTAAAGTATCACTAAAATCAGTTACTAAAATGCAATCACAGATCTATTCCTTTTCTTCCCTCTCTCTCTCAATAACTCAATCCCACAAATCGCTCAGATTAAACAACAAGAACGGCAGTCAGTATTGCTGATGTGCTTCCAGATGTCCTGCTGAGCTGATGTACCATTCTTTGACAGACTGTGCGCATTAACATCTAAAGCTGTGATAAACTGAAAACACAGCGATCACTGGCTGTACATCTGGAAGCAAATCACTCCTGAGTGTGCGTCTCAGACTCGGCTGTGAAAAATGATGAATGGCTTTGAGGAAAATACAAATGAAAGCAGGACGTTGGCAGTTAATTATAGATTTTACAGTCCAAACTTACTTTCTCTCTGTGTAACTGCACTGGACATAAAGGAATAGTTCACCCAAAAATGAAAGTTCTCTCAGCATTTGCTCACTCTTTTGCCATCCTAGATGTGTCTGACTTTATTTCATCTGCTGAACTCAAATGAAGGTTTTTAGAAGAATTTCTCAGCTCTTTTGGTCCATACAATGCAAGTGAATGGGTGCCAAATATGGGTGCCTTTTGTTGCCAAAACAGTCAGCTTAAAATTAATCCATGGTTAAACCAATGTCTTCAGAAGTGATATGATAGGTATGGGTGAGAAACAGATCAATATTTAAGTCCTTTTTTATTATAAATTCTCCTCCCTTCTCAGTCAATCTCCACTTTCACATTCTTCTTGTGTTTTTGGTGATTCACATTCTTCATGCATGTCACCCCCTACTGGGCAGGGATAAGAATTTCTAGCAAAAAAGCTTAAATATTGATCTGTTTCTCAACCACACCTATCATATCACTTCTGAAGATATGGATTAAAACACTGGAGTCGTATGGATTACTTTTATGATGCCTTTTATGTACTTTTTGGGGCATCACAATTTTGGCACCCATTCACTTGCATTGTATGGACCTATAGAGCTGGAATATTCTTCTAAAAATTGTAATGTGTGTTCTGCAGAAGAAAGTCATACACATCTGTGATCGCATGAGGGTGAGCAAATGATTCGAGAATTTTCAGAGGATTTACTATCCCTATAAAGGGCCATTCATCCTTTGGGACGAATCTGTTACATATTTGTTACATATACTTTAACGTTATCTAAAGGTTTGAATTAAAGTGGTATTTGTAACCATTTTCATTGACTGTTTTCACCATTGTTTCTTATACGGTACTAAAGATTTAGATAACCGGCTAGATGGATAAAAGTGATGAGATGTATTGAATGTGTTTTTTGTTTTGTTTTGGTTGGGAACAGTTTGAATATGTGGCACAGCATCTGGTTTTTGCTAACTGCATCCCGCTCATCCTGAAATTCTTCAACCAGAACATCATGTCTTACATCAGTGCCAAAAACAGGTAGAGGACATTTGAGATCTGCGCTTAATCAATCCAACATGTGAATCAGTACATGATTTTTTGTAAACATGTCATATTTTCTGATGGCAGTATATGTGCCCTGGATTTCCCACATTGTGTGGTTCATGAAATGCCTGAACTCACAGCTGAAAGCCTGGTAATTTCTTCTTAAATGTTTTACAAAACACTAATGTTGTCAGTAGTTTCCTCAAACTTTCCCCTTCTGTTAATCTGTAAAGGAGGTACCAGAAGATTCGAATCATTGTTTTGAAGGTATGTGTATGTATATGTGTTAACAGGAAGCTGGTGACTATAATCAGTTCTGCTGGCGTAATCTCTTCTCCTGCATCAACCTACTTCGGATCCTAAACAAAATCACCAAGTGGAAACACTCCAGAACTATGGTAAAGGAGAGTGAATAGAGAGAGCATACAAGAGAGCATAAATCTGTCATTATTTTCTAATGCAATCATCTTTTCCTTTACAGATGCTTGTGGTGTTCAAGTCTGCTCCAATCCTGAAAAGGGCGCTAAAGGTCAAACAAGCTATGATGCAGCTCTACGTTCTCAAACTCCTAAAGATCCAGACTAAGTATTTGGGCCGCCAGTGGAGAAAGAGTAACATGAAAACAATGTCAGCCATTTATCAGAAAGTACGACATCGGCTCAATGACGACTGGGCATATGGGAATGGTAAACATCAGGTTCTTTGATACTCGTACATAATCAATAAGGGGGCGATGTGACGTGTAATCCTTAGCAGTGTTGATCCATGAACTACCAATGTGCCATTTATCATGATATTACACGTCTGTCAGCTTCAGGTACTGTAATAAGTGTACTGTAGTTTACTTTGTATAAAAGCATTATCTCAAGGACAAATAAGAAATTAGCATCTTGGTTAAGCCAGTCGTTGCCTTGGTGACACAAGAGTCATTAACCGACTTCAAAGCTTTCAGATGCTCCTACCTATTATCTCTGTATTTTTCATTCTCTTGACACAGACATTGATGCTCGGCCATGGGACTTCCAGGCAGAGGAGTGTGCACTTCGGGAGAGCATAGAGAAATTCAACACACGGCGTTACGATAAGAATCAGAACAGCCAGTTTACACCAGTAGACAACTGCCTCCAAAGTGTTTTGGGTCAGCGTGTGGACCTGCCGGAAGACTTCCAATACAGCTACGAGATGTGGCTAGAAAGAGAGGTGTTTTCACAGCCAATCCAGTGGGAAGGTCTGCTACAGGCCCAGTGATGCAGCTGTGATTACTTGCGACTATTACAGAGTTAAAGAGACTGCGTACTCAAAAATGAAAATTCTATCATCATTTACTCATGTTTGTCCAATCCCGTATGACCTGTTTGAGCTGAGGGTGAGTAAATTATGACAGAATGTTCATTGTTGGGTGAACTATCCCTTTAATTATGTACTGTTTGTGTACTGTTTTTGTGGGAAAGACACTCTGTAATAAACTGACACTAATACTGTGGGCTCACAATTAACACACAAGTACTCAAAGCATTGGGCCTTCCTTTCGTGTTCTGTAAATGACTGCTTGTAAATACAGATATAAACGTGAATACACTATATGGAATGGTGACCCTCCTTTGGTAATTCTGTGTAAGGAGCATGGTTCATTGCTGCATTGGGTAAAAACTGAAATATATATGAAATCCTTTGTATTGAATAAAAGATATCTTCTCCAATAACTGAAGCACACTTTATGTAATATAATCGCATAAATACAGTATTCTAACGTATATACTATCCTGAAATTATCGAGATTTATTTAAATGGTCATTCATTGTGTAGAACTGTGAAAAAATATTTAATATTTTGTGCTTATACATGATTTAAATATAAAGAAGTTCATGCGTTTGTTACCTCTTCCACCTGTTACTGTAAATTTGAGGCAGGGTCTCTCTGGAAAAGATAATTGTCCACAGTTTAAGTTGCAAATTTTATCCAGAGTTGATGTGTCAGAAATGTACTTATTTTGTTTCTCTGTGGTATCATGTTGTAAATTAGAGGGTGTAAGTGTTGTTGAGTGGAGCCAGTCACTTCATTTTTGTCCACTCCACATGTAGCACTTCACAGCACACAAAGACCCCTGAGCAGCACAATACACATTCAAAGTGTCCTTGGTGACATTACCGTCACCCACACTACAAATATGTCACACTAAATGGTGCTGATTTTTAACAATTCATTTTTATCTTTTTGTTTATTGTGTCTTATTCTCTGTTGAGGTTATATGGCAAGGTTTTGTGAAACACTAATTTAAAGAGCTGAGACAAGCTGTTCTGTTACTTAAAAAAACAAAAACAAACAAAAAAAAAAACAGTGTCATATAGATCATTCATAAAGACTGCACTTCATTGTTCACTCATGGGTTTGTATTGCAGTGCAATTTCCTTTTTTTATTATTATTATTATCATTGATTTGTACTTAAGGTGCTGTTGAATTAAACTACCTATGATGAATCATGCCAAATACAGCACCACCACATTTATATGTACACTGATTTGTTGTATCTGAACGCACTGTAAGTGATTGTTGAAAATTGAGTCTTTAATAAATTATTAAGAGAGTTATATCAATCCCTGTTTTGAGGAATCCTAAACAGTCTAAAGTTTGGTATCATTGTTATAAGATTGAAAAGATCCATCAAAATTGTAGACAATTATTGCCATGCAACAGATAAATAATAATGGCATATACAGTTGCTTTCTCTGGCCACAGAGAACAGTAGAATATTATTTGCAGTGAGACTACAACATCAAAATTACCATTTCTACCTATTCTACATTGTAAAATGAATAAAAATGGGCTATTCTTATGAAGCTAATAAATGCATGCTTCGGTTCCTGCAATCCAACAACTAAGAAAGTTTATTATTCTTAAAGGTAAAGTGTAATTTCTATGCCACTAGGATCACGAAACAAAATTGCACAAATAAGGACTTTATTCAGACTAGGGATGGGCACTCATCAATAATTCGGTATTCGAATATTTAAGCTCATAAAAAACGAATACTCGAATATTCTATTATTTAAATGACGGTGATTAATGAGAAAGAGACACTGTAAAATAATTTTTTTAATCATAAAGTTTGTCACCATTAAAAAAAAAAAGCTTCTAATTATATCCAAAACAAGCTTATATTATGTCATGTGTTTTTTGTTGAAAACATTTAAACAAGCAATGCGTGAAAACAAAAGTACAGAATGAAAGCATTTAAGCTCATGCTAATGAGGTAGACTGACGCAATTAACTGAACACAAACCCAACTGTCCCACCACAAACTCACACAACTAGATGAGCCAATGTTGCTATGTTGGGCTGGATGGGACGCTCAAAGCAACACAGAGCCACAGTGTTTACACTTTTTCAGTAAAATCCCAATTAATGTCTTACTTACAGTTAACTCTGCATATTAAGCTAGGATAGGAGAAAGTATTTTAATATAATAACAATTACACTCAGCAGCACCTTTAAGGTCTGACAAGAGAGTTCAGCAAGAGAGCCAGCATGTAAACAAACTTGTTCTATACCTTTAAGAAGACATGACTACATTTATACATACAGAGTTGATAAACAACATGATTTTTGTAACTTTATAGAAGCTTTCATTGCCTCTGAATGTGAAGAAGTGTCCAGAAGAGCGTCAGGTGTTCAGTGCAGGTGTGAGCTGTGGACGAGGTTCATGAAAGCGCGTGAGCGTGATCATAATACTGCAGCAAATGCATTTAATCCAACATAACGTATTCTAAACGATGCATTTAAACGATAGAGGACACATGCTGAGAACGTTTTTGTTGTGAAAATAAAGATACATAAATGCAAAACGTATGCAAAATAATGACACGTGGTGCACAAATGATTCAATTAATTCAGGACAAGGTTTCTAAGCAGGTTGCAGCAGTAGTTCTCATAAATCACCACAGGAGGGCGCAGTTCAGTCAATGTGTTTTTCAGTCAATATAGGCTAATAACAGACACCTCAAAACCCTTGGACTGAATGAAGTCCTGTGTTGATTTGTGTAAATAATATTTCAATAACCTTTTTATTTATTTT
The DNA here is from genome assembly GCF_019703515.2 of Myxocyprinus asiaticus. NCBI lineage: Eukaryota > Metazoa > Chordata > Actinopteri > Cypriniformes > Catostomidae > Myxocyprinus > Myxocyprinus asiaticus. Next base: position 4,991,493 of record NC_059390.1, on the reverse strand, counting down.
GCGTCGATTCTTTTTTTACTGAATCGTGTGGGAATCATTTAAAAATAATTTAAATGAATTTTGCATTCACTTAAGATTTTTTTTTTTTTTTTTACTTAATGATTACTTTTTCCAATGACAAATAAATAAATAAATAAATACTCTGTTCAACGACAAAGAATACAATATGTATTATTTTTTCAAACTGAATTAGAGGGAGGGACTTAACAGTGGTGCTTTGTGTGAATTACACTATTACAAACGCCCTCTGGTGGCGATTTTTGTGAATTACAGCACTGTCACATATTTCTATGGCTTATAACTCCGGTCAGAGGAAACTCTTATTTAAAAAAAATAAAATAAAATATTTAAGTTTTTTTAACTTTATTATTAATCTTTCTAACGACAAAAATAACAATGTGTCAGAGGAATTTACAATAACGGTGGTGCTTTGTGTGAATTACACCAATACAAACGCCGTCTTGTGGCGATTTTTGTGAATTACAGCGCTGCCACTTGTTTCTATGGCTTAAACTCCAGTGAGAAGAAAACCCTAGTATAAAATTATTTTTCATTCATTTCAAATGATTTTTTAACAGCAATTATTCTGTCCAACAACAAAAATATATAAATAAAAATTTTAAAAAACATAAAAAAAAAATTTGTTGTATCTTGATTATTATTCTGTCTAAAAACAAATAAAAATAAAGTATTTTGTTAGAGGAACTAAACTTTAGTAAACTTACTAAACTTTAAATTTATGTCAAGTTTTTTTTTTAAACTTAATTATGAATCTGTCTAATGACAAAAATAAATAAATACAAAATAAAAAAATTGTCAGTGGAACTTATAATAACTTCATTGCTAGTTTGGTTGTCAAGATATAAAGTTAACGCAGCATATGTTAATCTAGCCCTCTACCTTTGTAAGCAGAATTGTGCCTTTTAATGAAAGATCTGTTTGAAGCTATGATTCAGTTTCCTTTTTGTTTTATCAATAAGAGGGTTAAAATTGAGGGAGCATCTTTTCAACTGATCTTTAAAAATAATAATTCCTAAATATGTAACATTATCCTTTACTGGGATGTTATGAATATTCGGTGAATCACATTCTTTGACAGCCATTAGCTCACATTTATTAATAGTAAGACACAGACCAGATGCACTAGAGAACTTGAAAACATTAACTGCAACAGGAATTGACCACTATCATTCAAGAAAAGAGTTGTATCATCAGCTAGCTGACTAATAATGACTTCTTTATCTGCAACTGAAATCCCTTTAAGATGACTTATTTTTATATAAACACACAATAACTGAGCTGCATGCAAAAAAAGATAAGGGGAGATGGGACAACCTTGCCTAATGCCTCTTTTTAAATCAAATCTAGAACTGGATTCATGTTTAAGTTTAATTGAGCTGTTTACATTGTTGTATTGCTGTAGAAAAGAAGCCAAAACCAAAAACTTTTAAAGAGAACAGAAACACGTTCAACACTGTCAAACGCTTTATGAAAATCTACAAATAAAAAAAAACTGCTTGTATTAATTAAATGGGAGTAATCTAATAGGTCTAAAACTAATATTATGTTATTTGATATATGATATTTTTCATTAAACCTGACAGGGATTCATCAATAGTGTCATTTTTCTTCTAGCGAATATAGATGCAGGTAACTTATAATAGTTGTTAAAAAGAGTTATAGGTCGCCAATTATTAATAAAATACAGATATTTTTTAGGCTTTGGAATCAAAGTAGTTAATCCTTGAGTCATAGATGATGGTAGGCTGGCATTGGAAATACTTTCACAAAAGACTAGGAGGAAAGGAGCAAGCTGTTCAGCAAATAATTTATAGAATTCAGATGTTAGACCATCACTTCCAGGGGACTTATTTTCTTAACCTCTCCTAGTGAATTAAAAATAAATAAATAAATAAATAAAATAGATGCCTTTTCATTAAATTGTGATACATCGTCTAGGTTAAAAACTAAACAGTGGTGCTTTGTGTGAATTACACTATTACAAACGCCCTCTGGTGGCGATTTGTTTGAATTACAGCGCTGCCACTTATTTCTATGGCTTATAACTCCAGTCAGAGGAAACTCTTTTATTAATTAATTTATTTTTTATTCATTTCAAGTTTTTCTTAACTTAATTATCACTCTGTATAATTACAAAAAACAAACAAACAAACAAAAAACAGTCAAATATTTTGTCAGAGGAACTAAACTGTGGTGCTTTGTGTAAATTACACCAATATAATCGCCCTCTGGTGGCGATTTGTTTGAATTACAGCACTGCCACTTGTTTCTATGGCTAAAACTCCAGTCAGAGGAAACTCTTTTATTAAATTATTATTTTGTATTAATGTCAACTTTTTAACTTAATGTTTACTCTATCTAACGAAAAAAAAAAAACATTTGTCAGAGGAACTTACAATAGCTGTGGTGCTTAGTGTGAAAGACACCAATACACACGCCCTCTGGTGGCGACTTTTGTGAATTACAGCGCTGCCACTTGTTTCTATGGCTTAAACTCCAGTGAGAAGAAAACCCTAGTATAAAATTATTTTGCATTGATTTAAAATTATTTTAACTTACTTATTACTCTGTCCAATGACAAACATACACACAAAAAAATCTAATTAAAAGCAAAAATAAATAATAATAATACTAAAAAAAATAAATAATAATAATTAAAATAAAAAAACAGGGGGAAAGCTACAAGCAGAGTTGTGTGAGTTGGAAGATTAACTTGAAAAATGATATATTGTACAGGATTTGAAGAAAGTTTAATACAGCATATACCTTCATATTTATGTATTTGCTCTAAAATGGCTTAAAGGGTAACTTTGTTACAAAAAAAAAAATATGTAAGTATTTATTTATTTTATTCCTTTTTTAACTGTAATTTTATTTTATTTTATTGTCATTGGAAAAAAGTAATCACTGAGTTATAAAATCATTTTAAATCAGTGCCAAATAATTTAAGACAACTGTTTATTTATTTTTTTTGTGAAGAAAAAGCTGGTGGTCACTGTTTAGCTATATAGGTCACCTGACGATAAGAATAAACAATAAGTATCGGATATTAACTCTTCAGTGTTTCCCACTGATATTGTTTATGTGTAAAATAATATCCAGAACTAGACAGCGTTTACGTTGCGCTGTTCTCAGCGCTGATCAGGATGGACAAATCACAGTCGATTGTGATTATTGCGAAGGGTGTTTTATTTAATAATTTAAGTATTAGAGAATAATCAGGCATATTGCAAATTTTTTATTTTTATTTTATTTTATTTTTTTTAGATGAAAATCCTTGGAATAAATAGATTTAAATGATTATAGTTGTTAGTTTATAAATGTCTTAAGCATGAGACAAAAACGTCCTGAGATTTGACTTTCTGATCCTCCATGCGCCCCCTTGTGGACAATACATTTATGTTCAATTGAAAACGATTGGTTGTTAGCTAGCAAAATTTACCGAGCAATATTTTTGAACCGCATTTTATTAAATAATAGTTACAATTGTTTTAAAAAAGTGTAATAGATTAAACATTTAAAATTATTTAAGCTAGTCAAAATTTCTTCAAGGAAGGTATTCAAGGAAGTACTTAAAGGAAGTAGCTCCACGTGATTCTTTGTATAAAGTATTTATACCAAGTGAACTTACATCGGGGTTTTTCTGTATGTGCTTTAAGAGCTTAAATTATGTGGGGATGAAAAAAATAAAAAAAATAATCATTGCCCAACCTGAAAAGTCAGTGTGAGTTCCATGGAAATGCTCCCATGACTGATCACCAAGACGACCCCAAATAAACACAACAGAGGATCTAAGGGAGACTCACTGAACTGGAACGGCAGACCTCTGGGTAGAATTTGTCTTACAGCTGGTAACAAAATGTTCTAAAGTTTAAAATCCAGCAAAACCTAATGCATAATCCTGTATGTAGCTACTGCAAAGGGCCAGTTTACAGCATGCATGTAGAGTGCCCAATAGAGTGATCACATGTTCACATGGGGCAGACAACTTTAATCTGTTCAGAGAGGAAATTTGATTTATTTATTGGTTTGGGTGAATGATTGGGGTGATATCACACATGGCATATTACCGTGCTTTCTTAGACTTTTACATTTTGCTAAAAGGCCAAAAGATAAAAATCTGTGGAAAATCTGATATGATTTCTGTTACACAAGATCTTCTATATACCTACATTTTCCCCTCATAATGTAAATGTTACAGCCTCCAGGTTCTAAAAAGACAAGATCTAAAAGTGCCAAACCTGCCACCAAAAGCAAAAAGAAGCGATCTTCCAAGAAAAGGTCCATCAGTGCCAAATCCACAAAGACAGAGGTGCTGTCATGTAGAACGTCTGCTTACTACATCTCTCATAATGCAATAGACTGCTTGGAGTTCAGAGGCTTTGGCTGGCCTGGAGCCACCAAGGAGAAAGGAAAAAAGCAGCAACAACAACAAAAAAAGTTTTGTGCCAATCAAGCTTATTTATGTGCATATTAATTTTGCATATACATTTGCCTCTTAAAACTGTAGGTATAACAAAACAAAAAAATAAATCACAGTGGGATTAAACGGTAGTAAATTTTTTCAGTTCTATAAACTGTCAAATGGAACCATTTTAGTTTTTATCATGCAAATTAATGAAGTTCTGTTGAAATGTCTTCTTAGAAAGTCAAAGCATGACACAAAGACTCTCTGCCATGCAATAATCTGCTTTTAAATGATCCAATGCATTCTAAATGGCTTATTTTTATGATAGCATCATTGCAATGGTCCCTTTGCTACACTGAAATAAAACTATCATTCGAAGGTTTTATGTTGTTAATTTTATTGGCAATAAAGTGTTACAAACTAAATTTAACTAAGGGGTGCACCCTGATAGTTGCAAAAAAAAAAAAAAAAAAAAAACTTTCCAAACTTAATTGGAATGAAAAACAGCATGGAGCAGTTTGGTGCATTTTTCATCATCATTCAGTCAGAAACTGGTTATTGATTACTTTATTGTAATTTCAATGTGTAACTCCCTGTCCATACACTGACGGTGGTACATAGAGAAAATTATAAACACATTCATAAAATAAGCTTTTTCATAATAAAATGGTACAAAAAATAAAGAGAAAAATGACAGAAGCTTGCACGTACATTCAAACAGGCAAATATAAATGTGAAATGTATAAATTGAAACACCAAAGAAATTAAAATTGACTTGACAAGGCCATTTACATGTAGGTATTTAAGAGCAATTCATTTTTTGCCCAGTATATGCCCTGCCTGTAACAGTTTTAGGATGGTTGTTTAATGTTGGGCTTTGTTAGAAGACAAAAGGAGTGTGACTCACATATACATTCACAAACAGATAAATACATAGCAGAAAACAGGCTGTTGTGGTAATGACAGCTCATACAATGTTCTGAGTTCGTCGGATAGCACAGCACAGCAGCATGCTGAAGATCATACCGAAGATCTGCCAATGAGAGAAAGAATGAATCAGTTCAGCGGCTTCCTCCCCAAGAATGAGCTCTGGCGCTTCATCAAAGCTTCTCAGTTCAAAACGAACAGAATCTACTCCAATGTATAAGGGGAGCAGGGCATTACACCTTTAAAACATTCAGAGAGCAGTTGATGATGTTACATCCATACTCACCATGATCACCCCAATACCAATCCCGACTCCTCCAATGATGTGAAGCCTTGAGGTAAAGACTTCCTTAATGGCATATGGGCAGCTCTAGGGTAAAAAAGCAGCAATAAAGTATCTATCTATAGTACATGGAAAGACACTTATCATAACAAAATTTTTCTGAGGAGTCTTTGCTTATCATTTCATGATTTATGTAGTTTCTGGTACCGTAGTGACAAGCAATTCAAATCCTTCCTTTTTCGGACAGGTTTCAGTAGCTCCATCAAAGGCCGTTCCTGTTGGTCCACAGCACTTCAACTAAAAGGACACAGCAAATGGTTGTTTATTTTATTATTATTATTTTTAATGTTTGAACTGTTATAGTTTGAATAAACCATGAAGAAGAACACTTACCAAATATTTTTTATTATTTTTTTTTTATACAATTAACTTTTAAATGCATACCTTGGGTCTTTAATGACCCAGGACATCGCTCCACCTCCTTTACCTTGGGGAGTTACACACCCATCTCTTTAGTAATCCTTAATATTTCTCTTTTGAATAGTGTAACAATGAAAACTGCAAAAAATATATTTCTTCTAATTGCTTAATTACCAAAAGTGTATAGGGTCATTAGTGACCCAGGATATCGCAATCTATAGCCAGTTGCATCTCATAAATTTAAGCCTGCAAGTAATAAATCCCCTTTCTATTATTTGTTGCATTATCTCTTTGATACATGAAAAATAAACTTCTATTATTTTCTAATTGTCTACTATCTGGGTATTTTTTTAAAAAATAATTATAATTAATTATAATTATATTTATTTATCACACATTATACATTTGCACATATACAGTGAAATTCTTTTTTTCACATATCCCAGCTAAGCTGGGGTCAGAGTGCAGGGTCAGCCATGATACGGCACTCCTGGAGCAGATAGGGTCAAGGGCCTTGCTCAAGGGCCCAACAGTGGCAACTTGGCAGTGCTGGGGCTTGAACCCCCGACCTTCTGAGCTACCACTGCCCCTAGAGAATCCATTTGTGATAGATATACGTGCTGGGTTGCTTAAGACCCTAGGTATGTAATAATGTCTGGCAAAGCAACCATACATTTAAGGGTTAATTTGGGTTTTATTTTTTTTCATTTTAGTTCATTTTGAATCATGAAAGAAATATTTCAATTTAGTTTCAGTTTTTCCAATTATGTGTGTTTTCATTTTTATTTCAGTTAATGGAAATGTAGTTTTCATTAACAATAGCAACACTGATACATACTCCGTACTGAATCAATCGCAGAGTTTCTCTCAATGCTTCCTGCTTAGTGCCTTTGTAGGTGTTGAATGTCTGCGTGTAGAACTGTTGGACGTCTGAAATGATCTGAGAAGGAAGAGTGAAAGAACATGAGACACAGAGTAAAAGGATAAAAAGACCCAATTCATAGAGCATCAGTATAAAGTTTGAACATCACCCACCTTGTCCTGATTGGACAATCCCCAGATTCCAGCAGCCACCTCTGCAGCAAAAATGATCAACAGGAACATGAAGAACTGGAGACAGTAAGAAACAAAGAATAGTAAAGAACATCAGTGAAAAATACTGCAATGTTGGTCTGCAAGGACTTTGCAAATGCGAAGCAAAATGATATGTTAATTACCAGCCCCAGCATGCATGCTGACTCTCTTATTGCTCCACAGCAGCCGAGGAACCCAACCACCATCATGATGGCACCTGCCACAATGAGGATGTAAACCCCTAAAGTAGGAAAGAGAGAGACTGTTCATTATATAAAACATTACATAAAAACACCATACTTCTGTTTTATTACATTACCTTTTATCCTCATATCTGCTATTTGGGTGTCTAACCCAAAGAAGAACAGGTATATTGGAAATCAGGGGCGGTTAGTTCTCTTTTTCCCAGGTTTTGGGACATATTGGAATTCAATAAAGGAATATTCCAGATTCAATACAAGTTAAGCTAAATCGACAGCATTTGTAGCATAGTGCTGATTACCATAAAAATTTATTTCAACCTGTTCCTGCTTTTCTTTAAAAAAAAAAACAAAAAAAAATTAAAAAAAAGGAAAAATCTGGATTGCTGCAGTGAGGCACTCCAATGGAAGCGATTGGGGCAAATCCATAAACATTAAGATACTTGCTGTTTCAAGTACTTTACAGTGTAAACAATACGTAAACAATATGCCTGTTAACATATTTTTAGTATGATAAAATCGCTTACTAATATCCAATTTTACAACTTTGTTGAAATAACGATGTAACACTGCAAAAATTTGGATTTAAACAACTTTACAGCTCAAATAATATGCAAAAAAAAAACATTTTTCAATGCAAGTGCTTACAATTATAAACTTTACATTTCTGCTTTTAATACACCCCATACACTTGCGTTGTAAGCGATGAGTCTATTTTTTTTTATTAACATAATGCCACAAATGCTGTTGGTTGAGCTTAACTTTTATTGAACCCGGAATATTCCTTTAAGGCCACATCCACACAGATTATTTTAAAACACATTGATTTCACAACATTTACACCTCTTACCCTAGAATGCCGTTTTCCTCCACCGAAAATGGAGCATTTTGAAACTGTTCTCTGTTACCACATACTTTGGAAAATGATGACATTAGGAAACTGAAAACAGAGTTTTCAAACCAAAAATATATTAATGTGGATGTGGCCTAAAGCTACACATTCTGCTTTGAGAAAAGAGAATGCTACATAAAATAACATTTTGTCCCTAAAGCTTCTGTTAAAATTTCTATTGGTTTAAGTAAGACCAAAGTATGCAAAATATGCAAAAACTGTAGTGCTGTATCCATAGAAACATTGCGACAACAGCCGCTGTTCTGTCTCTAGGATGTCTGGCATTGCAGGACGTCCCACGGTCACTCAATCTATTATTCAGACAAGCATTTGCCAACTAAATTTATCGTGTTTCTGGGATGGTGAGGGGCAGGCATCCTCCTAGTAATCATTGAGAAAGGAAAATAAACCAAGGCAAAACAAAAGAATTTGGGGAAGTAAAAAAACAATGTGGGTTCTGTTGGCAAAGAGGAGAAAGGCAGCTCAGTGAGGGATGATGGAAAGGGGCAGAGAGCTGGCATCATGTGGGCCAAACACAGCCTCATCCAAACCAGCACTGCCATTATAACTCGAACAGACCTGCCCAAGCCCTTCTTTACTCTCTTACAGTGATCTGTGTTTTATTAGAGGGTTGATTTTAATTTTAAACTTTATTTTGCTGGGTGCCATTTTGTGGTCTTTCTCTGCAAACCTCCAAAGCTGGGAAGGAATTCAGTCTTTCATAAAAACAAACACACCCTACAGAAGAATAGAATGGCCTTTCATGCTATCCTGTTGGACATGTTTTATATATGACTGGAAAAAACATGTCTAGTGCAGTAAGCTATTTGGTTTAATATAAATTGTCTATATATAAATTTTAGTTTTGTAAAGACACATTTATATAAGACTTTTAGCATAAGCCTTTAGATCGAAATGGTAATATCATGGGAGACATAAAAACATTTAACTGGTAGTGGATCTTATCTCTGATATTCTGAAGATAAGCCTTAAACAACTCTCTTGTCTCTCTGTTTCACACTCCAAAATGGTCTTTACATTTATTTTTATTTCACATTTTCTTATATCAAGGTGTTGATGGTGCACTATTCAAATGACACAGTCTGATCTGTAAATGGGAGTGGCCTGTTCCCATGACTACCATCATACCCAAACACTAGCTAAAAAAGACATGATCATGCAGGCGAAAAGGGTAGGTGTGTGATGTGTTGGGACTGGAGTTGTGTTGATTTCTGACGCACTGATAACAAACAAAACAAAAACCAAACATTCAGGACTCAGGATGTGGAGCATAAATATAGAAATGTAGTTCTGAGGGCGCTGGGCCAGATCTCACCTGTGAAGAACACAGACGGAGAACCTTCTACATTGAAAAGTCCTTTAGTTCTTTCATCGAAACGCAGCCAGAGACCAACAGCCAAAACACCTGTTCCTGCAAGCTGATAAAAGGAACAAACAAAGAAAATAATGTCAGGTTTGAACTGAATGCATGTTAACATCTGATAACAGACATCCACAAACTGAACACTCACATAAAAGAAACATAGCCGCAGGCCAAGCATGGCATTATTTACAAGGGCCGAACATACAGGAAGTGAGGCACAGAACCAAACATTTCACTTTCATTCTGACAGAATGAAGTCCAACAGGCCTTATGCAACAAAGGCATTCATGCCATGAAACAACTGTGAAACCACAGGAGCGGACCAATGTGATTGCCCGCTGCCAAATGCAGGGTCTCACTTCCACAAAGCAAACATTGAGAGAAGAAGAGATACGCAAAAATACACCATGAATAAACTAGAATTAATCTTGCCCAACTCCATTAATACCCCGAACATGGCAATGTGACTTACACGAACGAGTAACATTTATACTAGATTGTAATCATTGTGATCCTACATGCTCTCACAGCCTAAAGTTAATCAACAGCCCACATCTAACACACACTGCATATCATTGAAGAGCACCCTTTATAATCCATTCCTGCTAAAATAGGTGTATAATAAAATGGATAGTTCCAACTCTAAATTCTGACTAGGTCAACTATGTTTGAAGCTGTTGTACAATCAGATTTTAAATACAGATAAACGCACACCTTTGACTGCACATTGTCTCTTAATGTGCCAAATTACAATATTACTTGGTAATCATAAATGGCCAACAGTTAAACTAAATTGTCTATAAGTGCACCTAAGAAGCTCCAAAGTCTGAATTCATTATTACAACATGCCACACTTTTAAGTCAGAAACAAAATTCGGAAAAAGCCAAACTAAATGAAATACATAATGAACGACGGCAAAAGTCTGTTTTCTGATGTACTGGTGGATAATCACTTTTATGCAATCTATATGATTTATAAAATCATGGCATCTAGCAAATTATTAATTAATTTACATGAACTTGAATTACAATTTACATGAATTACATGGCACGATGGCTCAGTGAGTAGCATTGTACCTCACAGCAAGAAGGTCCCATGTTTGATTCCCAGCTCTATGGGGCCTTTGTGGTGTTTGCATGTTCTCCCCATGTTCATGTGGGTTTCCTCTGGGTGCTCCGGTTTCCCCCACAGTCCAAAAAGACATGCAGGTTAAGTTAATTGGAGACCCTAAATTGCCCGTTAGTGAGAGAGAGAGAGTGTGAATGTGTATGTCTGTGTGTGTTGCCCTGTGATGGACTGGCCACCTGTCTTTGGCCTGAGATAGCTGGGGTAGGCTCCAGCACTACCTGTGACCCTACATTAGACAAGCGGCTATAGAAGATGGTTGGATAATCTATACAAAACAAATTAACATTATTGAAATAAAGCACTGAAATAAAATGATTTTGCTAAATCATTGCTTTCCATCATCTTTCATGTCGACAAGCTGCTTCCAACATCATAAGTCAGCGATTCGGGTAAAATCTAGAATTCAGAGTTTCCCCCTAGAAAATACGACTTCGCTTGGTCATTCAAGTGCTCGTAACTTATAATATTTCCAACTCCAGTTTAGGCCATGTCCACAATGATACGCTTTCTTTTGAAAACCTATAAATTTCACTATGTTTACGCCTCTCATCCACACTAGAACGACAACGAAAGCGATCTCCATTACCGCATACTTTAGAAAACAATGACGTTAGGAAACTGAAAACTAAGGTTTCATACTTAAAATGATTAGCGTGGACGTGGCCTAATACATTTTTGTTTGAAAATGCATATATTTCCCTATGCTTACGCTTCTCATCCAAACTGGATCGGTGTTTTCCTCCACCGAAAACTAAGCATTTAGAAAACACTTTCAATTACCGCATACTTTGGAAACGGAGATATTAGGATTTAGGAAACTGAAAAATTATCTTCAACGAAAACAGATTTGTGTAGATGTGTCCATAAAAACTACATTACTTCATGGAAGAACAGTTTATTCCATTCTCATTCCATGTCTTTTATCATATTGATTTTATTTTAAATAAGCAATATGCTTCTCGAGGTTGATTAAGTGGGTTTTATATTCAGGGTAAAATCACTGTATTGCACACCACAGCTTACAGCTTTATTAAATAACTTTAAATGATTTAATAAATAACTCAAAATTATAGTTAATTTTTTTTTTCAATTTATGTACAGTAAATGAGGGTATTTCATTTATCAGGTCAGAGACCACTATGTCCCTTTATTCACACTCCATTGTTGTGCACATGAAAAAGTACCTCAGCTTTTCATTCTCATTCAGCCACCCCACCCCACCCCACCCCACAGGCATCTTTGGCACTTGACAAACAGGGTTGCAATCCTCCACTGCGAAACTTTTTCTGTTGTGGAAAATGCATCACAGACATGAGTTCACTGTGAGTCACTGTCAGAGGTGTGGAGGCTTGTCCCAAAGACTCCCAAACTAATCCCACCTTTTTCCATTCACACAGAATGGAAGCTAGTTGTAATGGGTGGATTTAGTGTTAACAAGTTTGCTCACTCACCACAATGCTTACGCAAGCCAAGTTGTAACACCAAAATGTCTTTGAATCATGTCAAATTACTTGTAAGACAAAACCATATAAAGTCAGTTGTTGCTATGTCCATTGGGCAGTTTTCTATCTCTGTTTAACCCAAAATACCTAGTGGTAAAATGATAAACGCAGTTCTCAGCTTGCTATTTTATATTCTGTTTTACATGTGTGGATTTAGTATGAACTGTCTTCAATCCATTCAATCATTCAGCTGTTTTCCTGCCCCATGTCAGAGTGTCTTACATTCAAAATTAAAAGCTTTTAGGAGACTTGAACATTTTCAGCCGGTCAGGTTCAACAGTTCCCAACAAAGCAGTCTACTAAAACTCTTCAGTCGTTGGGTATTCAAAGGTTTCTTAATGACAAATAGGCCCTACATAATTCTGTATTTGATTTAACTAAAAACTAGAAATAAACCCTTGGACCACAGCTTCTCTCAGTCTAGTTTTATATATATGTCCATTAGCACAGTGAACAAGGAAGCCATATTTTCTGCCCTAATTCAGAGTGATAATTGAAGACAATTAGGGCACCAAGATAGCAGAGTACCTTGAGTAACTTTCAAAGAGCAAAGTTTGATATACACTGCATCCGATTTGGATATATGGAGTTTGAAAACAAAACAAACCATCAGGCAAGGGACAAAAAAAGAGAGTACATAAAACCTCCAAACAAGCATCTTTAGCAGGCTTTACACATTTTTAGGTGGAGTCACTTTAGTTTCGACATTAGGCTCACTCTTATTCCTCAAACATACATGAATCAACATGTGTTGAGGTAATGGTGGAAAAACACTTACCCAGAAGATAAAATTGAAGACAAAGAGCAGGTATTTGATAAACTGAAGTCCACCTCCGGCCATGGCTAAATTGTACAATTCAGTGCAGTATAGAGAAATTAAGTGTGCTTCTTTCCCACCATAAAAACAAGGCGAGTGGACAAAAAAATTCCAATAGGACACACCAACGAGAAGGAGGGGCAAAAGCGAGGGGAGGTGGATTTATTTTAGTGGGAAGTGTTGAGGCAGGACACAGATGAGAGCTTACAAACCGCTTAGTAAAATAACTGGTCTGGTGAAAAAGCACAGATCACAATTCATAGTCAAACCAGGAGTATATAAGCACAGAGAGTATACATGGAAAGAATGAGTATAAAAGATCCACATGAATCTGAGCTTTTTAGAGATTTTTGCTCTTCAGTTGCCAAACCAGCACCAACAGCTTTATGATCAAGAGATAACTTCTCTTGTTTGTGTAACTCAAGCTGTCCCTCAGGACCACTGGGAAGTCAGAACACAGCAATTGTCCCATTGCTTGACACCCTTTCTGTATTAAGAAGGGAAGAGACAGGTTTTAGAGACTGAGGTCAGGCAGAAGAAAGCACGTTGAGGACGGATATGGTTTAGAATCTCAGCCTAGACTGTCCAGAAGAGCCAATAGTGTCTGAGATGCACACTGGAGATCAGGTTGCTTGAATCAAAGTAAACACTTGTTTAAAAGTTCCAAAGGGGAAGCAGGGGATTTGCATCCTCTACTCAAAATGATCGTTGCACTTAACAGATAGCATGCTATTTTCTTTCCATATTTCATGCTTTTCGTTCTTTATGAGATATAAAGTTTATATGTGCTATCAAATTTCATTCTTAGGGCATTATTTATTAAAGGAATATTCCAGTTCAACACAAGTTAAGCTCAATTAGAAGGTTGATTACCACAAAATGTACTTTTCTTTTTGTTTAAAAAAAAAAAAAAAAAAAAAAAAAAAACCAAAAATCTGGTTTACAGTGAGGCACTTACAATGGAAGTGAATGGGGCCAATTTGTAAACAAAAATACTCTCTGTTTCAAAATTATAGCCATAAGATGTAAACAATTTGTGTTAACATGGTTTTAGTCTGATAAAATTGGTTACTAACCTTTTCTGTGTAAACTTATATTGAATTGTGCAACTTTGTTGCCATGACAACGTAACATTGTAAACCCTACAATCCAGCTCAAATAACACATAATGCTTTGATAAAATTATAAGATTCACATTCTGCCTTTAAACTCTCCAAAAATTGGCCTATTCACTTGCGTTGTAAGTGCCTCATTGTAACCCAAATGTTTGCCTAACATTGAAGGCTCCACTTGGTAGAGGTTTTTTTTTTTTAGTTTTTTTTTTATTATCAAACTTCCACTTGTTCCTCTTCTCATGAAACATCATGACGTATTTGTGTGGATGTCCCGTTATCTTGGGTAATGAACTTCCCTTTACGCAGAAATTTGTCATCAATGCTCTTTGGAAATAAATGTCTCTAAACTGCGAAGAAATAAAAATACAACAATGGCAGAGTTATCTTAATAGAAAGTTAGTTTACATTTCTGTCTTTAGGTTCTTATTTAATGATGATGATGATGATGTTTATTATTATTATTATTATTATTTACATCATCGGTGTTGTTGTTGTTGTTGTACTGTTTAGCTTGGACCCCGCTTACTGGTGCTAGCACGGACACAAACTAGATATTCGCCTGGACTTATCTCATGAATATTAATTAGACCATTCTGCCAATAGTCACGTAATATAATTAATAGTCATGAGTCAATTCGCCTACTGATAAACGCGGACATGCAAATGTCTTCCTCTCAGCCAGTCAAGTGGGCCTACTAGCCAAATAGCCAATTTATTTTCCGAGAAATAACTGTTTTTCTTTTGAAACACCAAAAGGATCAATAAAATGTAATACTTTCGACACAAGCAGATATCAGCCTACACTTTAAGGTAGAACGACCACTTTGATTTCAAAGGAACATCATTTTTAGAAAATGTCGCTCTCCATTATTAGGCACTGAATAAGCATATTTGCACGACATTCGCAGACTAAACACGCAGGCGCAAAGTATTAAACTCACCCAAAACACGAAATTAAAGAAGAACAAGACGTTTTTGATGCACTGCTCTCCACTTGACAGCGATGTCATGATTTAAATTTAGACTGTAAATGTTTAAATTCCCAAAACTCTGTGTGTGCGTGTCCTTCTTGCTCGCTTGTGACTCACTGTTGCTGCTGCCCTGAAGGGCTGTGGCAGTTTATAAGAGGAAAGTCGCACCTCTCCCTTTCTCTCTGATGTAAACAGTATGTACGGAGGCTCTGAACCGCACGGTTGGGGGTAAAAAAACGGTGTCTCAGTTCCTTCCAGAGCCTAAGTCTTAATTTTTTTTCTCTTCAAAAAAAAAAAAAAAAAAAAAAAAAAAAAAATATATATATATATATAATTTTTTTGAAGAGAGAAAGAAAATGTAAGATTTAGACTCAGGAAGGAACTGAGACACCGTTTTTTTTTTCACCGTGCGGTTTAGGGCCTCCTTAATACGCGTGTTAACATGATTGATTTTAGTGTGATAAAATCTTTTACTAGTTTTTTCTGTGTAAAAATAAACCTTATTTTACAACCTTGTTACCATGATGACATAATGCCATAAACCCTAAAACCGCAAAACAGGGATGGGGAACCTTTTTCCTATTAAGGGCCATTTGAGTATTTACAAAATTATGTGCGGGCCATTCAGTTACTTGCAATTCCATAACGTGCTCACGCACCAAGAAAAAAGTTCAAAAGGTTTTTCAATTATATCATATTTTGCATTGGTATTATTTAAAATTATATATATATATTATTTGATTACAGTTAATGGAATCAAGGCCATTTTTTTTTTTTTTTTTTTTTTGCTTTTCAAAATATATTTGCCCCCATTCACTTCCATTGTGCCTCACTGTAACCTTTTGCCTCTTCTTTTTTTTTTTATGGTAATCAACATTATGCCTCAAATGCAGTCAATTGAGCTTAACCTTTGAACCTGGAATGATCCTTTAATACATTTTGCCCTAGGAATGACATTTTTAAGCACATCTAAACTTAAAATCTTACAAAGAAAGACACGAATGAACTTATCTTGAACCCAGAATGTTCCTTTTATATATTCTTTTTCTTTGTGATTTTATAATTCATCCATCAAAGGTTTAGTGTAAGATAAATGCTTACACTTTGTCAAAACCAACACAGACTACGTGTCTCGTGAAGCACAGCAGACCCCACCTACAATTCTTTCCTCTCCCAGAAATTATTGAAAAATTCCAGGATGTCTACATCCCACAGTGACACATCAGCTAGTCATTTCAGGCCCAAACAGTTGCAACATCTAGTCATTATTGCTGTTTCTTTGTCAATAACTGGGTATAATGTCTAGGTACTAAATCCTTAAAACTTGCATAGGTGTAAGTCATATTTATTAATATATCACACACCACATGTGGCATTTGCGGCCACCACTACCTTATGAAGTCTATTAATCACTGCAGCATTTGTAGCTCTGTTTGCAAAGCCTCTGTCAAACTGTCCTCTGTCTAATTATAGAAGTTCTTTCCTTTGATTGATTTCTCCTAAAGCTGGTGAGGTGAGTACAGTGATAATGACAGTCTCATTTGGAGCATCACTATTTGGTGCAGAAGAATCAAGCCCATTGTCAAAGTCGGAGCAGTGCACTCCTTCAACCCCCAGTGTTTTGACATTCATCCATCTCTGTCCGTGATGTATGTCACCCTAAGTTACAAGAACACAATGCCTGTCGATCACACTTCCAGAGACACATTCAAACATCTGAGTTACAGTTATATGGAATGAAGAGAAACTGAATGTCTATATACTTTATGAAGCCGTTGATCATACAAGTCGATCTATGTATGATCTATGACCATTGTTTTGTTCAAAACTTTGACAAATGTGGGACTGTTTGACTGTCTCTTGCTCACTGTGCAAATGGCAAAGTGGTGAATGAGAGAAATACAGACTAAATGACTGAAGGACAGATCTGAGGCAGATGGTTGTGAATTGAGTCACAACTCAGGAACAATTTTACAGTGCATATTTCTCACCTCAGCATCTCAGATGCTCATTAAATTCAATGGCCTCTCTGCACATAAATAGAGCCAAATCATTAAGGTATTAAATTCCACACAATTAATTCCCAAGACCTCAGAGTGACATCTCACCAGTAATTTAATTTTGAGTGAGGTTACTGAGTAAACGTCTGATTTTGTAAACAACTAAATGAAATCAGTTTTCTGGGTCATGTTTGGTACACGTGCACACACTGGAATGTGTGCACATTTTTTATCATAAGTAAACCAGGAGATATTGAGCAAAAATTTGACAACATATATCATGTCTGCACCAGATAATGAAACATCCTCTTGTACGTTGGTAAAGAAACCTATTGTATCCCTTTTAGTCATACACTGGAGTAACAAAAGATATGCTGGAAACACATTGACCATAACTTCTTACACTCCTACAAATCACAGTGCTTGAAGTGAGACAAGTGTCCTAAAACAGTCCTTAAAACATGCCGAATGTAGCAAAAAGTTCCACTTCCTCCACAGCAACAAAATCCCAGCTTCTAACAAAGTGATTTATTCTTTTTATAATATATTTGATTAATATTTTAAAACTTTGTTTAGTAACGTCTATATATTTATATGGCTCAACTTAAACTGGTTTATTCCCAAAAATAGAGAGAAGGAAAAATAAAGATCGATTTGAAAAGATGTAATGTACCTCTCTCTTCAAAACAACACTATGTTTCATCCTGGCACCAAGACAGTTTTGAAAAAGGGTTTTTGCTGTTGTTGTTGTTTTTTGGGTCAGGATGCAGCATTAGCGCCCTCTTGTGGTTCTCAGACTAAATTATTTCCCATAAATGAAATGTTGGTAGATATATATTCTCAAACTTTAGGCATACTAATTTTATTAAGCTATATTACAATAATATAACACAAACGGAATAGATAGTTGCAAGTAAAAAAAATAAAATAATAATTTTGATATTTAAGGATACAATGTTGGTTGTTGGCCACATGAGGGCACACACTGCTAAAATGCGAATGAATTTATCGCACGAGTTGTTTTTGTATCACCACACGAGGGCGCTAATGACTTAGATGGTAGCTTTTACAATAGTCTCCACAATTACACAAAGTTAAAGCAAACATGTTGGTTTAAACATGGGTCAATAATATTCAGCTACTGGTTTCACTCAGATTTTCATGATCCCCCCATTCTTGTTTACAGTAAGAAATCAAGCAAATCGAGAGCAGCTCTGTGGGTGGGCTCGTGAGGGCTATATGTGATGTTTCTGAATGGAGGAAATTCCTGTCTTCACTGATCAGAACGTTTAGGTTTCCCATATGTGACGAAGAACCATCTGCAGCTTGGAAATGTATAAAAAGCATGGTAATTGTGCGTTCAAATGTATTTCGGTGGGCTTCTGATGTTCTGTATATGAAACAGCATTACATTAAAGGCTGATGGGCCCAAGTAGTGTGCAACATGATTGCACTAAGATAGATGGATGGATGGATGGATGGATGCTACTTTATCAATAAATTGGAGAATCATCTCCTCTGGTGCACCTGGATGGTTATGGTGGGCTTTATTCAACCGTGGAAATTAGTCAAAGTTTGGCACAATCATAAGCCTTCTCTCTCTCTTAACCAGTCATGGTATTAAATTAAGCCTGGCCAAATCCTGGAGAGGATTTTACGCCTTCTCAGTCCGCAATCTTCCCATACCTGATTGCGCACGTGGCCGTGTATAGATCCCCTTCGTATACCGGTATGTCATCACAACCTGTATCCATGGGCTATAAACAGTCCGAATACCAACTGGCTGTTGACATCACAAAATTGTACTACAATTAGCCTACCAAAGATTATTTGTTTATATTTATATACTTGTATAAATATTTAGAATCTTACACAAATGGAGAGCAAATGGACAGTGACTCCATCAGCTGCATTCATGATCCATTTAACTTCACTGAAGAGTCCTTGCATCATGTAAATAGCCTGTTGAACCTGTCCATGTGTCAAACAACTCGTAAGCCTGTATTCATTCTTCATGAATTGTAGCTATGTGTAGCTAGCTTCTCTGACAAATATAAATAGTTTTAATAAACTAGCCTATTATAATACCTCAAATGTTAATTATACGGTGAAGGGGTCAGATAACTAGTGCACACACAACTTGATACTGCAAAGGGTGAATCTAAAAAAAAAATTCAAGAACATGTTCCGGTCATTTTTACCCCAAAATCAAAAGTACAAAGTAATACATTTAGCTTTAAGAAAATGAAGCCTATTTTCAGTGATTGTGGTATTTTTCTTTAATGATGACAATTAAGCACCGCCCGCTCTCTTTACGCAAATAAATAAATTATTAACAACCTCCTTCTCATTACTGAACTGTATTGCGATTAAAAATAACTATATTTATATTGTAGGTAATGCATTCATAATTATTATATACGCATCTCAATTTTATAGCAAAATTCTATCAAATTGAGTAATCTATCTATCTATCTATCTATCTATCTATCTATCTATATTAGGCTTCATTAATTTTAAAAATTAAAAATTACACAATTCAATTAGATGAAATTAGGTTATGTAACTGAAATGAGTAAATCTTTACTGTGATACAGAACAAAATAATCACTATTGATGCATTTAGGGACGCAGACGCACTTACGGTTATAAAAATTTGTCATGGAAATTATTTCACAAATCTTAATGCTCCTAAAAACAAGCTTCATTCTCTTTTTGCAAAATAGAATTTCTTGTTTCTTATTATTATTCTTAATATGTATAATAATAATAATAATAATAATAATATATTATTATTATTATTTTAATTTCAGGGTAAACTGTGATCCGGACATGTTTTCGTTTCATATATGACTCAACATTACATAAAAATAAAATAATAAAAAAAAAAAAAAAAAAAAAAAAAAAAAAAAAGAAAAGACAAACGCTGTTTGGTAGAAAAGCTCCAGTGTAGTCCAGTGTATTTGTATCTCTCTGGCTCTTGAACCTGTTGGCGAGCCCATCTTTACGCACGCATGCACGCCCCTCCGGCGTGTTAATGAAGCGCTCTTAAGCTTCGAGACGTGCAGGTATCCCACTAGGGACAATTAGAAGAGACGAATGAGAAGTTTCTGTGGAGATGCGTTCTGTTGTGCGTGAATCAAAGCCAACGGTGCCAAGATCAGACAGACGGATGGATTTCATGCTTTGCGAGATCGATGGATAAACATTGTGAAAGATGGATGCTGGCGTCTACGTAGGATGGCACTAGAAACGGGCATGCCACCAGTAAAACACACACTTTGCTGGAAACGCAGAGGAACTGTTGCTGTTTCATCGCGTGTTTGTGTTTTTCCTTCAGAGTGACAGAATGCTCCAAACAAGTGACAACAAGGTGCACGTAAGTATACATCTGATTTCTCAAGAATGATCAACAGTTGTAGCTACTACTACAACTAGTAGTAATACACAGGCATGTTAGTATTAGTTTTACAGCCAGTGACTAAAACAAGAATAACCCAGAAGTAACATCTATCAATGCAAAGTGTCTATAAGCTGCACACTTTCGATCTAAATTTAAGTGTATTGAGAACAGCCAAGTTAAGAAGCAATAGTCTGACCTACATCTATTCTCACCATACCCCCCGCCCATGAGTTGAATTTGATATGCACACACACTGCTGATGAAGACTGAGCCTGGGTACATTGTATTATCCTCTCACCTGCACAGGTGGCACATAACCTCATGGACATGGACCAGGACCCTCGCAAACGGCTCTACTTTACTGACGGGCGAAGGAAAGTGGACTATGTGCTGGTCTACCACTACCGAAAACGTTCCTCCATCAGGGGGTCCCCTAGTCAACATAGACTGTCCATTATCTCCAATGGTAGTTACCCTTTAGGAGTGGAGGACAAAAAATTAGAGGGAGGGAAGGATGAACCCGTGGAGGTGGTGGTAGTAGACATTGGACCCCCAGACCCTGCTGATGGGGAGAAGATCATGATCCGAGAGGAGTTTGAGGGCAATTTAAAGGACGCAGGGCTGGAAGTAGAGCGTGATAAAGAGGTAAGTGGAACATTAGCATGTCTTATTTGCGCTTTTAGTGGAGTATTTCTGTTGATCTGCTTTTAATGGTGTTTTGATGCATATTGGACTTTGCTTTTGACACATGCATCTAATTTGGTTTGTTGATCCTTGTAAGGTTCACATCTGTTTTAGATTGTACACAAAGCTGTCACTTTAGATCAGATGATTGAAGCCCTGTCAAAAACGATATCAATCGTGATCTTTAAGTGTGATTGTTATTACCCTTAGCCAAGGAATCTTAGGAAAGAAGGATTGTGATAGTGCAAAATGACTGCATTCTGGTTTTGTAAATATTATTTCGTTTATCAGAGCAATTCAAGGTTGATTTCTTATTTACATCTGTGTGTCACTGTTAGTGGTCGACCGATATATCGCAGAGGGCGATAAATTGGCCGATATTCTGACATTTGTAATTATCAGTAGATACATTTTCCCCTTTGGCTGATTTATTTCTTGAGGGCGCTGAGAATCGCCTGCTTGCATGTGAAGCGACAGAGACATGTGAACAACCAGTCATGGTTCGTTTTGTTGTTACGTGCCATTGTGTTACTACAATAATAGACCAGTGTGCAACACAGTGTCATTTAAACGGTCTGCATATCAGAGCCGCGGCAGACGCGTTTGAGCTCATAATGTTAAAGTACTTGCCTATTTCATTCTCCCTCTCTCTCTCTCCTCAACAGTTCCCTGTAACTTTTAACTGTCTTGTCTAATGATAAAAAGGCAAATATCAATAAAACTAATACCATATACTGTCTGCAAATATGCGAATATCTCATTTAAACAGATGTAATAAACCAAACTCACACAACTTAGGCAGATCCAGCATCCTGTGGAACGCTCATTAATCTTCCTCTGAAGCACATATTCTAACAGTCTCTCCTCAACTGTTCCCTGTAACTTTTCTAATGATAAAAGGCAAATATCAATAAAACTTCTATTATGTAGCATCTACAAATATTCAGATATCTCATTTAAACAGATGTAATTCACGAACTTCACGAAAATCCAGCGTTTTCTTCCCATCGAGCGCTCATCTAATATCTTCCTCTTAAGCGTGTATTCTATCAGCCAGAATCAAAACCTTCAGGAACAGGATCAAAAGTTCCTCTGATTCACAAATCATGACGGTCAGTCCGTGACAATCCAAGCAGGCGACCCAGGCCATTTAAACTGTCAGGAGACTGCTGCTCGCGCTATTTCAAATTAAAACCGCTTCATGTGCACTATAAGTAAATCTCTTATTTACTATGCACTGTATGTACAAATGGTTTGATTCAGTATTTTTTTAGAAAATGCGATTGCTAACGTGGACATGCCATCCATGTTTGCTGGACTACTGTGTGTACTGTTATTTCCTTCTTCCTAATATATTAACAATTTCTTCATGCGCAAATAAATTACTAAAATTTGATGACTAAACAGAATGCAACACAAAAAATACAATATATATATATATATATATATAAACATATTTTAATTATTTATTTTACTAAGTTTTAGTTTAGTGTGAAATTGAGTAAATATAGTGCTAAATGAGAGTTTATTAATTTCTTATTAATTTTATGTTTGTTATTTTCTACATTTGAATTGTGTGATATATCGGCATTGTATCGGCCTATCGGCCACCCTGCTCTCTGGATATCGGCATCGGCCGTTAAAAAACTCATATCGGTCGATCACTAGTCACTGTATCAAAGTCGACTTTGTGGATGTGTGTGTGGGCTACTCTTCTTTGTGTGATCCAGGAGTCTTTCCAGGTTCCACTGTGCATTCTTTTATTGGATAGTGTTACCATTTCACAGGGCATCAGACCAACTGGGTATTCATCTAAGTATCATTATTTTCTTATGTAAGCCATTACTCTTAAATATGGCCCATTATTAAGTAATTGTAGTGTATTTGTACAGATTAATAGTCCCAAATGAACTCTTCATCTGTTGCTAGTGAACTTGTTTTTATCTTCCATCTGGGGAATCAGGTGAACTCTCAAACTCCTTAAAGCTACAGTAATTGACATTCATTACTGTCTAATCTAAAACACTTCTGTATCCTGATTTTACATTGAATATCAAGTGACGAACACAGTACCAAAATGGTTTATTGAACAAGAACTACCAAAAATGTCCTCAAAATCAAACATGAAATGTATTTTCAACGAGATGCAAAAGTACTAACATGACAGGCTGAAATAAAAGGCAAATTTGAAAATACACAACAGCAGAAGTGATTTAAAAGCCTAACACATTGAACAAATACTGGGTAGAATGTTGTATTAGTATTAGCCATAATACCAAGTGACAGATGAATGAATGTGATATACAGAGTTTAGATTTGATGTACAGCCTTTGACGTCAGCAACAAAGGGAAGTGTTTTCTTTTCCCTTTTAAAAGTCATTGAG
Source organism: Myxocyprinus asiaticus (assembly GCF_019703515.2). Lineage (NCBI taxonomy): Eukaryota > Metazoa > Chordata > Actinopteri > Cypriniformes > Catostomidae > Myxocyprinus > Myxocyprinus asiaticus. The sequence goes on along the minus strand of NC_059390.1, from coordinate 4,967,879 downwards.
CCTATTTGTTTTGCTATCCTAACTATCCATGACTAGTTGGTTAGTTGCACTTTATTATTTGCATTTGATATTATTTAGCATCAGAACAGACCTGCAACCCATTTTTGGTCTCATGACATCTTGTAATAATTGTACGAGATGGCGAAATTGACAGACATGAAAATGTTTGACTTTTATTCATATAGAGACCAACGAATCAACAAACCGAATTTCAAATTGATACAATAAAGCATTAAATTTTGGCTAGCCTCCTATCCAAATCTTTATTTTTTTAGAAAGGAAATGTCTGTGAACAAATTTGCTTACTCATTCCATATTTACTTACAGTATGCAATATATAATATTGGACCATTTTCCTCAATAAATAAATGACCAAGTATAATATTTTTGTCTCGGTTTAATTGGGTTCTTTTCATCTACTTTTAGGACTTATGATGTTTTAGGTCATATTTATGCAGAAATATAGAAAATTTGAAAGGGTTCACAAACTTTCAAGCACCACTGTAAGTCAATAACCTGTAGTAGGCTTCCTTCATCTCGTTTCAAACCCTGATGTTTTTTCCGTGGTACCTAAAAGATACTTTCCTATTAAAATAATGGTAAGGTTTAAGGTTTGTGTAAGGGGTTAGACTTTAGGTTTAGGTTTGTGTTTGGGGTTAAAGTTACTTTGTTGCGTTTTGTTTTGCACTGAGTATCTGTAGGGTGATTTGAATCTAACACTTGTGGTGTGAAGCCAAGTAAGATTATCAGGCTGGTAATAGTAGTGATTGTCTACTCTCACCGAGGAGCTGAGAATCGGCCTTTGACAGCACACTGAATTAACTGTAACCTAGCGTAGACGGGAGCAAATCTCTGCTCTAAATATAACTGTCTACAATTGTCTATTTGGCATTGTTTTAAATGATTTATTCCCACTTTTCTAATGCTGAGTTAAATGGTTGGAGTTATTACAGTTCGATAATGTACTCTGCAGCATCTTTTCCCCTGTGCGACAAGATGAACTTGTAGTTTTGTAACTACTCGCCTGTTCTATAATTATCATCACTGCAAAAAAGCACTTCATATCTTCATCTGTCTTGTCTGAATGCCAATGCATAGCTGATATTTTTAAAATCACATTCACAAGCCTAAATAAACTGTTGAACTCATTGGTGTCATTACATACGGTTGAAGTCAGAAGTTTACATACACCTTAGCAAATATATTTAACCTCAGTTTTTTACAGTTCCTGACATTTAGTTGTAGAAGACATTCCCTGTCTTAGGTCATTTAGGATCACTATTTTAAGAATGTGAAATGTCAGAATAATAGTAGAGAGTGATTTATTTCAGCTTTTATTTCTTTCATCACATTCCCAGTGGGTCAGAAGTTTACATACACTTTGTTAGTATTTTGTAGCATTGCCTCTAAATTGTTTAACTTGGGTCAAACATTCTGGGTAGCCTTCCACAAGCTTCTCAGAATAAGTTGCAGGAATTTTGGACCATTCCTCCAGACAGAAGTTGTGTAACCGAGTCAGGTTTGTAGGCCTCCTTGCTTGCACACGCTTTTTCAGTTCTGCCCACAAATTCTTTATCGGATTGAGGTCAGAGCTTTGTGTTGGCCACTCAATACCTTGACTTTGTTGTTCTTAAGCCATTTTGCCACAACTTTGGAGGTATGCTTGGGGTCATTGTCCATTTGGAAGACCCATTTGTGACCGAGCTTTAACTTCCTGGCTGATGTTGCTTCAGTGTATCCACATAATTTTCCTTCCTCATAATGCCATTTATTTTGTGAAGTGCACCAGTCCCTCCTGCAGCAAAGCACCCCCACAACATGATGCTGCCACCCCCATGCTTCATGCTTAGGATGGTGTTCTTCGGCTTGTAAGCCTCACCCTTTTTCCGACAAACATAACGATGGTCATTATGGCCAAACGGTTAAATTTTTGTTTCATCAGACCAGAGGACATATCTCTAAAAAGTAAGTTCTTTGTCCCCATGTGCACTTGCAAACTGTAGTCTGGCTTTTTTATGGTGGTTTTGGAGCAGTGGCTTCTTCCATGCTGAGCAGCCTTTCAGGTTATGTCGATATAGGACTCATTTTACTGAGGATATAGATACTTGTCTACCTGTTTCCTCCAGCTTCTTCACAAGGTAATTTGCTGTTGTTCTGGATTGATTTGCACTTTTCGCACCAAACTACGTTCATCTCCGACAGAATGCGTCTCCTTCCTGAGCGGTATGATGGCTGTGTGGTCTCATGGTGTTTATACTTGCGTACTGTTGTTTGTACAGATGAACGTGGTACCTTCAGGCATTTGGAAATTGCTCCCAAGGATGAACCAGCTTGCGGAGGTCCACAAATGTTTTCTGAGGTCTGAGTTTGAAGGTAGGCCTTAAAATACATCCACAAGTACACCTCCAATTGACTCCAATTAGGCTATCAGAAGCTAATTGGCTAATTGCCTAAAGGCTTGACATCATTTTCTGGAATTTTCCAAGCTGCTTAAAGGCACAGTTAACTTAATGTATGTAAACTTCTGACCCACTGGAATTGTGATATAGTCAATTAAATGTGAAACAATCTGTCTATAAACAATTGTTGGAAAAATGACTCGTGTCATGCACAAAGTAGATGTCCTAAACGACTTGCCAAAACTAGTTTGCTCATATGAAACTGAGTTTTAATGACTTCAACCTAAGTGTATGTAAACTTCTGACTTCAACTGTAATCTTTTGCCTGGGGTGGTACCTTTGAGGTGTGCTCTGTGACTGCTACAAATACCTGTGTTCAGACTCTGTGAATTATTGAGCTGGTAAGTGAAGTTTGATTGCAGACAGTCTGAACAGGGACACGGGGTCAAGTCACACCTTCGAAGCACGTCTCACCTGGCAGTCTTCACAATCTTATCTCAGCACATTGTTGCAGTTTACTGTCACCCAGACAGATACACGGTCACAAATAACTTTGGTTGCATTCAGCCTTTGTGGAATAGGCTTTGACTCATGTTGGTGTCTTATGCCTGAGCTGCTTGGAGGATTAATTTTATAGGGAGTGAAGTTTTGTTTTGAAAATACTTAACGCTCAAGGGGACACTCTATGCCGCTGGCATCATGTTTCAGTGGCAGTGCTAGCAATGTTTTTTGTCTTAACAGCCCAGTCTGATGGATAACAGTGCTTTTCTATGGAGATGATAAAAATAAAAACAAAAACCGGTGAGAATATGTGGTTCGAAGTCCTACAGTTTAGGGTCATTTGCCATTAATTTGCAAAGTTTAAGGTCAATGAGGTTTTTTTTTTTTTTTTTTTTTTTTTTTTTTTTTGCCCAGATCTAATAAGTTATTTAAAAATACATGAAAAATGCAATTCAAACTAAACAATTACTTGAATACACCTCTAATATGAGTCCAAAATAATTTTCATATTTTTCTGGAGGTTAAAGTATTTTTTATTTAAATGGTGTAACTGTCCGGAGACAGTAGAAAATAAGTCTCATTAAAAGCTAAAATTCTTTAAAAAAAAAAAAAGAAATGTTGGCATGAGAAGTTTTTTTTTTTCTAACGCTGTCAATCAATAAAAAATGTTATTCGAATTAATTAAATGGCATGCCGACTAATTAATCGAATAATTGCAATGAATCACATATAAGTACATCATTATTTGCTGAGAAAGGCCCCGCAAATAAAAATTATTAATATAAAAATGCATAATTATTCAAAGATTTTTACAAATAATATGTTGGGCCTATAGTAAATATTTAATAAGGATTGTAATTCAGTTTAAAATAAATTGCATTATTGTGGCAGATGAATAAAGCATTGATTATACTATACAAAAAGTGGCTTAAGAACTCAATATATTGTTTGTTTTATTCTCGTATCATTGAACAAGCCTACAAGTTGTTGGCAATCTGTTTTGCATTGAGTTTGTCAATGTATCAGATTCTTGCATTCCGTCTGCACTATTTTTAATTGTCGCTTTATGTACAATACATGTGCGTGCCTCAGACAGACACATTTGGAGCTTCTCACTGGTATTCAGCATCATAAACACTGCATTTTTAGGTTAAAAGGAGTGGAAACTTTGAAAATCACATCTCAAGATTCCTGTATTCTGTTGTGCTTCCTCTTAAAGGAATAGTTCACCCACAAATGAAAATTTTCTCATCATTTACTCACCCTAATGCCATCCCAAATGTGTATGACTTTCTTTCATCTGCTAAACACAAATGAATATTTTTAGAAGAATATTTCAGCTCTGTAGGCCCATACAATGCATGTGGATGGGTGCCAACATTTTGAAGCTCCAAAATCCACATAAGAGCAACATGTAATTACTCCAGACGATCTTCTGAAGCGATATGATAGGTGTGGGTGAGAAACAGATCAATATTTAAGTCCTTTTTTTTTTTTTTCCTCCCTGCTCAGTCAATCTCCACTTCAATTTCACTTTCCCATTCTTCTTCTTCTTCTGTTTTTGGTTATTCACAGTCTTAATGCATATTGCCCCCTACTGGGCAGAGAGGAGAATTTATGATTAAAATGACATTTTTTCTCACCCACACCTATCATATCGTGTCTGAACAAATGGATTTAACCACTGGAGTCATATGGATTACTTTTATGTTCCATTTATGTGGATTTTGGAGCTTAAAAAATGGCACCCTTTGACTTCCATTGTGAGGACCTACAGAGCTGAAATATTATTTAAAAAATGTTAATTTGTGTTCTGCAGAAGAAATAAAGTCATACACATCAGGAATGCTAGGAGGGTAAGTAAATCATGTGAGAATTAAAATTTTGGGTGAACTATCCTTTTAAGTGAGTGGTTCCCATTCTGTGGCTGTGCTGCTTTGTTGAGGGGTGCTGCCACCTATTGACGTGGCTTGTTAAAACAGATGTACTGTTTACATGTGCTTTTATTACGGAATTCATGTATGCATCAGAGGGCATGATTAATTGGCGTTCATTTTTTAACACGTTATTTTTTATATAATTCATCACAATAAATGAACGTGTTAAATCAACAGCCCTAGTTTTTTCTTAAAAATAACAAGTGAAACAATTTTGTTTTGAAATATTATTAATATTTGAAAAAAAATTCGGCCACCAATTCAAACTTGGGTGGTGTTACCAACCAATTTTTTGAAGATTTCTTATTTTTATAATTTTGGACAAACGTATTTGTCAACAACTAGTTTAACTAGTGTCTAGTTCTTTTAATATATTTAGCAGATGCATCTATCCAAAGCAACTTAAAGTACATTCATGGGATACATTTTATCAGTATGTTTACTGGGAATTGAATCCACAAACTTGCCGTTGTAAGTGCCATGCATTACTAGGGAAGAAACACCTTTTTTGTATAAAAAAAAAAGTGTGCATGGTTTGTGTAGACGTTTTCTTTTTTTTTTTTTTTTTTTTTTTTTTGCATCACTGCTGTCAATACAAACAATCAGAATCATCATTACCTCTCAGGATGTCCAAATCCAGATCCACATCTTGAGATTGCTGCCACACTGAGATATTATTTCTCAGCTGTTTGCTTTACTTAATTATGCCAAATGTCAAATACAGGGTTCACCCTGACACGAGGAGGCCACTCAGGGGTCTCAAACAGTGTTTGGTAAATGTAACGGGTAAGGGATGGGCATGGAGGAGGCAGGAACCAGCAGAACAGACAAAATAACTTTAATGACATAAAATAACTGAACATAAATCACATAGACGCACACTCACAGTGGCCACGTGTCTCTCTCTCTCTCTCTCTCTCTAACTGGCATCTCTGGCTTCCCTTTATCACTCTCTCCCACTGATTAGGTGACTCAGCGCTGGCCGTGCACCCTCACGGTCCGGCCAAGCCCTCCTCATCACAGTTAGTTACTCTAAAAAAATAAAATAAAAATAAAAATAAAAATAAAAGTAATTAATTACTAACTACTAATTACATTATCTACAGTGTAATTAGATTACTGTATTAATTACTCTGTATGAAAAGTAATTGCATTACTTATTACTAATTACTTTCTAAAACCCTGATCAACCTCGACCAGATGAAAAAGAATAGGCATGAAATTGTTCTTTTAATTCTTTCAAATAAATCATATCAAATCAAATAAATTATTCATGAACTGGCCAAAGAATTTAAGGGGGCTGCATTAAATTAGAAAACATACATTTTAACATTAGATGTTAAATTTCTATTTTAAATTCACTGTTGTTTTATAAAGAATTGTTCTATAGTCTGTAGAGTATTTAACACTATTACATCAGAAGAAACTGTAATTAAATTACTGAAAAATTAAGAGTAATCCCTTACTTTACTTTTTTCAATGAAAAAGTAATTTAATTATTGTAATTAATTACTTAGTAATGCATTACACCTAACACTGGTCTCAAATGCCCTTAAATGTCAGTCTCGGCCGATTTCTGTAGCAATGGCTCCCGCTCAGACTGTGCTCAAATCGACCTAATTGCCTTACCCTGCTGAGATGAAATACTAATTACAATCTCAGATCCACATGTTATTTTTATCTCTCCTTTGTGAGTGTGTGTGTTTGTGTGTGTGTGTGTGTGTGTAGAGGGGGCACATGTTGTGGATGTCCTCATGTTTCCATCATCTCTTTCTGTCTCATCACTCTCATCTCATCTCTCTCTCTTTCAGTTTCATCTTCCTTTTCTTAACACATGCTTCTCTAGATGGCCTGGCTGACCACTGTCAAACAGATACAGTTACTGCCATCTCTCTATGTGCTGGATGGAGCTTCGGTGATCGGCTTCATTGCTACAACTTGCAGAAAGAGATTATTACCATACCCTCCAAGTTGATGTAATATATATAGTACCTCTTTAGGGACTCTCTGATGGGCTTGATGACGATCTGCCACTCTATAGACATTGATACTGTCTTAAAGGAATTTTCTTGGTTATTGTCAAACCAGCGTTTATGAGCATTTGTGGCATGCTTTCCATTACCACAGACCATTATTTAGACTCATCCCACAGTGTTTATAAACAAAAACAAACATTTTTTAGTAATGCAATGCAAGCCTAGCATTGTGTAAAGGTTTAAAATAAATATGCAAGTATAATCATTACACACATACATTAATTGTCCAACCTCAAAAGGATGATTTGTCAGTGGTTCTCAACTGGTGGTCTTTTCCAACAATGCTAAATGCAAAATAAATAAATAAATTTGCAACTTACCATATAACCGTGTATAGTTAGGACTGCAAAATGAATGTGCTTATCATCTATTGAAAGGGAGAAGAAAACACTTCATGTCTTTTGTGGTTTGTGTCAGAGGTTGTGCTTTCAATCAAACTCTGCAGTATTTTGGAATAAATCTATCCGTCAATTGGTAGAATCTACCCAAATTAGGCAGATGCCAACATGGACAGCTTGTTTGACATTTTTATTTTCTTTCTGATAAACAATTTTGGTTCTCTTTGTGGGTCGCCACTTGATCTTAAAAATAAAGTCTGGGTGCTAAATCTAAACCAGCATCAGAAAAAGCCCAGCTTTTTGATAGGTTTCCATTGTTCGTTTATTACTGTAAGCGTGTTTCCCATTTGTTTTTTAATGTTTCTTAAACTTCTGGCATTTTGATGTTCCAGGGGTTTGATTTTCATTCAAATTAACCAGTTGTAACTTTTTATTTATTTGTTTGTTTTTTATGAAAGTCTCATTAAAACTGAATTGGAAACTTTTTTTACCAGGCCTTCATTGTTTATTTTAGTACTTTTCAAATGACTTTTATTTATAGATTTTACGGTTTTCCCAGACCCAGACCTTTAAATATTAAACTATGACAATCCATTATAAAAATACAAATTATTACATGTTTAAAACTATGATAATGAAAGCATTTAAATATTTATTGTGTGAAAATTATTTGTCTTTATTTTTTTTTAATTATGATTGTCCCAGAGTTGTGGCATCATTTCCACCACACCGAACAATTTTGGCCCTCTTAAAGTTTTTTTCAAAAGTAAGTGTACATGTTAACCAAGTTGACAAAAGTGTCTGTGAAGAGCATGCTTAAGATGAAATATGAGACAAATTATATTTGAAGAAAACAAAGAAAATTCAAGGTAGATATAACTTTTGAGCAGAAAATTATTTTGGGTGTCATTTCCAATCTAGTTGTAATTTTGACAAATTACGCAAAAAGTATGAAAATATTATTTAATTGTGCGTTATTTGTCTTGCTAAGGCTGCTTTCATATCTTGCATTTTATCTATCCTAAGTAGTCATTTTATTAAAAAAAAAAAAATGCTAAAATGTAATTTCCATCACTTCCACTATGGAATTCTATTAAACAAAAACACAGAATTTAAGTCGTGGTGGAAATTTCACTGTAGTGGACACTGTAGACAAATAAAAAAAATTATGAGAGTGTTAAAAATGTTTTAACAAGACTTTACTTTTTAGAAATCCACAGAATAAATGCCCTTTTACACACAGAGAGATGAGAAATAACTTATTTTAGGTATGCTTTTTAATCTTACTGATTGTCATGCGAGTTGTTTGCAATATGGGTGGTTAAAACTTTATCTTGTCTTTATTGAACTCAACCAAAGTTGGTATGTGTTGAGGTTAAGTATGTCTGTTGCTTTTGATTGTAATATTGATAAGTTGACAGGTAGCATAACTGTGCTTTTTATTCATAAAATGATGCCAACCCTACATGGGTGCAGGATTTTGACTTTTGAAGACATTTTTCCTAAATTCTTTCCCCCAGAACAAGATCCATGGTCATGCCTTCATCCGGCTTCATGCGCCTTGGCAGGTGTTGAGCAGAGAAGCAGAGTTTCTCAAGATCAAGGTGCCCACAAAGAAGGTGAGATGAAGCAGGCTCTACAGAGCCCTCTGCTAGTCTCAAGACAGACCTGACTCTCTTGGGATATCCTTGTGTGCTTTCTCCACAAGCCCTCAGAAGTCCCTGCATGCATTATTTAGTGTGTCTGTGATGTATTTAAGGGAGAGAGGGAAATGTACAATGCTAATTGTTGGTTCTGTTTGTTGTGCTAAAGTCCCTGTTGATTATTTTTACAGTGAAATATGGTATTGTGTCTCAATCAGAGTTTTGAGTTGAGAGAAGATAACGGTCTGGCTGCCACCATGAATGAAGTGTGGCGGAAGATAAATCAACCATTTCAACCAAACGTCCCCCACCAGGAGCAAGAGCACAGCCGGACCAAGTTTCTCTCACACTGCTTCTCCCGGGACAAGCTCCACCTGTGAGAACCTTGCTTAGTTGGGGTGATTTGGGGTTAAATGTCACCAGGGGCCATTTGGGATTTCCTGTCCTTAAAGGATAAAAGAAGATTTTGTTATTCATTTCCAAAGGAATTTCTGTAACTACTATTTCTGACTCATGGACTTTGGGCTTTTTTTTTTTTTTTTAGGTACAACATCAATTCAAAGGACACGTTCTTCGACAATGCCACAAGGAGTCGAATAGTGAGTGTGTTTTGCCTGGTGCAAATGTGATTCATGGCCTGGTACAATGTAATACATGTTCTTTGGTTGTTCTGCAGAGAACACGGTATACAAGAGGGAACAAAAGTTATTTGCTACCAGCAGGAGATAGCCTTCACTAGGCGATGCTCTAGGAAACCAATTCCTCGTAGAGGTTTCCAGGAACAATTTTCAGCTTTATTTTTTGCTTGTATCTCTCTCACTCTTTCTCTCTCTCTTTCTCTCCCAGGTGTATGAAATCCTCAGACGCACGGCCTGCACACGGACCTGCCAAACCATGGGTTAGTAAGCACAGAGAAGTGTTGAGGGAATCCTGAAAATAGTCTTCAGATGATGGCATGGTGATATGCTCTCTTGGACCGTACCACCAGGCAGACAGACCGCCAGGGGCTACTTGGAGATTGGGGGGGGGGAGGTTGTGATGGCTACTAGTGGTCTTTCCAGCTTGTTGCTGTGGAGCTACTTTATTAATTGAGGGCTAATCACCAGAGTCACATGTTGTTCCTTTGAGGACTGATTAATTACTTTGATTAAAGCCTATGTTCCACATATCAGCTGTCTTCCGCCTCGAGGACTCGGTCTGCTGGTTTTCCAAAAGCAACGAAGTCGGGTCACTGTAAAGTCATAGCAGTCAATCATTATTCCCAATTATGTGGTGGAGTATTTTAAGGTGCTCTCTTTTTTGCCTTCTAGGTATCACCATGCTAATAGCTAATGGTGTTTATGATTCAGCGTTCCCATTGCATGATGTGAGTTATTTTTCTGGATTCCTTTACCTCCCCTTTTTTTCTGAGCCAAATACCTGTATTTTACCTGTTTTGTGTGAATACAGGGTGACTTTCGACCCATTGGACAAGCTGAGAGAAAGAATGACAGACAGGTACGTTGCTATTATGTTTCCGCTTGCTTAATATTATGAATCACAAGGTAGTGTATTATTAAATTCTGTCTATTGTTGATTGTTTCAGTTGTTACATGATGAATGGGCAAGATATGGTGCTTTTTACAAGTATCAGCCTGTTGATCTTATCAGGTAACCCTCAAATCACTTTGACACATTAAAGGTGCAGTATGTAAGATTCAGAAACCCTTGTTATTAATGACACCTGTGGCCGTTAAGTGAACTGCAGCCAGCTACTTGGTGCTCGTGCTCGTGCACACACTCCATAGGGATGCGAGCGAGCATCGGCCAAAACAATGACGTAACGTACAAAGAGACAACGTGATTCACTGGCATCATGCTGACAGATGAGGTAGCATAATTAAAATTACACAGTTATGATTGTTTTACTACAAACTTTGAGACTGTATATTATATTTGACTCTCCAGTGCTGAAATGGGGCTAAAACAAAGTGTGGATATAGGTCTGAATATGCGAGACTGTAGTTTGAAGTAATCACTTTTCTTTGCATGATACATTGACTGCATTTATATGATAGCCTATGTCGGCATTAGCTAGCTAGCCAGCTTTATCAATAGCTGTTAGCTAAATTTGGTGGATGATGACAGTAGCTGTTTATAAAATAGACTTTACATATTGACACAATTCAGTATTGATATGATTCCATCACAACTGTAATTTTGATATATCGATGCGCTGTTTTATAATAATAGAATGTATATATTTTCTGTATAACCAAGTTACGTTAAACTAATGAATGGAGCTTTTTGCATTATCTTGAACATTGTCTAGCATTCATTTCATGTGTTATTGTAGTTTACCTTGCTGAATAATTACAGATTAACATTGTTTATGACAGTTACTGGCAAGATCAAGTTAGCTAAAATTACACAGATCAATCCTTATTGCACTATATTTCACATGCTTTGCAGTTATGTAAGCTTACCTGTCCAATAAGAAGGATGCCAATTCAGGGTCGGTTTTGATCCCCAAAATCGAACAAAGATCCCTCCAGGAATCAAATGCCCTGCCGATGTTCACACTAGTTTCTGCTTAGCCAGACGGGATTCAGTAGATAAATGTTTTTTTTTTTTTTTTTTTTTTGGCTTACTCTGAGTTTGTGTGGGAGCCGGACGTTTGCTGGATTCCATCTCTAAGATAACGTTACCTAGTGTTGCAGACTGTCTGTTGACGCGGAAGAGAAGCACTGAGGCAAATCTCTCGGGAGCGCGCATAAACGTCACATCCTTTGGATTTTCCTGGCAAAAGCGACCCGCTCCCTTCACATGAAATTCAGTCTACAGGCTTTAATAGGCAACCTGGGAAGTCCGGGAAGGGCTCATTTTTTAAGTTGCGTTACAAGCCGTTCACACATTGTCAAAAAAAAAAAGGCAAATATTACATGAAAATTGTTACATATTGCACCTTTAACATTTGATTAACTGAAGCATGCAGTACATACCTAGACACTTCCATGTTTTCCTTATGCATTGATCTTTCATTTTAGGAAGTACTTTGGGGAGAAGATTGGCCTCTACTTTGCCTGGCTTGGTCTCTATACTCAACTGCTGATCCCTGCATCTGTGGTGGGCATCATTGTGTTTTTCTATGGTTGGGCAACTGTGGAAACAAACATACCCAGGTAGGTACCACTACTGTGGGTGGACATAATACACAGGTTTAGAGTGGCACCGGAATGTGATTAGAAGGGTTTGGCAAAATTATGAATTTAAGAATTGACTCCCTTTTAATTCATGAACTGGAATTTTAATCAAATTGGCTACACCTCACAGGATGTTGAATAGGAATTTGAATGGCAATGGCAGGGAATTGCAGAATTGCAATTCAGAGAAATTCAACAGAGGAAGTTTCGTGACAAAACTTAACATTTTGACAAATTATGCATATATCATACATATATCCCTGACATATAGAATATGCTTTTTTCTCAACTGATTAGATGTTTCTATAAACAGTTCTGTCAAACCATTAACACAGCCATCAATTTATTTTATTTATTTTGCCATACAGCACACAGATTTCATTTGATTTGTATTCTGCTTCCTTAATTCAAGTTTGTATCCTGTTTGCAACCTCAAGTCAAATCCAGGAATTGAATTGGAATTCAAAAGGCAATTTAATTATGAATGGTGCTTAACCCTGCCGATTAGAATAGTTGACTGATAAATGATAATTAGAAACAAGCAACATTGGTATAGTGTTTATTTTTCTTATAGTTTGCATCTGATTCATGTATTCCACAATTGAACGTGTTCAAAAAATGCATTCAGCATAAGTTTTAACTGAGAACGCCCCAGAAGAAACCCAGGCGAATATTGTGTGGTGTTTTATGTCAGGAGTACTGGTTTAAGTACATGGTGAGCCAGATGATTTTATTTTTGAGACTGCGATGAACTGTTCTGTCAGTGCAGTTTTCCAGCATGGCAAGATAAAATAGTGTTGCATTTTTAATTGATACTTTAGACATTGGGGCATGTTGATAGATGAACATGATGCGCCATATCAAGGGCACAATTAATTAATTCAGTTTGGTTGTGGCACAGCCATGTCTGAGCATGTGTGTGTGTTTTGTATGTGTTTCTGCCAGCCAGGAGATGTGTGATGAAGATCAGAACTTCACCATGTGTCCTCTCTGCGATCGGGCATGTGACTACTGGCATCTGAGCACAGCATGTGGCACAGCACGTGCCAGCCATCTCTTTGACAACCCAGCCACCGTGTTCTTTGCCATCTTCATGTCCCTCTGGGGTACGGCCTGAAAGCCCGTGCATTGTCTTATTTCATAGTTGCCAAGCAAAATATCTGATGTGCAATTCTTTTCACAAACACTACCAGTGAAAATGGTATAAATTGCTTTACAAAACTATTAAAATTTGTATTATTTTGTAATGGATGAGCAGAAAATAAATGCCCAAGATACATAGGAACTACTTTAATACTGTTTAAAAAGCATCTCATTATGCATCTCATGAAGTTGGATGAGAGAATGCCCAGAGTGTGCAGAGCTGTAATCTAAACAAAACTCTATAGAGCATTAACCTTTAAAAGGCACAGTTGCATCATTTTCATGAGATCAGGCTGGATTATTCTAAAATGTAGAAATCAGTAATAATAAACAGTGAACAGGTGTGTAAAAATGTTTAGATACTACCCAGTTTAGTACTATATTTATTGACTTGCAGTGCTGGCTCATATGTGTTATTCTGCCTTGTTAAATTTGAGAATAGCTCGAGCAGGGGGTAGTATTAATGAACAGAAGTGCTGCAGTCTCCATAGTGATGGAGATGAAGAGATGTTGAATGGCCAGAGAGTAATATTACCTCTTCGTGTCACTGTCTCTGTTCCTGGGCCTAGCTGATGGTGGCATTGTGAAGCCACTCAATCCCTGACACTGCCCTGTCTTTCACACCTGCATGGGGTAGCAGAAGCTATACATTTTTACTTATACAGAGACCTCCAGCAGTGTGCAGAGAGAATGTATCTGTTTGTATGTAGGTATTGAGATATTATGTATTAATTAGTCATCCAATGACATTGTCTGGGTCTTTGCTCTTTGGCCTGATGAGGATTTAAAGGAATAATTCACCCAAAAATGAAAATTCTATCATGAATAATTTCAGTCTGTTTTTTACATAAAGCAGTTGTGTATCCTTTTACATAATGGTTTTTTTATGACCGTAGATTTATTTTGTTAATACGATAAATTATGAATAGAAAAATAAAACATTAAAAAAATCAATGCAATTAATTGCCACGGTAATTGTCCTACAAACAAAGCAATTCACTTCATGTTTTTGTGAGTCTCAGTCAGCAGGGGGCAGCAAGTGCAGCTACAGCTGTATAGGCAACACACAGCTGTTTTTTTTTTTTCTTTCTTTGAATTATCTCAATTATTGTATTTATTATACAATTATATTTATAATTATTTTGATGATTATATATTGAATTATCTTTTGGGGGGTCTTTTTCAGCAATTATATGATTAATTGTGATTAATTCAATTAATGAATCTGCATATTATGTAATTCATTTGATTAAAAATATTAATCGATTTACATCCCTTGTTTTTATACTTTTTGGGGCTTAACAGCCCTTGGTCACTATATGCTTTCAGAATCAGAATGAGCTTTATTGCTAAGTATGCTTACACGTACAAGGAATTTGTCTTGGTGACAGAAGCTTCCAGTGCACAAGCAATACAACAACAAGACAGAGACAATAATGATTTTTTAAAATAAAAATAAGTATATATAGAAATACACAATAAGACAAAAAAAAAAAAAATCTCTCTCTCTCTCTCTCTCTATATATGTACAGATACAAATGCAAATCTGTTATATACCATATAACAGATTAACAGATTCATTGTATGGAAAAGAGCAGTGTGAACATTTAGCCTAAAATCACCTTTTGTGTTCCATTGAAGAAAGTAAGTCATATGGGTTTTAATTAAAATGAGGGTGAGAATTTTAATTAATTTTAATTTTTGGGTGAACTAACCATTTAATGGTTTTGTAGATGTGATTTGTCCTCCATTAGGATTTTAAACTTGGCCCAATATAAATAATCTTTTGTTTCTCTTGCGAGCTCATCTCTGACAAATTCAGTTGTGCATTATTTGTTGTCAGCACTCATTTACTGTATGTCTCTATCTCACTCTCTTTTAGCTGCAATGTTTTTAGAGCACTGGAAGCGCAGACAGATCAGTCTGAACTATAGCTGGGATTTGACGGGCATGGAGGACGAGGAGGTATGTTCACACATGTACACAGTCACATTACATCAAAGCTCTAACCAGAGAAAAGGCAGCAGTGTGTTTAGATGCAAGTCTGAATCACAGGGCCATTTTCAGTGACACAATGTTTCCTCCACACTGACCATCACAAAACTGAAAATGACTAATGCTGACTGTTATATGGTGTGACGCAATGGTGACATCTCTATCCGCTAGAATTAATGTTTATCTCCAAACACTGTCTGCGAATGTACCCTTCTGTGGTCTTGACAAACAATGGAATCACCCATTTGTTGTCTCAACTTGTTGTTTCTCTAAATGCAATCTCTCCTGTCAGGAAAAAGCGAAGGTTTTAGTTTTTGAAATTCAAAACTCTCTTCTGAGATTTACATATTGGTCTTTGAGATGTTGAGTCTGCCCTTGCGTTGTGTCCTTGTGTTGCCCTGGATTTTTCACCGTTTTGAATGGTTTGAAACTGCTTTATCACCGGCTGTCCACTGGGTCTTGCACGGAGGAGAAAAGCAATTTGCTCTTTGTTTTTCTAGGAACATCCCAGACCCAAATACGAAACGATACTCCTTCAGAAGAGGCAGAGGAAGAAGAAAAATAAGATGAGCAAAAATGAGGTGGGCAAGTTGTTTTCGAGTGCAGTGCAAAAAATAAATTTGTTAATCAGTCCTTTTCTCTAGTTTTCCAGTAAAATATTTAAACATCCTTAAAACAGGGTGGGTGATTCTCATGAAACCTGTCAAAAAAATTTCCTGGTCCTATTTTACTCCAAAATCAAAAGAAGCAAATGAGAAATTATATTTTGCATGTAGACAATGAAGTAAAATTTTTAGGACCATCATTGTCATTATTTTCATGAAAATTATGTTTACCCCCAAATCTCATACTGCAATGCAAAAAAGAAGGTCATTATGCTGTTCTCATTACAGCATTATGAAAAAGATGATATAATATTGAAATTAAGTATTTATACTGTATATCATAATAATAACTATGACAAAAAAAAATCATTGTACAACAACCATAATACATTAAAAAAAAAATACTGTGTTACAGTAATGAAAACCATTATTGAAATCAATGGGAACATTTCATATTTTTGATTTGGGATTAAATATGTCAAGGACATTTTCATGAAAATCAAAACACTTTTACTAAAACTATTTGCCAATGGGATAAAAAAAAAAAAATACAATTGTTTCCCTTTGAAATAAGTTTATTTTTCTTACCCCACTGGCATAAAATCTTAATATTATGTCATTTTTCTTCTGAAGTAAATTTATCTTGTTTTAAGCATTTTACTGGAACAAAAGACAAAAATACTGAGTCGAAAATATGTTTTTTGCAGTGTGCTTGAAGGGAAAAAGTGTTTCATGCCAGTGATTTTCTACTTGGTTTATTCATAATGCATGTAGTAATCACCTTTATGTTCATTTTTATTTAGTCAGATTTAGCATTTTTTTTAATGGCTGACTTGAACAGATCTAAATATATTTTTTCCAGCTTTGGAGCACTGCTGCATATATGCACATATTCTTTGTGTTTTATTGAAAAGAGCAAAAATGGAAACTGCCATGGTTGTGGGTACACTGAAGGGGCTGCCAAATGCTGTAGGCCTTTTGCATAGCCTTCCCATCATGCATCGCTCTGTCCTTAAGCATTTGGCACCAGTGCTTTGGGGGCATGTTGGCTGCGCTTTGCATGGTAATGTCGAAGCAAAAGATGCGGTGATGGAGAGGGGAGGGTGGTGTGATTTAGGAAAAAAAACTTTATAGTTCTGTCTGATTTGCATTGCTGGCTAGAGGATGTTAGTGTTGTTAGCGATTGTTTGATGGTTAGGATCTGTGTGTTCCAGTCTGAGAGAGGTGTGGAAGAGAGCGGGGAGCTGGGCAAGGACAAATGGAGACAGAGGTTACTTTCAGCCATGGCTGCTGGGAATCCGGTAAATGCTTCTCTCTCTCTCTCTCTCTCTCTCTCTCTCTCTCTCTCTCTCACACCTCTTATTTCTCCAGAGTCTTGTTTCCACCTGCTTGTGTCGCCTCTTTCCTACATGCTCTCCTATATAATTTCTTGTCTTTGTTAAAGAAAAATTTCAGCCAAAAGTGACAAATCTGTCATTATTTACTCGCCCTCATGTTGTTTATTTTCCCCATGGAAAACAAAAGAAGCAATGTTGAAGAATGTTCTTTTGTACACGTGCTGCAAATCTACTCCAGCCACTTTATTATCCCGTCCATCTGAAATAAAAATGATTTTACTTAACAAATATCATGTGTGAATCTTTCTGCAATTATTTTTGTTTGTTTAATACTTAAAAACGTCTGACTATTAAAGCCAACTAATGATGTTGCCAGTCTCTGGTCTACTAACCTTTTGTTTCTAACAGCATGTATATGCAGTTTTATCAACAGTAACATTACAACAATAATTAGGCTGATATAACAAGTTAATGTTTACGCCAATGGATTTCAATTGAAAATAAAGTAGGACACAGGTTATTCACCCATTAAACCATTGCTGAAATCTTCAAGCTCACAGCTGATTGGTCTATGCGTTCTGCATGTCATTTAGAATGTGTACTTTGACGCTTCCAGTGTAGACAGCCTCAACCGTATTATTTCGCCCACAAAATTAACAGCATACATGAGGGTGAGTAAATGACAGATTTTTAATTTTCGAGTGAACTATCCCTTTGAACTGCAATGTGACCCCTGAAAGATGAGATGACCTAGTAAACCAGCTCTGCCTTCACTTTGAAAATTCTTTTTACGTGAGATTTTTGACCAAAAGCGATGTCGAAATGATGTCACTGTGATATCGCTGTCTATGCTTCCTTCTGCTATCCCATTACCATTTCCTGTCAATAACTTAGAAAGTTTGACTTGCAGCCCATTCACACACGTGCACACGTGGACACACACCTTTGGTGAGAGTATTTGAGCCTTCTTTAATTTGTAAATGGCCCATGTGTCTGTCAGTGGGGCTCAGCTGGGTGGATGCTGGTGTGGGGTGGTCACTTTGAGGTCATAGTCATGAGCCATACGCCCTTCTCTCACTGCTGTAATCCTCTTGGGACAAGACGGAGCATTTCAGGCTTATACAATTTGATGGTTTTGTCCGCACCTCAGTTTGGCAGAGTTTGGCATGTTGGTTTCACATTCACCTGACTTTTAAAGCTGATGACCAGGGAGCCAGAACCTTTTCATTTACCAAAACAATTGAATCATTTGTCAAAGCTCCAAAATGCTTTACAATGTCCATCATTGTCTCAAACAGTATCACACCTAACTCAAAGGAACTCTAATCTCACCCAGGGTAACGAAAAAATAAACACGTCATAACATAAAACAACATAATTAACATTAAACGGAACTTAAAACATAGCTATAACCCCCAATAACTTTTAAATGTTAATTAATAACACCCCCAAACAGGCCCCATAACCTGCAGAGATGTACCTAATTAATTATGCAATGACAACAGCTAATATCAAGTCCTCAAGCATTAACAACAACAGACGTTAAAGTATAATCCTGGTAAGGACTATAATTCGATGTAGTTTTAGCATCTGATATTAATTTAAATAGGTAAACTTGCCATTTTGCCCTTCGCACCAAGAAAAGTAAAAAAATGCAGATCTGATCGATTCAGCTAACCACTGATCTACAGCCCCGGAACCTGAATAAAAAAAGCCAGAAATGAATGAAACTGGATGAAGGCGTGCTGGCTAGCTGTCACTGCAATTCTATGTTGTTTGTAGACGCGTGTTGAACCATAAGGAGATGTTCCGGTATACACAAGTCCAGATGTTAATGTAAGTAGTTATAACTTGCATTATATAACTTATATGTCGTAGAATGCCCATTTACTGTTTTCACAATGTTATCAAGTTAAATAACAGGTTTTAAAACCTATGTGGGTTATTCTTCTTTCAAGAGGAAGATTTGACTTAATTCACAGTAAGACAAGATTGATATCGAAGATCAGTCTTAAAGTCAGCAGAATTAGACGAAGTAGGATAATGAACAATATTGCTTTTTTATCCTATTATTGGGGATGAGAAAATAACTTTAACCCTTAACTCTTCAGTCAGTAGTTTATTTAATGTTTACTGCATTATTTTAATTTCACATGTGTTACACTGATGGTGTTGTGTTTGTGTGAGTGACACTGAACACTATCTCTACATGTTTATTGGTCATTGCTCCTGGAAGAGCCATTATTGGAGAACTTCATGTCATCGTGTACTCTTCTTAGTTTGTACGGTGATTAACAATACCTTATAAAGTAAAAAGCAGGTTTTTACAGTTTCAGAAGGTTAATATCAAGTTTATGACGTTTTTCTTTTTACAGTAAATTTAATATACTTTTTTTTTTTACAGTGCCATCGTGGTCATGTAAATTACAACACTTTTAAACTGTAAAATATACAGGTTGTTCTGTAAAGTTGTTTAAATTTATACTGTATTTTTTACATAATCTGGCAACCACAGCTGCCAGTTTTTTTTTTTTTTTTTTTTTTTTTGTAAAAACAACAGGATTCTTTTTACAGTGTAGTCAGTCACCGTGATTTGACAATGTTGGAAGCTGGTCTAGTATAAATTGGCCATATTGACTGTGGAATTTTGTTGTGATGATGTCACAACCAGCCCAGTTTGCTCCCCCCCAGTTCAGGTGTCTGTGTTGATAACAGTACATTAAACATTTTGGCTAATGTCAAGTTACCATCCATTTTTTACCTAAGGTCAAGACACTCATCCCATGTACTATGTCCTAATAGTAAAGACAGTCCAGGCCAAATGTCCACTTTGAAAATCTGGGATTCAAAATTTAATTTAAACATGAAAATAAACAGAGTTTTAGGATTTTTTTTAAATTCAAACAAATAAATGCAAATTTCTTGGTCACTAATAAAATTAGCAAATTTGAAACATTGATCATATTAATATTAATCATGATCATGTCAACATTGATCATGTTAGCATTTTTAAAATAATGTTGATTGACCCCAGAAAATATTTTATGATCTTTCTTTGTTTATTTAAAAAATAAATAAATAAATCACAGTTAAAGTAAGGCACTTACAATGGAAGTGAATGGGGCCAGTACATAAACATCAAAATACTCTCAGTTTAAAAAATATCACCACAAAATGTAAATATTATACATGTGAACATGATTTTAGTGTGATAAAATCACTTACAGGGCTGACCAGCGTTATATCATCATGGCAATGAAGTTGTAATTTTGGATGTAACTTTGCATAGATGAGGTTTGTAAGCGATTTTATTACACTAAAATCATATTAACTTGTATAATGTTTGTCTTGTGGCTATACTTTTGAAACAATGTGTATTTTAACATTTATGGACTGGCCCCATTCACTTACACTGTAAGCCGCTAACTGTAACTGCAATTGTTTTTGTTTTTTTCAAATAAATGAGGGACAAGTCGAAATAATATTTTTTTTATGGGAATTAACATTTTGCCACAAATGCTTTCTATTAAGCTTGACTTGTATTGAACCCAGAACATTCCTTTAAGCCAAAAGAGGACATACCAAACAATAAGAAATCTTGAAATTCATGTCAATTTTTCAATTAAACTTTCCTGTCAAATTGTTCAGCTCTTATTATTAATTATAACGAGGCATTGTAGAAGCAGTGTCAGACATTTGGTTCCCACTGTATCAGATTACTTTCTATAAAAAGATTCTTCACAGTAAATAAGTATGTTTTTTCCAGAAGTTCTCATTTGTTCCTTCTGCACATACAGTAGGTGAGACGTGAATCTCAGATATTTAGCGTTTAGTTTGCCAAATGCAGGACCTGGCTTCATGATTGCCATCCTTTTGACTAGGGCAGTGTTTCCCAACCTTTTTTCTGCCATGGCACACTTTTAATTAATAAAAAATCCCACGTCACACCTGTATCCCACTATCCCACATAACCATTGTTGATAGTTTTCCTTTTCAAGACATTGGGGGGGATATTCCCTCACTACCCCAATATATTGATATAAGTTCATAGTAAATATTGTTTAATATTTGTGATGCGTGGATTGAAAGAAAAAAGTTTAATCATTGACACATTATGGGTTTAAACTAATAATCAATACAGAATCCACGATCTGCACGGATGAGAGCTCGAGAATGGTCTACGTGTAAACACACATGCTCTGTGCTTATTTGTCCATTGAGCCTTGAGCCGCGCTGACTGATCCAGGTAGAGCTGTTTCCTTTCGTGTTTGGAACGTTTGCCGTTTGACATTTCTCATATGCAACAAAAAAACGACAATGCACAATCAGAGAGTTGGCCAACATTGTAGTCGCATCAGTGCAACCTCTTGCAAAGTTGAATTGCACTGTTAGGAAAAAATTGTTATTTAGTCGCAGCCTGTAGCCCTGATATATTTTGTGTAATTTGATAATTTTCCACGGCACATCTGACAATCGCGGCACAGTGGTTGGGAAACACTGGCCTAGGGTACTTGCATGCATGAAGTGTAATTGGGCAAATTAGCCCAGTGAATTAAAACTAATTAGCTGCAACATGACATGGCAGGTAACAGATACACTGGAATCTATAGCCTCGTTTCTGTGTGTATGTTTGTGTGTTGTTACTAGACTAACTGTGTTAGTGGTAAAAGCTTCTTAAACCTCTCATGGTGACCCACAGTCTGGAGAACATTAATCCTGGTTTAAAATCAGGTCTGGATTGACAGAGGGTTTTCACAGCCTTATATGTGGTTAAACTGACAACACTGTGTTTGAACATGACTTTAATGTGGACATTAATTATTAATGGTTTAAAAGAGACTTTTGAAGGTGATTTTGTATTAGGTTTAGAGTAGTCTTAGTCCTTTTTCTCAAAATTGCAAGCTCCAATCTGATTGGGTGGTTTTTTTGCAATTTCCAGAGTCAGGATACACTGTTTCTTTTTTATTTTTTTTATCCATCCTCTGGGAAATAAAGCTGTTTTTAAGGCACTAGGCTGCTACAATGAATATTACATTACACAAAAGAAATAGTCACTGGATTTGCCAAAGATTGCATGGTTAATGGCATCAAAAGATATTCAGTTTTTTAGTGGCATTCAGTAGCAAGTGAACAAAATATTATTGAGCACACCTGTTTTGTGCATACGTTATATCCAATTTTAGATGTGCTTGCCCTAAACGCCATGAAAAATAACAGTGTTTACATTGCAGTCAGATGTTCTAATTGGGTTACTTTGGGCCAAAATAAACTCTGAAGTAGACAGTCAAAACCAATAGTCAGTAGTCTCGCTTGGCAAGGATTTCAGTTTGGTATAGCATTAAAAAGGAAGTTATTTTGTTTAATAATGACCTACAGAATACCATATTGAGTGAATGGTTAAAAAAGGTGTTTTGTCTTAGTATCTTTCAATTGCGTGCCATTGAATTGGATCTATTTGATTTTGCTGATATTAGTGGTTAACATTAATTTTGTCTGTTTTCATCATTTATTTATATCCCTTATTAACACTTATACAGAAAAAGGCTTGATGTTGGATACTTTCTGAGGTCAGATTTTAGTAACCCCTGACCTAATTTGTAGCCTATATTGGGCCTTTTTTGTCTTTCTGTCCAAAAGTCGCAGATTTATCTGTCTCCTGCAATATGGGGCTGTTTCTCATTATTAGGTTTAGCAACTCTGTCCTAGATGGCCCATGGTCAGTCCTGACCTAGATGTTATAAAGAATCTTAAATCAAAACTATATATTCTAAGCTTGGTCTTAAATATGTCAGATATTAAAAGCTAGATAATTGCATTTCTTGTCACCCTCAGAAGCTGTAAACAAGGCGATTCTTATGTGGGTAATATACCCTACAGGATAAACAGGCAATAACCTATTAAACCATGCCACTGTTGTTCAGTCTTTAATCGAGAATATCACCATCAACCAAATAAGGAAGAGTCATCGGGTGCGATTTGATTCTGATGTGTTTCTGACCACTTTCTGGAAGCAATGTTGTAGTAGATGCAGTTGGAAGACCCAAGGCCCACAGTCAGACCTCTCTCAATTTCACACTGCTCATTTGTATTGCCAAAAGACCCCAAAACCATCTGAATAAACTAATAATTAGCATAGAGGCAGTATTATTATGAGAGGCACTCATTTAAGAGATGCACATGAGGACCACATTCTGTGTGTTTGTTTGTGTGGTTCAGGATGACTGCAAAGCCTGTGGCTGATGAAAGTTATAGAGGTCAGGGAGTTATATGGATTTTTAAGAATGTGACTGCTTATTTCTCTTAACACAAGAGCTGTTGAATATGTTTATCCAATGCTCCAAGTGGAACGTTTACTTTTTTGGTTGTGACGGTTTCTGTGAGAGATTAAAAGAGACAGACCAGATGAATACTTGCCGTGCCAATTTTAGAAGATGGCAATTTGATTCTGTGCAGTTTTCTTAACTCTTCTCTGCACATCTAACCTTTTTGTTTGCTTGAGTTACACAGGATGGCCAGCAGAGAGCACTAGACTCCAGGCAAGGGAGTGAATGTAAATGTTCTTCCATGCTGGGCTGAGTGCCAAACCTTTGAATTAACCTAGTCCTCACATCTCCATGGAGACATGGGACACTCAAACCCCCTTCCCTTGTACGCTCGGTTGGGTTTGCTCTTATCTTTGCCTCTTTAAAAGCCTTTATCACAAAACTATGTCATCTTGGCAACTATCTTTAGGACACATTAGATACGTTTGTTAATGAAATGCAACACACCCCTGCATGGCTAATTTTAGACAGCTTAATATTTTCATCGCCTCTAGAATCAATGTAAGGAAAAGAGAGTTTGATTTGGAGGGTGACTGCTTTCTCCTCTGTGAAAGTGTGGATCTGTCCTATGAGGGAAATATAAAGTGTTTCACCAATAAACCAACTTATTAATATGTTTTGTTTTCTACTTCAGAATTTGTATTAAAAAACTTTTTTCTATGGTCAGGTTTTAAAGGCGCTTGCATGCCAGAGAACACTCTGACGGAGTGTGTTATAGATGTGTAAAATGGGTTTTGAAGGTGTAGAAAAAGCCAGGTCAGTTTGAAATCAATACAGCAAATCAGATTTCCAAAAACACAATTGGACTCGCCTCTCCAAAATTTCCTTTGGTCAATTGACACTTGTGTCAGTGTGTGTTGCAGCCAGTGTTAAAGGCATAGTTCACCTAAAATTTAAAATTCTAATTTTAATAATAAATTATTACTCACCCTCGTTCCATCCCATGTGTGTATGATTTTCTTTCTTCAGCAGAACACAAATTCATATTTTAAGAATATTTAATCTCTGTAGCTCCATAAGTGAAGCAAGTGAATGGTGACCAGAACTTCGAAGGTCCAAAAGGTACATAAAGTCTGCATAAAAGTAATCCAAATGACTCCAGTGTTTAAATCAATGCCTTCAGAAGCGATATGATAGGTGTGGGTGAGAAATAGATCAATATTTGAGCACTTTTTTACTGATAATCTACACTTTCTCTTCCAAATTCTGGTGTGAAAGTTACATTCAATTTCACATTCAGGCACCTGTTGATTGGGGCTTGTCAAAGTTGGAGATTTATAGGAAAAAAGTACTTAAATATCGTATAATATCTGTTTCTCACTCACACTTATCATATCGCTTCTAAAGATATAGATTTAACCACTGGAGTCGTATGGATTATTTTTATGCTTACTTTATGTACCTTTTGGACCTTCATAGTTCTGGTCACCATTCACTTGCTTCACTTATGGACCTACAGAGATGAGATATTTTTCTAAAACTTTTCACTTGTGTTCAGCAGATGAAAGAAAGTCATTCACATCTGGGATGGCATGAGAGTGAGTAAATGATGACAGAATTTTAAAATGTTTGATAGGAGTTTAAATAATTAAATGTTTATGCATATTTCAAAAATGTTTGAATGGACCGTTTTTTTACACTTTCGGGGTTTGGAACACGGAAGTAAATGATTATAGGGGAAACTTTGATAGCAGTGAATGGAAGTGAATGGTATACATTTGCTCCAAATTCAAAAGAAAAATGGCACTATATATTTTTCCATAACTTTCCAAATGAAGAAAAAAAAAAAATTGAGAGCGATGGATACTTTCAGCAGCTGTTAGAAACCTCATCGCATTTGTGGTAACTTGTTTTTTTTTGTTTTTTTTTTTAACTAATTCCATCCAGGGTGCTAAATAAGGCAGAAATGCATCATCACAGTCTGTGAAAAGGGTCCATTGATTAAAGCTGGGTCTGTTACAGTTTGACATGCTTTTGTCATTTTGCATATTGTCACCTAAAATGTTATTTGTTTTAGACTAAAATTATATGCCATTTTAGTCAGAGTAAAATTGAACAAATGATGAAATACAGACATTTTCATCCAAAAACGATATTATAATAAATAAAAAATGAAAAAAAGGAACACTTGTTGCTTTGTGACTATTTTCTCAACTTTTGGTTGCACAATGGTGTCACTATCGCAAACCCTTGCGTTTTTCCAATTTCAGTTTTCAGATTTAGACCCCCCTGTCCTGAACAAGACATAATATAACTAGCTGTGATTACTGTACACTATCCCGAATTGGATCATTTGATACACAGTGGTTGTCTGACGCAGATATACTCTAGTCTGACTGGCAAAACAAGTGTGCATCTTCTCTGCTAAAGGTTTATTGTAGTTTCATATACATTAGTGCATAATCTCAATGTTTATCATGATCGTAACTGGCTGTTTTGAACTCTGGACTCAAAAGTTTAAAGCTCTCTGTGTGGCCTTGTGACCGTCATGATGGAGGATTTTTGATTTTATTATTATCTGATCATCATGATCATATCAAGGTCTGAGCAGGAAGTCTGAGAGCTTTAATACATGATGTTACATAATTGAATTTGTCATTTGTCTTTAAATGTCATCCATTCAATACTTAATCTACAGCCCTCTGTACTCCTCCACAGACCATTTATTAGAAATATCACCACTGATCGAAATGTGTGCATTTCATTGTGTTTAATCCTGGTTTGGTGGTCTCTTGGAGTTGGAAGGAGATGAGAGTGTTTTAAAGGGATTTAAAATCTGTCAGATGGGGCTCACATCAGATTATTCCCTTCTGTACCCGACGGCCAAAAGAAAATCTTCTGTCAAGCCACTCGTAAAAGATCTCTGGCTCTTTCTTCACTCATAAAGACCACATAAGTTGTTTTGGCAGTTCACCAGCTTGAGAAATTCACCAGGAGACTGTGTGTATATTGAAAACAAATGCAATCCTTCCTGTACTGTTTTTGCATTGGATAAAGCTTTGTATGTGACACGCAGGAACACAGCTACATGTTCTGGGTGGCTAGTGTGGGCGCTGACATGGTTCCGGTTCCTCATGGCTTACAGTGTAGTGGTTAGCGTCAGAGAACGGGGAGTATACAGTGATGTCAATGTGTAAACGGCATCTCTCCAGAGCGACATATGGCCGTGGAGGAAATCCCCACATTGGTGATCTTGTCACTAATTTCCCAAAGGACTTAGCGTGGGCCCATTGGAGGGGTTGTGTGTCATCCAACCGTGTGTACGCCTGGGTAAAAACTATGGATTTTTTTCATTTCTTCATTTCGATTCTTGAATCACAATAATTTTTACTCTGTGCGACAACTCTTTACAATGCGCATATATAACTCATATATGTGAACAAACTTTGCGCTATATGACTAAAAATATCTGTGATTAGCCACTGGCTGGTAAATCTTCAGATTTTACTCACCAGTGATTAAGCAGTATAGTGGCAAAGAAGTTAAGCAATGAGATCCCTTCACTGCATGTTGAAGGTAAATGTTTGGTTTGACTTGTTTCGTATACAGTGTCCAAAGGCAACATCCACGCAATCTACTTGTCATTGAATAATGTCTCTTGTACTATCCTTAATGTTCTTTAGTCAGTTGTTGATCAAAAACAAAAAATACACATTTAAAAATAAACATTTCATTCTAATCACACAGCACGAATGAGGTAAAGAAGCTATTGTTAAATTGCGCTCAACCAAAACACTTCCGTGACGCTCGCTGAACTGCCACTATTCTTAAAGCAACAGTACCACTTTTGCCAATATTCTACAAATCAATGTAAATACTTTAAATAGTCCATATTATGCAAAATTAAGTAAATGACAAATTATAGTCCTATAGGCGATACAGGCAGTCGCCTGGGGCCCAGTCTTGCCAGATAGGGCCCCGCGAGACCAAATCATTGATGCAGTAGAGCGTTGAGTGTGAAATCGTGTGTGGTAAATTTATCAATAGGCACACATGGACCTGATTATTTAACATGCAAATCACAAAAACGGTGAGAACTAAATAACCCACCCTCATTATATAAAACGATGAGCTCTGAATAACGAACACATGACAATTCATGAAAATGACAGTTAATACAAAACAGTATAAATAAAATAAGAAAACATTAGAAAAATACACAGTAGCACAGCACTTTTCATAATTTATTCATACTGCAATGTATTGCTGAGAACTCGAATACCGTAATTTTCACAATATTCGCATCTACAGATTCCACACTATTTTTCTAAAATGCTCTCGTTCGACAGAAAAGTGAAAAATCAAATAATATTTTATCATCTTAGCTAATGCCTATGTAGCATTTTTGAATGACAGAAAAAGTGTTCTGTCAAAAATGTAAGTCTGTTGCTTGCTTGGAAAGTTCCCTATATTCTCATCTCTATGGTAATATCAACTTCGCTGATTTGGATATTGTCCCTCAGGATTGTGGGTAGTGTAGTATCTCATAACATCATAACGTCTCGTTACACCTTACATCGAAAGATGCAATTAATTTTAATTAACTGAATAGAAAAAAGAAAGAATGAGAGATTCTAGTGAAGTTGTGGTAGATATGGCATCCAAACGGTATCTTTCTGGAGCTGAAAAAAGGAAGAAGAGAAAAGCAGAGGAAGAAGAGCAAGCTCAAAGTAAAGGTATGGTGAAGAATTAGTACTTCTGTTTTGGTAAATGACAATGATGTCCATCTCCCTCTAAGTTTACATCTGAATTTTCTCATAGTGCTGCTGGTGAGGGATATAATGTTATTTAGTTTGCACTTTGATATAAAACACTGGTTGTATTATTTTATATGGCACAAATTAATGGTTAATTAATTCTGTTAATTTATATTTAACATTTAAGGGCCATCTACTGATCCTGTGGCAGAACCTCAGTCTTCAGAATCCCATCCATCAGATTCCCAAGTTACAAAGACTATTCCAACTGAGCCACCTGCTGCATTTGTTTCAGCTCAAGTCATGCAAGCTCCACCACTTGACCCAGCTGACTGGCCCTCTGTTTTATCAGATGCAATTAGAACTGATTTAGTAAACAGAGGTCCAAATGCAACCAAATTCTGACTATATATTTCCCAAAAGAGAAGATGGCAGATCATGCCACCACCACTACTTTTACAGGACCTTGGTGAATGGTGAGAAAATTAGGAGAAGCTGGTTAAGCTATTCCTCAAAAAGCAATGCACTCTTTTGCTTTTGCTGTAAACGGTTTTCTGTAAAAGAGTACAACCTAGTCAGAAGAGGAGTAGATGACTGGAAAAATGCACAATCTTAAAGATCCATGAGAACTCTCTTGAACACACTAAACATTTGGCAGCATGGAAGGAGTTAGAATAGCTCAAAAGGGGAAAACTATAGACATGCAGGAAATGTCACTACTAGAGTTTGAGAAGAGGTGTTGGAGGGAGGTTCTAACCTGCTTAGTGGCCATCATCCAGACTCTTGCATGCAGAAACCTGGCATTGAGAGGATCAAGTGACATACTGAATCAGCCGAACAATGGTCACTTTTTAAAAGAGGTGGAACTCCTTGCTAAATTCGATCCTGTAATGCAACAACATATTGCAAGGGTAGAAATTGCTGCTGGCAACCAGCCACATTACTTGGGGAAGACCATTCAGAATGAGCTAACTGCAGCAATGAGTGGCAAAGTAATAGAAACAATAGTGACAGACATAAAAGCTGCCAAATACTTTTCCATCATACTGGATTGCAACCCTTATGTAAGTCACCAGGAACAAATGTCTGTTATCATACGAACAGTAATTTTCAATGACATGCCGGAGATCAAGGGGCATTTCATTGGTTTCCTTGCGGCTGAAGCAACCACTGGGGAAAGTTTGTCAAAGCTCATACTTGAAAAGATGGAAGAACACAATCTGCTATTTGATGACTGCAGAGGTCAAGCTTATGACAATGGAGCAAATATGAAAGAGAAACACAAAGGTGTCCATGCAAGGCTGCTGGAGAAGAATCCTTGTGCTCTTTTTTTTGTGCTGTGTGGTGAACACACAATAAATTTAGTTCTGGCTGATGCAGCCAAAGCCTCTTCAGACACAATTAGTTATTTTGGATACCTCCAAAAGATCCACTGTCTCTTTTCAGCAGCTCCTCAAAGGTGGACAATATTTAAAAAAAAACATGTTGAGATCAGTGTAAAGGGCTGGACAGAAACAAGGTGGGAGTGTAGGATTAAAAGTGTAGAGGCTCTATGTTATCAGGCCCCAGAGGTAAAGGGAAGCTCTCTTGGAAGTGAGGGACAAGTCCACTGATGGAAACATCAGAATTGAAGCTCAGTCATTGGCAGAGGAAGTGGGCTCATTCCGCTTCTCCATTTGCTCTGTGGTGTGGTACGCCATTCTTTCATCTGTCCAGCATGTAAGCAAGCTTATGCAGTCACCTGATATGCAGTTAGACATAGCTGTTGATCTGCTCAATAAAACACAGAGGTACCTCACTGACTACAGAGTCACTGGTTTTGCAGCAGCTCAAGCAACAGCCAAAGACATCTGTGATGCCATAAATGTGGAAGCCACACTAAATCAGAAAAGGCTGCGGAGCACAAAACGGCACTTTGCCTATTAAGCTCATGATGAAGCCTTCATGGATGCATTAAAGAAGTTAGAAGTGACATTCTTTTACACTATTGTAGATTCTGCCAAATCATCTGTTGAGGAAAGATTTGTCAGTCTCAGTGACAAGTTCAGTGTGCTTCTCAACTTTAAGAGTCTGACACTCAGTGAATTGGAAGCTCAGTGTGAGGCACTTAGTAAAGCTCTATCGACAAACAATGATGCTGACATCAGAGACAGGGAACTTAATCTTGAGTTGACAAACTTGCCACAACTGCCTTCAACCAATATGACCCTACTAAGCATCCTGTCATTTATTCCCAGCACTTGACAGATGTTTACCCCAATCTCTGGACGGCTCTTCGAATTGCATTGACCTTACCTGTTACAAAAGCCAGTGCAGAAAGAAGCTTTTCAAAGCTCAAATGAATCAAAACATACTTGAGATCCACCATGGCCCAGGAGCGCTTAACTGGACTTGCTGTTCTGAGTGTAAACCATGAAATGTGAGACAGTATCATATGATGAGGTGATTGACATCTTTGCAGCAAAGAAGTCATGCAAAGTAAAAATCGAAACAATCTGTAGCCTTTCTGAAAAGATCTGTTGTCTATGTAAATAGTACTTATATTTTTTATTTTATATTATATTTGTTATTTTATTGAGGGGTTGTGTTTTATGTTAATCTATTCAGTTTTAGTTTAGTTATATTTAAAAAATGTTTATCATATTACTGTATTGACATTCACTTGCACTCTTCTTTGTTTAAATCTGTTTAAATATTTGTACATATAGTTCAGCTACAAATGTGTTATTACATTTGAATATGTTGCACTTAATAAATATTTATACACTATAGTTATGGAAAATGTCATTTTTTGTGAGTTTTCTCTTCACTCGTCAAATTACAGTGCTATGACGTTTTTACACCAGTGGGGAGTGGGGCCCATATGCATGATCTCTCGTAGGGCCCCAAAACCCCACGGGCCAGCCCTGTATTTATATATATAGTGTGTGTGTGTGTGTGTGTGTGTATACACTGTGTGTGTGTGTGTATATGTGTGTGTATATATGTATATATATATATATATATATACACACACACACATATACACTATATTGGCAAAAGTATTCGCTCATCTGCCTTTAGATGCATATGAACTTAAGTGACATCCCATTCTTAATCCATAGGGTTTAATATGACGTCGGCCCACCCTTTGCAGCTATAACAGCTTCAACTCTTCTGGGAAGGCTTTCCACAAGGTTTAGGAGTGTGTTTTTGGGAATTTTTGACCATTCTTCCAGAAGCGCATTTGTGAGGTCAGACACTGATGTTGGACGAGAAGGTCTGGCTCGCAGTCTTCGCTCTAATTCATCACAAAGGTGCTCTGTCGGGTTGAGGTCAGGACTCTGTGCAGGCCAGTCAAGTTCTTCCACACCAAACTCGCTCATCCATGTCTTTATGGACCTTGCTTTGTGCACTGGTGTGCAGTCATGTTGGAACAGGAAGGGGCCATCCCCAAACTGTTCCCACAAAGTTGGGAGCATGGAATTGTCCAAAATCTCTTGGTATGCTGAAGCATTCAGAGTTCCTTTCACTGGAACTAAGGGGACAAGCCCAGCTCCTGAAAAACAACCCCACACCATAATCCCCCCTCCACCAAATTTCACAGTTGGCACAATGCAGTCAGACAAGTACCGTTCTCCTGGCAACTGCCAAACCCAGACTCGTCCATCAGATTGCCAGATGGAGAAGCGTGATTCGTTCCAGAGAACACGTCTCCACTGCTCTAGAGTCCAGTGGCGGCGTGCTTTACACCACTGCATCCAACGCTTTGCATTGCACTTGGTGATTTATGGCTTGGATGCAGCTGCTCGGCCATGGAAACCCATTCCATGAAGCTCTCTACGCACTGTTCTTGAGCTAATCTGAAGGCCACATGAACTTTGGAGGTCTGTAGCGATTGACTCTGCAGAAAGTTGGCGACCTCTGCGCACTATGCGCCTCAGCATCCGCTGACCCCGCTCTGTCATTTTACGTGGCCTACCGCTTCGTGGCTGAGTTGCTGTCATTCCCAATCACTTCCACTTTGTTATAATACCACTGACAGTTGACTGTGGAATATTTAGTAGCGAGGAAATTTCACGACTGGACTTGTTGCACAGGTGGCATCCTATCACAGTACCATGCTGGAATTCACTGAGCTCCTGAGAGTGGCCCATTCTTTCACAAATGTTTGTAGAAGCAGTCTGCATGCCTAGGTGCTTCATTTTATACACCTGTGGCCATGGAAGTGATTGGAACACCTGAATTCAATTATTTGGATGGGTGAGCGAATACTTTTGGCAATATAGTGTATGTATATACACAGTTGTGTGCAAAAGTTTGCATACCCTTGGAGGATTGGTAATATATGTACCATTTTTAAAGAAAACATGAGTGAGCAGGCAAAACACATTTATTTTATTTCTTATGGGATTCATATTCAACTGTAGGTTATAACAGAATGGCACAATCATAAATCAAAACATGGCAACAATGAAAAAATTAAATGACCCCTGTTCAAAAGTCTGCATACCCTTAGTTCTTAATACTGTACATTGCCCCCTTTAGCATCAATGACAGCGTGCAGTCTTTTGTAATAGTTGTCTATGAGGCCCCAAATTCTTGCAGGTGGTATAGCTGCCCATTCGTCTTGGCGAAATGCCTCCAGGTCATGCAAAGTCTTTGGTCGTCTTGCATGAACCGCACGTTTGAGATCTCCCCAGAGTGGCTCGATGATATTAAGGTCAGGAGACTGTGATGGCCACTCCAGAACCTTCACCTTTTTCTGCCTTAACCACTGGAAGGTCAACTTGGCCTTGTGCTTAGGGTCATTGTCGTGCTGGAAAGTCCAAGAGCGTCCCATGCGCAGCTTTCGTGCAGAAGAATGCAAATTGTCTGCCAGTATTTTCTGATAACATGCTGCATTCATCTTGCCATCAATTTTCACAAGATTCCCCATGCCTTTAGAGCTCACACACCCCCAAAACATCAGTGAGCCACCACCATGCTTCACAGTGGGGATGGTATTCTTTTCACTATAGGCCTTGTTGACCCCTCTCCAAACATAGCGCTTATGGTTGTGACCATAAAGCTCTATTTTGGTCTTGTCACTCCAAATTACAGTGTGCCAGAAGCTGTGAGGCATGTTAAGATGTTGTCGGGCATATTGTAACCGGGCTTTTTTGTGGCAATGCCACAGTAAAGGCTTCTTTCTGGCAACTTGACCATGCAGCTAATTTTTGTTCAAGTATTGTCATATTGTGGTCCTTGAAACAACCACACCATCTTTTTCCAGAGCAGCCTGTATTTCTCCTGAGTTTACCTGTGGGTTTTTCTTTGTATCCCGAACAATTCTTCTGGCAGTTGTGGCTGAAATCTTTCTTGGTCTACCTGACCTTGGCTTGGTATCAAGAGCTCCCTGAATTTTCCACTTCTTAATAAGTGATTGAACAGTACTGACTGGCATTTTCAAGGCTTTGGATATCTTTTTATACCCTTTTCCATCTTTATAAAGTTCCATTACCTTGTTATGCAGGTCTTTTGACAGTTCTTTTCTGCTCCCCATGGCTCAGTATCTAGCCTGCTCAGTGCATCCACGTGAGAGCTAACAAACTCATTGACTATTTATACACAGACATTAATTGCAATTTAAAAAGCCACAGGTGTGGGAAATTAACCTTTAATTGCCATTTAAACCTGTGTGCATCACCTTGTGTGTCTGTAACAAGGCCAAACATTCAAGGGTATGTAAACTTTTGATCAGTGCCATTTGGGTGATTTCTGTTGTCATTATGATTTAAAAAGGAGCCAAACAACTATGTGATAATAAATGGCTTCATATGATCACTAACCTTAAATAAAAGACAGTTTTTTTGCATGATCAGTCATATTTTCAAAATCAGGGCCAACATTTCACAATTTCCAAAAAAGTGGGTGGGCACGGTTGCGCTCTATTGCAGTTTCTCTTTAGGGACTTTGAGGTGTGGCGCTTACAACTTTGTTAAAGTGAGATAAATTAAGTGATATGATACAAGGAGAGAAAAAAGAAATTTATTAGCAGAAACTACTCTTGGGCCTATTTGTATCTTATAAGAATAAGATGAATTTGCATATTTTATATGCTCCAATTTGATCACTTATTTCTTTTTGTGTTTGTTTGACCAGAACTAATGTGCATTTTTGACAGTGAGTCTGCAATTTAAAAAAGGGTAAATAATTTAAAACTTAAAATCGACTGTGCTCTCTATCTCTCTCTCTTTCTGTTTTACAGTTTTCATTTAGTGGTTGATTACATAAATAGTTAATGCCATTCCTCTGCATTCTTTTGTCAGGCATCTTTTGTTATAGTTATTTCTTACTAGGCATGCACACACTGAAAACCCTAATAAGTTCATTGCACTCATTTGATTGAGTAAACTCGTTCCTTCAATTCCATTGAGTAATGGGGTCTCCCAAAACTTGAGTATTTAAGTTCAATTAACTTGGTTTTCAAGTAGAGGGAACTTAACTATTTAAGTTGAGATAACTACATGCAAGTAGACTTAACTCAGATTTGAATTTAAATATTATTGTTTCTACTGTTGTACATTTTAATTGAATTGATTCAATTTTAGATCAAACAACAGTGCAGCTAAAATAAAGATGAAACTGATTCTAGGTCAGTTATTAAATAATTCTTTACAGAAATGCTTGTATGCACTTTAGCTGCACATGCACAAAGAGAACTGAGATAGTGTGACCAGGGTCCAACTTGACCAAAGAGACACAGATCACCCTACTGGTGACATTACACCAAACAACTATTTGCAACAAAGCATAAATAATACAATAAAAGAGCTAAAACATCTATGAATCCTTAATAACAATTATTTAAATTCCCCAATCTGTTCCCTCTGACAAAGGCAACATAATTCAAGCAGCAAGGGATTGTGGGTATTCCCCATAGCCTCAATTTTGTACTCAGTAGTTTGAGATATTAACACTTCAAATCTTAAGTCTATGGATTTTTAAGAAAAATAAGTTCAATGAACTTAAATATTTGAGTTATGAGTCCAAAACCTGACATTTCAAGTAATAATTAA
This sequence comes from Myxocyprinus asiaticus, assembly GCF_019703515.2. NCBI lineage: Eukaryota > Metazoa > Chordata > Actinopteri > Cypriniformes > Catostomidae > Myxocyprinus > Myxocyprinus asiaticus. Next base: position 4,932,703 of record NC_059390.1, on the reverse strand, counting down.
GACAACTTGATTTTTTAAAGTAATGACAACTTTAGGGTTTACAGTGCAGAACAGAAATACACAGAAAGCTTTGCAGATTTCTGCAGAATTCAACCCCCCCATCATTCATAAAATTTTACATATCCTCCCACCCCTTGCATGTTTATGAAATTAGCCAGAATATTGAATAACACTTGAAGCTACCAATAAGAGTGTAGTACTCTCAGCTACACTTATTTCACAGAATATCACAGATTTTTCCACCACATTCGGCACACAAAATGTGAAAAATTATGCACATTACGTTTTGGCCTACTTACTACATGTGTGCATATCTGTGCCATTTGTTTGTACAGGTGTCACAGCTTGTCCCTGTGCCAAGTACTGCGAGACTTTCAGTGAACTTGGCCTCTTTTGACATTTGTGCTGCAGCGTTACTGTCACACATAGCATGATTGCTCTCAGTTTGCAATTTAAGTGGGTAACACAACCTGTCACCAAATAACGTCATGTATATAAATGAAGAGTAGGCGACTGGTGAGACCACAGGCCCATAGTAACTGCTCTCATTATATGGTGAGGGCTTGTGAACGAAGCCTGTGGATCATGATTAGCACACCATTGCGTGACCGACATTCGTTATTCTGGAGAGCCTAAAGCTGTAGCATCTTGAGGGCTGTGCCTAGTTACAGTCTGGGTGTTGTGCCATTCCAAGTTTGTGGGTGCATATGTTTAGTCATGCACTGTATTACTGAGTGCTAGGTCGTGGTGTTTGCCTCCTATTGAGTCCAATTACATAAGTAGGATATTTTCGAACTTTTGTGTTGATATACTGACAGCATTTCATACCAGGGCCTTGCAAAACCATCAAAATCTTTATTCATCAAACATTTAAGAGACGGGCTCTGTTCTAAACTCTGAGCAGTCTAACTAGACAGTATGCAGTGCTCCCAACGCAAAGGCTGTTCCAAACTGCCAAATAATGGCCAAACTCTAATTAAGCAGATAAACCTCAGAACGCATTGCAATAAAGTTTTTAATGGAAGACAGCATAAAGGAAGATGCCATATTTAATGTCAGTTAAGCACAAAGTATTTCAAGCAATATTGGCATATTTAATATGCTAACCTCAGACTCTTCTAGAATCAACTGTTTTGAGGGGCTTCCACATGACTTGCATCAGCGTTTCCAAATACATTAAAGTCTGTGGAGTGAAGTGTCAGTGTTATGCTTCCATCTAGAGTTGAAAGCGGTGTTAAAAGTTCAAAATTATTTAAACTTTGTTGCTGATGACCTTTCGAAGCATTAGCCAATGATTAACAGACAATTTGCATGATGCCTGCAAAGTCTGTCTTTGTAATGACAGGTCCAAATTTGCTCCAAGTTTGTGATTTTTCACACATGCTTTTTTGCCTCAGTAATGATGTCTTTTATAGTACAAAGAAACAAGAAATATTTAAAACACTATTTAGAGATATTAAATATCTCAATTTCTTTTTATTCATGACATTTTACCTTCTTGTTTCCGAGCATCCCAAGCACACCGAGACTTTCAACAAGTCTTCTATATTGCAATGAATGTATCATATTGCCAGGACTTTTTTTGTGTGTTACATGAATGACTGTTAACAGAGTTGCTCCTTATAAAGGGTTCAAAACAGTCACTTGTTATGCGGTTCCTTTTCGGTTAGGATGCTGCCTTAGAGGCAGCCATGGAATTTAAAACTATTTGTACTTGCTTCTGAGAAAAAAGTTCTCACACAGCATTTCGGACACACTTTTGATTTGTAATGATATTTTTGTAATTATATTTTTACAACCTGACAGGCATACACACTAGATCTTAACATTCCTGTGGCCTGCTAATTCGTTTCCTTGCAATTTCCTGAGAAAAGAATTTGAACCTCTTTTGTTTGTCATGACAGTAATGTAAGGTGTATTCTTCAGAGGAGCATATGTCTTGGTCAGTTGTCCTAAGCATCACAATGAAGAAAGATTCTCCCCTATGGGAACTGACCACCCTCACTCCACTGCTGCTGTTGTACAGGCCATTGTTGTTGTTTTTGGCTTGATGTGGTTTGATACTAATGCAAAGGAGGGAGAAAGGATTAAGAGCAATATTCGTGTTATTTTGGTCACTCAGACAGGTTCTCAGTGTTGGCTGGATGTTTTGAAGGTATGATCACGTGAATGTATGGAATGGACTCACACTAGTGGAAGGCCAGGGTTAATGGCCTTATTGTTGTTGTGTTTTTCTATATGAACTTCTGCAGTTAATCCAGGATGAACTTCAAAGACATTAGTCATTAATCTTACAGTTCTTACAAAATCTTTGTTTAAACACTGGCCCTTAACACTTTCTTAGTTTAATAATTTTAAACCATGACTTGCACTATACATAAGTAATATTGCCATTATATTCATGCTGTTAGCCAGAGGGTAGTTGGCCCCCACAGTGAGCTTGGTTTCTCCCAAGGTTATTTTTCTCCATTAACCAATAAGGAACACAAAATTCCTTATGGAGTTTTGTGTTCCTTGCCACAGTCGCCTTCGGCTTGCTCACTGGGTTTCTAAATACATTTAATTACTTAATTATTTAATTACTTATTTTTATACACACTTCATAATTGTATTTAACCAAACTACACAATGATGACTCAAAGACTTTATAGATATTACGGTTTCATTTTCTCTTAATGCATGATTCGCTGTAAAGCTGCTTTGATGTGTGTTGTGAAAGGCGCTATACAAATAAAAATGACTTGACTTGTTTTTACAAGAGGACAGCCGAATTTCTCCTCCTCGCATGCTAATTCTAAAAAAGTAACTGGAAAAGTACCTAAAGTAAACTAGAGCAGAGAAGCTTCCATAAAAACAAAAACAACACATATTTTGTGGCTTTTAGTCCACGTGTGTTAGCTTTGAGACCATCTATATGCTAGTGTACATCTAAAAGTTGACAACTTTTTTTTTTTAGCAGATCTATGGATTTAAAATGTAAAGTCTTTTTATTCCTGAAAAATAGATTAAAAATACTGATGCAACTAAAGCCTAGAAAAAGGGTTGAGCCCTTCGATATGTTCCACCCAAACTTCCTGTTTCAACAGGGAATATATTAACACAGCACTCATCTAACCAGTTCACCAAATGTATAATTGTTGTTTCTCTTCACAGCATGGACATGAGACGCTAACATGGAGGGACAGGCTGCCTGGGTATCTAATCAACATTTCCTCCATTCTCTTCATGGTGAGCAGTGGATCGCCTGTTTGATGGAATGGATTCATGCTTACAAGGACAATTATTAACAAATCAGACCATTTGCTCAAGTTTATGCTTCACCAAAATCTTTTCTTTCACTTCCCCTCCACTGCTACTGGTCTCTCTCTCACATTAGTTTGGTGTGACATGCTCTGCCGTGTTCAGTGTCATCATTTACCGCATCACTATCTCCGCTCTCATGGCAATGAGCCCAGATCCAGAGGTCAAGTCTAACGTGCGGGTGACTGTCACAGCCACTGCTGTCATCATTAATCTGGTGGCCATTCTCATTCTAGATGAGATCTACGGCATGGTGGCTGTCTGGCTCACCGAACTGGGTGAGTATTTTTTTCCACCATCATCGAAATAAATATATGGATCATCTATAGATTATTTAAACAAAGCATTTTCTAGGCTTTAGACTAGGAACAAATATTTATTTTCTGATAAAGAAACAACACTTTCGCTATGTTGAGATCGATTCTCAAACTGCAAGATCGATCTTGTCCTTTATGCGCAACTCTCTACAATGAGCATAAAATCACTTGCATATGTCTGTGATTAGCCACTAACTGGTACGTTTTCAGATTTCACTTACCAGTTATTGTGTAGCATATTGGCGAAGAAGTTCAGCACTGAGATCCTTTCACTGCACATTGAGAGTAAAAGTTTGGTTTGCAGCATTCCGTGTAATGTGTGTCCACCGATCTAAGCAATCCATTTGTCATAGAATAATGTCTCTCTTCAAATCCTTTCTGTTCTTTACAGTAACTTGTTGAGCAAAAACAACATAAAAATAAACATGCTATTTAATCACGCATAGCACGGATATGAAAATAAGCCATTCGACTACTCGTTAAAATGCGCTCAACCTAAACAGAGACACTCAGTCAGTAATCTTAAAGAGTCCATATTATGCTAATTTACAGGTTCATAATTTTATTTTGGGGGTCTGCTGGAACAGGTTTACATGCTTTAATTAGCATTATTTTTCTCATACTGTACATTTCTTTTCCCGCTCTTCTTCCTCTGGCTCAAACGCTCTGATTTACCTCCTGTCTCTTTAAAGCCCCCCTCGAAAAGCCCAGTCTGCTCTGTTTGGTCAGCTGGCCTAGTCTGTTGTGATTGGTCAACTACGTAGAGTGTGTGTTGGAAATGTAACGCCCCTTACCATAACGGAGTTTCAGCTCCCGAGGCTTTGTGAGCAGCTCTGTAAACACTATTGTAACTATGGTAACAGTGGCATCGGGTTTTGCCGTACCAGTATGAGTCCAATAATGAAAGTTTGGAAGAACAAGCTGATCGACCCAAACCACCTTCGCAAGCACGACTTGAGCAGGACGTTTCACAATGATACGTTTTAATTTTGTAGCTTTCTTACAAGTACACTGTTGATTATTGTGAACCTAGCAAAGCTTCAAGTAAAAGACACGTAGTGCATCTAAGTTAGTCATCTTTTTCTGGAATGGGTGTAGCCGAACTTTTTTCACCCGAGATATGAAAGGAGAACAGAGGCTTACTCCCGGTTGGACATTACTGGGGGTATTAGAGAGTTAGTGAGCAAGATAGCCGTGGACTACCGTGGATAGTGGCCATAACATTACAGCTTATAATTACGAGTAAACCTTCACACTTTACCACTGATAAAGACTCTTGAGATCGACCATTTTGTTACACAGTTTTAGGTAAAAGCTGGCCTACACTGAATAGGTAACCCTTACCAAAACAATAACATTACATAGCAAGTAAGCCGAGTACTATCGTGGATTGCAGATGTAAAATTACCATTTGTAAAAATAAATCCATCTCCACACTTGATCACTGTTCATGATAGTAAGAATGACAAACAATCTGCATAATTCTACACAATTATAGGTAAAAGTGGGCCCGCAGCTGATTAGCAAAACTATTTCAACACAATAACACTAGCTAGCAGAGGCCTACAGCTGTGCACTGGGTGTACACCGTAGCTACAACACAAAACTCCGCATTTGAACTCTTGGTAGCAGATAAATCCACAAATAATCAGGTTGTGATCCTGAAGCGCCAGATTGTCCCAACAAAGTGGGAACTGCACCATCTTTCAGGAGTAACTGACTTGAAAATCCGGCATTGGTTGTGGTTGTACTGCTAAATAATAAAATAAATTTTAACCACTGATACTTCAATTTGACTGCCTTTGAAAGTCCAAACAAAGAGGTTTTGCTTTTGCAGTGAAGAAAACAGCGTCTTCTCGACATGGCAACAAAACGAACCCAACTCATCCTGGCCACTGCTGTAACTACGTTTGTTTGAGGGTGGGCCAAAGCAGCCCTTAGGCGGGCATTATGCAAATGTGTTACATAGTGACGTAGATACTTTACGGAAGAAATGGCTGGACTACAAACCAGCCATTTCTTGTAGTTCTTGAGCAGTGCTGTCTGTGGGAGAGAATAACTCCCTTTTGCATGGACTTTGTGCTTTGTAACTTTGCAGACCTTTTACATGCACATGTAAAAGCTATGTTACACACTAAAGGAAAGGTAAAATCTCAAAAAGCATAATAGGGCCTCTTTAAGAGAAAGTACCATTTTTGGCACGTGTTCTACAAATCAATGTATATACTTGTAAATACTTGAAATTTAACACATCATATTTATTGATGGGAATACATGAATTTGTACATTTTTAAAAAGCTAAAATATGACCAACATTATAAAAAAAATATGGTAAAATATAATTTGTAAAATTAATATTTTCTTAATGTACCTAGTTAGAAAGTCTCCTGTATAATTAACAGCAGAGAGAGAATTTCTTTCATATGTAAGCAAAATGGACATTATATCTAAAATATAGCCAGATCAATTACAATTGAATCAAAATCATAATCGAGAGCTTGTGAATGGTAATGGAATTGGGAAATCTGTATCAATACCCAGCCCTACTTTAGACTACGATCTATCCTGTGACAGTCTGGTTTGGCTCAACCCTGATTCAGAGAATGCGAAGTGAGACTATTTTATAATTTACATTTTGCTGGACTATCATACATATTTGAAGCCATTTTTCTCAATTTCAATTCTGGCATAGTTACTGCATTGTTGCTTTTTATGGCAATATACGCCGCCTCATTCAATGCCATACATTCAGTGAAAAAGCTAGATCTCAAAGGCCACTTTTGGTCAACTTTTTAAACTGTCAACTGTCAATGTCCCTTCTTACCCTGTCCACACTAACATGACATGAATGTTTGATTGATCTCATCTCTGCTACTGCAGGGGCACTGGAGAAAACTCTGCTTGTCAGTTAACCATCACTGAGATGTTTTAATAAATGAGAGTCTCTGTGGATGTGTAGGGAAGGAAGGAAAAGAAGGAAGCATGTGTTTTCACCTTCTGAATAAGACATAGATTTTCACTCTTAAAGTCTGACCACATACAGTCAGTCTGAGTATGGCTCACCCTGGTACTTTAACCTACTTCCAAACCCCTAATTCAGAGCTGAATATATTGCTTTCCCTAGTTAGCCCTATGAATGAATGAATGTACAGTTTCATGGAAATATGGTGAATTTATTGCCAACGTTATTGTGGCACAGCCAGTAATCTACCCTGGCAGATGAAGGTTTAGCATGAAAAACTATGTAATCCCAGCTCAGTTTATGCCTTGCAGCCCAAAATTAAACAAACCACTTCTGAAGAGCTCCATTTCACAACCTTCAATCGCACCAAAGTGAAATAGCTATAGAAACAGATGTTGTGAAGTGTCGGAAAGAAATATCCAAGCAGTCCCTTTTTATTATATTTCTGAACATCAAAGGAGGCTTATGAATATTTAATCTGTCTCAGTTTGAAATGTCTTAACCCCAAATGCATTTGCATTCATGTACCTTCAGAGATCCCGAAAACAGAGACAAACTTTGAGGAGCGTCTGATTCTGAAGGCTTTCCTCCTGAAGTTCATGAATGCTTATGCACCCATCTTCTATGTGGCCTTCTTCAAAGGAAGGTAGGTGGAGAGCAGAGTCAGAATTTAACTTTTCCATTAAGGGGCAGTAATTACCCCACAGAATTGATTTTCAGGGGCATCGCTATCTGAATAATTAGATTGAGAGTTTATAACTTCTAACCCATGAAATTAAGTCAACATCAACTCATATCTTTATGCCTTAATACTGTATGTATAACTAGGCCTAGAATAGAATATTAAGGGCTACATCAAATGTTACAAATACACACCCCCTCACAATATGATTGGTTCAACAACTTTGTGGTTAATTGTGAGGGACAAATGCTGTACTATAAAGGCAGGTGCATTAAGTGTATGCGGTCAGAAATGACCGAAATAGAGCTGGAGCTTTCCTATAATGGTTGAAAGCACACACACATTTGGCCTCTTGCAAGTCTTTGACTGCAGCATACACATCTGGCCTCAAAAAAGACTTCTTGGGGAAATCCTTTGTGATCGTTGAACCTTACTTTTGGGTTATTTACAGGTTTGCAGGCCGCCCTGGTGACTATGTTTATGTCTTCAATGACTACCGTATGGAAGAGGTGAGTTTGGGTTTGCCTGTGTCCCTTTTAAATGCCAGCTACATCCCATTTCATTCTTATTACATTTACTCCAGTGAAAATGTTGTGACATAGATTTCGGTAGTATGAAACTGTGAAAACATCTCTTACAGTGTGCTCCTGGTGGCTGCCTGATTGAACTCTGCATTCAGCTCAGTATCATCATGCTGGGGAAGCAGCTTATTCAGAATAACATTTTCGAGATCGGCATTCCGTAAGTCCCGCAAATTCTTGCTCCATTACATGAATCCAAAAGCTTTTCTACCAGGAAACCTTAGAAAGATCAGTACTTCAGATAAACGGTAGATATTTTACATCCTACTCCAGCTAATGAAGGTTAATAGTGACAAGAAATCCTTAGATTTGCATCACTTTGTCTGCTTTTTCTCCCCATTCCTGCCTTTCTCCACTTCCTTGCACTTGTACTCTTTTTATCTGCACACAGACTTTCTCTCCATGCCTCCTCTTGTTGTCTAATAGGCCGGATAACATTTCACATGTTTGCACAAGTGCTGCATCACGTCAGCACTAAATATGATAAAATGCAAATCAGGGTTACTGAAGTTTATGCTGTTTATGGAATACCGGCTGTACCTGTATTGCATATAAACACATACAGACAAATCTATATCATAAGAGAGTGAGAGAAGGTTGGGTGTTGTGTCATATGCCTATATATATTGCGTTGTGTGTTCGGTACGCCCACACTAATGCTTGAGTATGCTATACTAAATGATGAAAAAAAAAGAATCTAGGACGTGATTTCCCTCGAGTTGCTGAATGGACCTCTGAGTCGTGGACTCCTGTTCTCTGGAAATCCCTTTTTAACCTATTTCCTCTCGTCCTTCAGAAGAACACCAGGAACAACCTTCCTGGTTCTTTCAACTTATCTACTGTATTTTCTTAAAAATCATAACCTGACTCTATTCTTAGCAAGAATTCACAAATCTCGTTGATGCGTGAATACTAAGTGACAGATCTGTTATCTGATAACAGCAGAACGCTTTCATTTATGATTCATAATTTGGCTTAGAAAGCTACAGCTTGGTTTATCTTCACATCTTTGTCATACGGTTTGCTCAAATTAATTAACTAACACAAAATTCTGTGACCACAGTAAACTGAGCTCACCCCCCTTGGGATGGGTGTGTGGAATCGCTCTGGGCACCTGTCTTTTGTTCCCTGTGGCTCAAATAACATCCTATAGTGTGTAGCCCCAAAACACCTCTTTTCGATTGCGAGCTGCAAGAGTAACTGACTTCAGTCAATTACTAACAGATACTGTTACTCAGACTGTGGTTTGCCAAGCTACATACTACTTATTATTTTAAGATGTTCAGCAACACCACAAGCTACAAACAAAAAGTAGCTTGCATAGCTTACTACATTGAAGCTATTTATGGGTCAGCTGGGTGGGGCAATAATTGGAGCTTATTAAGGGGGCGATATCTTTTTAGTTATGTATTTATTTTGTGCAATCAGAGCTGTGTTTATCTGCCACAAAAACAATGAGGATCTTAACTGCATTGACTGCATTAAATAGCATTTGAGCGGATGAATTTATACTAAATACCACCTAGAAAACAGCATAATTTATGAATTGAGTCGAAAATATAATGATGAACAGCAGCTTTTGGCTAAATATTACATTATTTTCTATAAATTATTGTAAAACAATTTTGTATAGAAACACACACACACACACACACACACACAAAAACTTGGGATTTTTTTTATTTTATTTTTGTATTGTTGTTTCTTTTAAATTATTGTACAGAAGTTAAATAATTTAAATAAGTAATTAAATGTTACAAAAAGTATAAAATCATGAATCATGAAAATAAAATCACGAAAAGCTGAAAAACAAGTTCTCAGCTAACGACCCTGCATCAGTGTGGAGAGACCTAAATGACATTACCAACAACAACTCCATCATCATCCCCATCCCAAAGAAACCCAAAATCACAGGACTTAAAGACTACAGACCTGTTGCTCTGACATTTGTGGTCATGAAGTCATTTGAGAGACTGGTGTTGGCACACCTGAAGGACATCACTGGATCTTTTCTGGATCCCCTGCAGTTTGCTTATCGAGCTAACAGGTCTGTGGATGATGCAGTCAATATGGGACTGCATCACATACTTCAACATCTAGACAGACCAGGACATATGCGAGGATACTGTTTGTTGACTTCAGTTTGGCTTTTAACACCATCAACCCCACTCTCCAATGGACTAAATTAACCCAGCTCTCTGTTCCTGCCTCAACCTGTCAGTGGATCACCAGCTTTCTGACAGACAGGCAGCAGCTGGTGAGAATGGGGAAATTCACCTCCAGCACATGTACAATCAGCACTGGCACCGTTCTGGTGCACTGAACACCAGAGCAGCCAGGCACAAGAACAGTTTTTTCCCTCAGGTCATCCACCTCATTAACAGTTAAAACTGCCCCCAAGGGGCCTGGGTAGCTCAGCGAGTAAAGACCCAGACTACCACCCCTGGAGTCGCAAGTTTGAATCCAGGGTGTGCTGAGTGACTCCAGCCAGGTCCCCTAAGCAACCAAATTGGCCCGGATGCTAGGGAGGGTAGAGTCACATGGGGTAACCTCCTCGTGGTTGCTATAATGTGGTTCTCACTCTCAGTGGGGTGCGTGGTGAGTTGTACGTGGATGCCGCAGAGAATAGCATGAAGCCTCCACACGCGCTATGTCTCCGCGGTAACGCTCAACAAGCCACGTGATAAGATGCACGAATTGTCGGTCTCAGATGCGGAGGCAACTGAGATTCGTCCTCCGCCACCTAGATTGAGGCGAGTTACTACGCCACCATCAGGACTTAAGAGCGCATTGGGAATTGGGCATTCCAAATTGGGGAGAAAAGGGGAGAAAAAATAAATAAAAAAAATAAAACTTTCCTTTTTGTCAATACAACTATGTGCAATATTCAGTCCATCAATTCCTACTTGTATCTATATTTCATTTATATTTTTAAACATATCCTACCTCTTCTTCTTTCTTGTTTGACCTCTCTGAAGTCTTTGTCCTGCTCTGGGTGGTTCTGAGTGTCTTTATAAAGTCCAGGAGCAATAAGTGCCAGCCAAAAATTAGTTCATTTTAAGAATGCAAATTAAAAAAAACTGTACAGCCAATGAAAAGAGAACAAAGTCAAACCTATTCTTCTGTCCAGTTCTATAAATACTCACCTTGATTTTTTTTTCGGGGGAAAGCACTTTGAGCTTGATGCAAATATACCATGATTGAGGCCAGAGGGGAGAGGAGCTCTTGCTATCCCTCCACACAGAGACCTGACCTACATTACTGATCTAATCTCCCCACAGACCGCCGTATCATGCCATCCTTCCACATTATAATAATGTGCATGCAAAAAATAGAGCCGTAGATGTTTAAAAGGGGGCTGTGTCCATTTTAATGTCTGTTTGAGTTGTCATTGATCAGTCCTTGTCCGTCAGTGGGGGTCTGCTTGTGTCTTAACGCGCATTCCCGAATGCAAATTCGTTTCAACTGCTGCTAAACGAGAGCTTTATCATAGATGGAGGAAAGCACTTATGGTACAAAGGCATGCATTAAAAAGTAATGTGCTGGAAAGAGCTGTAGTTTTGGAGACTAAATAATGCAGCAGATGCATTTGGGGGTTTTTATTGAGAATGTTAATAGGCTATAAAGGTATGGACCATTTTCTCCACTTTATTTGGTCTTCAAAGGATTCCCAAACTAACATGAGCCGTCATACACTCAAAATCACACTTTCTGCTTCTTTTGTTTAAAGAGTTACTGTAGGTCACAGTAAAATGAATATTCTGTTATTGTTTACTCACCCTCATATCATTCCAGATTTGTATGACTTTTAAGGAACACAAGAGGTGAACTTTTAAATGATGCTGATGCTCAATGTCATGCAGTTTTGGAATAGTATGAGGGTGAGTAAATTATGAAAGAATTTTAATTTTTGGGTGAACTATTTTTTTAAGGACTTTGAAAGCTTTAACCCATAGCAAAGCTTGTGCACATTCCATCCTGTTTTAGTAAAGTGGAATTAAACCCATTAAATTGGGTCAAATTGTATTCTGTGGTCCGGATAGCATGGCACTAATTAGCAAAATTACGAACATGTTCGCTGGCATGCATCTATGGTCAAATAGATCCTGTTACTGTACATCAAGGTATCGAGTTTTACGACTTGAGTCATTATTTCTAATTTCCTTGTTTTTTCTAAACCCAGGCATTTGGCTGCATATGTAAGCCTTTCCTTTGTGTCTTTGAAATATCAGACTCTTTAATGAGAGGTTTGTCTTTTAAATGTGGAATAGCTCCAAACACTCTGGGAGTTATTATGGTGACCACCTCTTGATCTTGATCGAATATCATTGGTTATTCCCTTTTCCCGGAAATCATTTGTGATTGGCTCCCTTTTATTACGAAGAACCATAACAAACTCACCTGTTCTTCGTGAGACATGACTTCATCAAGGGACCCTCTGCATGCGAGTCATTATTACTTTATTTGTTGCTATTTATTTATTTATTTTTCATTTCACAGGTCTGATTTCATACTATATAATGTTTATCTTTGCCAGACACTTTAAAAACAGTAAGTTTATTAGCTAGCTGTTGCATTCTTGTGATATTAGGTAGAACTATATAGAACAATTTATCTTTTATAAATTGTATTACTCGAGTAATAAGACTCCAGTAATAACTGGCAAATCGAGACAGTTGATTCAGCAAGATGGCTGATCAACAGGGGAGGTACGTGCAGAGAACATACAGTAGGCTTCTGGTTATTCAACATTTTTGTTTACCATTATTTGTTTTGTATGGTCATCTGCTTGATCCTGTCCTTTGATCCTAAAACACATTGTTACATGCACTGTAGTATCTTGGCTCATGTTTGTCTTAGGCATATACTGTATTTCAATAAGCCAATATTTACTATTAATTTATCTTACCATTTTATATTTCATTTATATTTTTTAACATATCCTACCTCTTCTTTAATACATTGCATCACCGGGGCCTGGGTAGCTCAGCGAGTAAAGACGCTGACTACCATCCTTGTAGTCACGAGTTCAAATCCAGGGCGTGCTGAGTGATGTAGCCAGGTCTCCTAAGCAACCAAATTGGCCCAGTTGCTAGTGAGGGTAGAGTCTCATGGGGTAACCTCCTCGTGGTCACTATAATGTGGTTCGCTCTCGGTGGGGCGTATGGTGAGTTGTGCGTGGATGCCGCGGAGAATAGCGTGAAGCCTCCAAACATGATATGTCTCCGCGGTAACGCGCTCAACAAGCCACGTGAGAAGATGCGTTGATTGACTGTCTCAGATGCGGAGGCAACTGAGATTTGTCCTCTGCCACCCGGATTGAAGCGAGTCACTACGCCACCACGAGGATTTAAGCGCACTGGGAATTGGGCATTCCAAATTGGGGAGAAAAAATATTTTGTGGTTAGTGCATTTTATACCATATACTGTACAGTGCTGTGAAAAAGTATTCCGCTTCCGATAACTGGAGATTAGTCTTTCACAATGCTGTGGTGGAATTTTGGCCCACTCTTTGCAGAACTGCTTTAGTTCAGCCACATTGGATGGTTTTTGAGGATCGGGTTCAAGTCAGGACTTTGATTAGGTGTGATGTCACTTCTTGTTCCTGTTGCTGACGGCACACTGCACGAGAGTTTGTAGCTTGCTAGCCTGCTTAGCATTGCTTATTCTTATACGTTCATCGTTTTATCCTTTGCCATATTATAATGTGCTTTGGGTTTTTCTGCTTTTCTACTGTGTATTATACCGCGCGCACCCGTTTCTCTTGTTTTTTCTTTTTCCCGCTTTTTTCCACTTGTCTACATCTCGCGTCTCGACTGCGTGCATTTGTTTTCTCCACTGTGTTTTATATGGATTATTGCATCAATCTCAGACATCTGCTGATTAGGAACCACATCGATCTCAAAGCCTCATCGCTCAAGAACAACCATAACAACAACAACAAACAATTGCGGTAAGTCATGGCATCTGCTCATGTTATTTCTTCCTGCATTGCATGCCACATGTTTACTATAGCTTCTTCCGTCAGCAGTGAGGGATTCACATGTGATAAATATAAGGAATTAGTCAGGCTGACGGAGAAGATTAATGAGTTAGAGGCATGCATCCAAACACTAGTGGAGGTCAGTGAGAAAGAGAAGCCAGTAGATACTGTTTTGGATGCGGGTAGAACAGCGAGCAACACACACACTTTGGTTCCGGCTCTAGAGCCCCTGCAGCAGGGCGATTGGGTGACGTCTCGGCGGCATACTCAGCAAAGTGACACCACTCTCCCGTTCCTGTTAGGGTTTCCAATCGATTCTCCCCACTCAGTGATGCACCCACTGAGAATCATGTTGAAAGAGCCCAAATAATTGGTGATTCTATTGTAAGGAATGTGGAAATAGAGACTCCAGCCAACATTGTTAAATGCATTTCGGGGGCTCGGATGTCTGACATCAGATCAAATTTACAAGTGCTGGCTAATGCTAAACGTAGATTTTCTAAAATTGTTGTTCATGTCGGCACTAATGATGTCCGGCTTCGCCAGTCAGAGATCACAAGAGATAATGTTAAAGAGGTGTGTGATCTTGCAAAAACGATTTGAGACACTGTAATATGCTTGGGCCCCCTCCCTACTCGTCATGGTGACGAGATTTATAGTAGATTAGTGTCACTGACCGGCTGGATGTCTGAGTGGTGTCTGGAGAATAGCATAGGATTTATAGACAATTGGAAGAGTTTTGGAGTAGACCTGACCTGCTAAAGAGAGACGGACTCCATCCCTCCAGGGAAGGTGCCGCTCTCCTCTCTAGTAATTTGGCTCATAGTCTTAATAATGATGGTATTTGACTAACTGGGGCCCAGGTCAGGAAGCAGACAAACTGGTTAATCCTAACGTCTGCTAGATGCCTTGAGATGTCACACAGGTCACATAAACTACAAAACATAGAGACTGTATCACCTAGATATCATATAGATACTGTGTCTATTCCCCGAACTACCAAACACAAAACTCTCACTAAATCATTTAGAAAATGTAAAAAATGTTTTTTGAAGATAAACATCATATAAAGGTAGGGCTACTGAACATTAGATCTCTTTCTACCAAGGCACTAATTGTAAATGAATGTATTACAGATCATATTTTGTATGCGCTCTGTTTGACTGAAACCCGGCTTAAACCAGATGAATATATTAGGTTAAATGAATCTACTCCCTCAGGTTATTGTTATAAACAAGAGCCTCGTCTGAAGGGTCGAGGAGGAAGTGTTGCTACAATTTACAGTGACGTTTTTGGTGTTACTCAGAGGACACGATATAAATGTATGGTTTTTTTTTTAACTAATAATGCTTAATATGACACCGTCAGATTTAATAAAAAATCTCTGTCTTCTTTTGCCCTTGCTACAGTATATAGATCACCTGGGCCTTACTCTGGTTTCCTTGGTGAATTTGCAAATTTTCTATCTGATCTAGTAGTTAATGTAGATAGATCTTTAATTGTTGGTGACTTCAACATTCACATAGATAATGAAAATGACACATTTGGATTAGCATTTATTGATATTCTCAACTCTCTTGGAGTGTGACAGGACCAACTCATCGCCATAATCATACGCTAGATTTTAGGCCTAAATTGTGCCTAATATGTAATTAATAGCTGTATTTTATTGCACCAGGGGTATAGTCATATGGAGTTGATGTTGATACAAAAGAAATTCTACCGTAGAGCGGTGACATCTCAGATCATTACCTTGACTCTTGTTTGTTGCAGTCAGCTAATGTCACTCAATCTACACCACGCTATCATTCAGGTAGAACTATTCCTTCAACCGCTAAAGATAGATTCACTAATAATCTTCCAGAATTGTCTCACATATTCAGTAAGCCAAAAAGTCTAGAAGAACTTGATGAAATAACAGAAAATATAAATACAGTCTTCTCTAGCACTCTTGATATTGTCACCCCCTTTTGAGTAAAGAAAATGTAAGAAAAAAGCCCTGGTACAATGATCGCACTCATGCTTTCAAGAGAGCAGCTAGGAAAATGGAGTTTAAGTGGAAGAATACAAAATTAGAGGTATTTCACGGTGCATGGAATGATAGCTACAGACATGCACTAAAAGCTGCCAGGTCAGCATATTATACAATCAATATACATCAATCCTAGGTGTTTATTCAGTACTGTGGCTAAATTGGTTAGGAATAAAGCCTTAACTGAACTAGATATTCCGTCGCAGCAGAATAGTAATTACTTCATTAATTTCTTTACTGATAAAATTGAAATAATCAGAAATAAAATTTTAACTATGCAATTAACTGTCACAGCACTTCAGAAAACAGTGTCTCATAATTTTGCTCATGAGCAACTTCAACCCTTCACTGACATAGGTCATGAAAAGCTAACAAAACTTGGCAAAAAATCAAAAGCCACAACATGTATGATATTACCAGGAATCATGAAATAAGTTTCCACTGTTATGCCAATGATACCCAACTTTATATTTCTTCTAAACCCAACAAAAATTCACAATTCTCCAAATTAGCATAATGTATCAGTGAAATCAAAGACTGAATGGCCAGAAATGTCCTTCTACACAATTGAACAAAATAGAGGTACTAATGATTGGACCAAAAACCTCTAAATATAAGCCGCTAAAATATAATTTGACTCTTGATGGATGTACTGTTACGACATCGTCTTCTGCAAAGAAATTAGGTGTTATATTAATACCAATCTGTCCTTTGAAAATCAAATTTCCAATGTTTGTAGAACAGCATTCTCCCACCTGAAAAATACTGCTAAATTACAACACGTGCTCTCTGTTGCTGATGCCAAAAAATGTATTAATGTGTTCATGACCTCAAGACTAGATTATTGTAATGCATTACTGGGAGGATGTCCAGCAAGTTCAATAAATAAACTTAAATTGGTTCAAAATGCAGCTGCCAGAGTGCTGACTAGAATCAAGAAATATGATCATATTAGCCCCATTTTATCGTTGTTACATTTGCTACCTGTTAAATATCATATTCATTTTAAAATTCTGTTAACTGCATACAAAGTGTTGAATGATCTAGCTCCACAGTACTTAAGTGACCTTCTGACATGCTATATTCTGTCATGTTCATTATGATCACAAAATCATATTTTGCTTGTTAATAATCCCAAGAATATCAAAATCCACAAAAGGAGGTAGATCCTTTTCATACTTGGCACCTAAACTATGGAATAGTCTCCCTAACACTGTTCGGGATGCAGACACACTCACTCAGTTTAAGTCTAGACTAAAGACTCATCTATTTAACCAGGCATACACCTAATTTATCCTTCAACTCACAATTAGGCTGCTTTAGTTAGGTCTGCCAAAACCAGAAACATCCACCATGATCTATAACTCTGCATAAAATTTAATGGCATCAACGCTAATATTATTCTATTTTTTTCATATCCTGAGGTTACCAGAGCCTGCCAGATCCAGCTCCATTCCAGCTTGGTGTCGGACTCCACTACTACGTGTTGCTGAGAAATGACGACAAACTACAGCCTGTGCTAGCCAGACATCACTTCAGTTTTTTGACTTCAGAGGATGAACTGATGCCAACTCCAACTGTAAGACATCGGATACTTCATATGCCACTGCCTGAACCTTGGATTTAGGATGGACCCCACCGAACCTCAACGAAATGACCTGCAGGTTAAACTGCGATGCACCTCATTGATCTCTGCCTGCATCACCTTTGTCTATTGATGGACTACACTCTTGAAATGGAATACATAGACTATCATTTAATTGCCAACAAAATCCTTCATCAGCTAACTAACAAAGGACAAATCATCTATGTAAATTAATCCAGGATGGACATCAAAGACATTAGTCATTAATCTTAAATTTCATAAAAAAATAGTTGGACCGTAACGCTTAATTTACAAATTTAGAACCATGACTTCCCCCACAGTGAGCCTGGTTTCTCCCAAGGTTATTTTTCTCCATTAACCAACATCTTATGGAGTTTTGTGTTCCTTGCCACAGTTGACGTCAGCTTGGTCAAAGGGGTTCTAAATACAATTATTATTTATTTATTTAATTTCTATACAAATTTTACAATCATATTTAATCAAACTACATAACGATCACTGTAAGACATTATAGATATTACAGTTTCATTTTTTTTTTTAATGCATGATTTCCTGTAAAGCTACTTTGAAACGATGTGTGTTGTGAAATGCGCTATATAAATAAAAATGACTTGACTTGACTAGGCCACTCCAAAACTTTAATTTTGCTCCTTTTGAGCCATTCAGAGGTGGACTTACTCCTATGCTTTGGATCATTGTCTTGCTGCATAATCCAGTTGCACTTGAGCTTCAACTCACGGACTCATGACCAGACGTTCTCCTTTAGGATTTTCCTTAAAATAATTGAGTTTCCCTCAATTATTGCAAGTCGCCCTTGCCCTGAAGCAGCAAAGCATCCCCACACCATGACACTACCACCACCATGCTTGACTATAGGTATGATGTCCTTTTTGTGGAATTTGGTGTTTGATTTACACCAGATGTAACTGGACCCCTGTCTTCCAAACAGTTCCACTTTCGACTCATCAGTCCACAGAACATTCTCCCAAAAGGTTTGTGGATCATCAAGGTGTATTTGGGCAAAATTCAGATGAGCCTTAATGTTCTTCTGGGTTAGCAGTGGTTTTTGCCTCACCACTCTTCCATGGATGGCATTTTTGTCCAGTGTCTTTCTGATAGTGGAGTCATGAATAGTGACCTTTATTGATGCGAGAGAGGCCTGCAGTTCCTTGGATGTTGTCCTTTGCTTTTTTGTGACTTCCTGAATGAGTCATTGCTGTGCTCTTGGAGGAATTTTGGAAGGTTAGCCACTTCTGGGAAGGTTCAATTCTGTGCCACGTTTGAGATAATGGCTCTCATTGTGGTTCTATGGAGTCCCAGAGCCTTTGAAATAGCTTTGTAACCCTTCCCAGACTGATGTATTTCAATCACCTTTTTCCTCATCATTTCTGGAATTCACCTTTTTGCCAACTTCATGCTGCTGAAAAAGTTCTAATTATGTGTTTATTTGATTGAACAGGGCTGGCAGTAATCAGGGTGTGTCTAGTTCAGCTGAACCCCATTATGAATGCAGTTTCATTGATTTGGGGATTTAATAACTAAGGGGCAAATACTTTTTCACACAGGCCCAGATGGTATTGTATAACTTTTTTGCTTCAATAAATAACATTATCATTTAAAAACTGTATTTTGTGTTTACTCAGATTGCCTTTGTTTTATGTTAGATTCTGTTTGAATTTTTGAAACAATTCAGTATGAGATACACAAAAACAGAAGAAATCAGGATGGGGAAAATAATTCTTCACATCACTGTACATGCTGTGTATTTGCCACTTAGTTTTCTATGTTGGGCCTAATAATGGTTTCTCTTTATATGCATATTTGGCCGAGTTGCAAGATCCTGCTAGGTCATCTTCTGAGGTGGTTTATGTTCTCTCATATTTAGAGTTAAATCATCTATCTACATTTGTATGACAGCAATGATCTAAAAAGAGTCATCTCTGAAAAGTATCCTGTGAAGAAGTCTATGCCCCTGGTGCAATAAAATACAGCTATTAATCACATATTAGGCACAATTTAGGCCTAAAAGCATAGCTATGGGTGACGTGTAGGTAGGAACCCTTGTACAAGGGATGGAAAGCATAATAAAACACAATCAACCACTCATATTGACAAGACAGCAATATCTAGGCTGATAACAAAAAATGCTTTCTCTAAAATGTTTATATTGCATGCTTATTTATATGTACACGAATTTACTTTATCTAAAGTGACACACAGTATGCAAACTAAAGATAGTCACCTTATAGCAACTTTGAAATCAATGGTTTAAAGTCACTAATGTAGACGCATTATTTGCAGCCTTCTGTTACTTCTATGATTTATTTCCCTGGGCTTACAACCATTCAGTTAATTATAAAGTGTCTTACAACTGCAGTGACAAAATTCAGATTGTATATTATATTATATTATATTTAAATAAATTCTTAAAGTTCTATAGTAACATCACAAAAATGCAACAATTAGCTAGTCAACTTCCTGTTTTTAAAGTGTCTGGCAAAGATACACCGTACATACATTATATAACATTAAATCAGCCCTGTTATTATATGAAGAATTAGCATAAATTGAAGTAATAATGACTCCCTTGATTAAGCCTTGTCTCTCACAAAGAACAGGTGAGTTTGCTATGGTTCTTCGTAATAAAAGGGAGCCAATCACAACTTCCTGGAAAAGGGACTAACCAATGATATTTGAGGTTACACACAAAACAGCAAGAGCCCGCCCCACAATTGACAAAATTAAAAAGTGTTCGCATTTGGAGAATTATTTTGCTCACGCGGCAGAGGTTTCTTCACGCGCAAGAGCTTGTATTGCATACGCAGGAGATTTAAAACGAGCGCGTGGTTTCTTCCCGTTTCCTCGTGCAGCAGTGAACTACCACACACGAGTGACAATAATGCATGCAAGGGTTTAATATGGAATGCCAGGCAGTTCAAAAATGCGCAAATTTTAATACGTAAACAATGTGTTTTCTGCACGTTGTCTGCGCGTTGTCTACATGTTGTTTATGTATGAAAAATCACTGTGTAAACAACGCGTAGACGACGCACAAACAACACATTGCGTGATCTCAGACATCAATTTCACATACTTCTTGCCATTTGGCCACTTGTCCAGTTTGAACGGATGAGTGTCGTAAATTCCCACTGGCTGCTGAGCACTAGGGTTAAACCATTTCTGTAAGCCTAGGGGGGATTGCCTACCCACTCATAGTCTATGCTACCACTATTTAACATGCTAGGGATCCTCTTATTTCTTTGTTCTTTTCTTCCTTTTTTGTGTAGCCTATAAAAATAAAATATTTGGAATGTAGTTTTATGACTTAAATTATTTTCATCTAGATAAAATTGCCTCCTTTTCGATTACAATGAGAGTTTGTAATTAGGTCGGGTAATAATTCGATTTGGCTTTCTTGACAGCAGATGTACGATACTGTGCCAAAGTCCTAGGCCACCCTGAAAGTTCTTATTAAAACCATTTACCGGAGAAGTGTTTATCAAATTAGTTAAAACACTTTATAACACTGAAGTAAACACAAAGATACAAAGAAAAGTGGCTTACTGTTTCTTTCTAGAACCACACACATACAGTAGTCTATATCTACAATACCTGGAAATAGTCATGCAGAAAATAAGGAACAAGAACACTCAACTGTGCATTACAGATGCTCCACAATGATCACAGCAACAAGTAATATAGATTGTTATTGAGTAGCCTATTGTACACTTCATAACATTCCGAATGAATTTTATGACTGCTTTTGTGACAGTTTATATAGCCTACTGGTTTAGCAATGTGACAGGCTTGAAATGGCTTACTGACAGTATGAAAAGGCTAGGACTGAAGATGGGACTGATGTGATTCCACTGCAAATTGTTCAAGCTAGGGCTGGGCGATATGACGATATATATCGTGGTGACGATATATAAAGTGTCAACCGATAGAGATTTTACTATTGTTGTCGTGTTATGTAAAAATATCCATGCGGCTTTCAGTGGGCAGGACTGTTATTGACGTGTTAGAGCGATGAAGAAACATGGATGAATGAGAAAATACAAAGCAGAAAGCACTTGATATAATAAAAGAGTTATTATAAGCGCAATAAGCTGCGAAAGATAACTTAATTTGGTACTCGCACCGCTGTAGATCGCAGATCTTGGCAAGTATTCAAGCAAACACAATCGGTTATGTCTTAAGTGAATGTAAACAGTTGGAGAAAAATCAGATGTGTGTCAGTATATTGGATCTGTGCTTAAAGTGTGAATGCAGCCTAATACTGTACCTGCTGTGTCATTAACAACAGAAGAAAAAGAGAAAATCACTCACTACACTTGACTTTTGTAGCTTTAATATGGATCAATGTATATTTA
This sequence comes from Myxocyprinus asiaticus, assembly GCF_019703515.2. Classification (NCBI taxonomy): domain Eukaryota; kingdom Metazoa; phylum Chordata; class Actinopteri; order Cypriniformes; family Catostomidae; genus Myxocyprinus; species Myxocyprinus asiaticus. The sequence continues at coordinate 4,910,867 of NC_059390.1, read as the reverse complement.
ATGAATACAGTGAAGACTATGAGGTGTTATTCATTTTCTCAATGCTTGCTTGAAGTTTGAAACACTTCCAGCACTGTTTATGTCATTTGTATCTTTGTTATATTGTGTTATTTGTCCTATTGCTTGTCATTTGTTTCTTTGTTCAGTTTTATTACTTACTGTTTTAATTTAATAATTCCTTGAGAACTTCTTACATTAGTTAGGCTAATATTCGTTTTTGCTGTGGTATCAAAATTGGTATCAAGCATTGTTAAATTTCAGTGGTATCTAAAATTTTGGAATCGTAAAAACCTTATTTCCCGCAAAAATAACTATATTGTGATATCGTTATCGCGATATAAAATTACTCGTATCATGAGATTTTGGCCATATTAACCACTCCTAGCTCAAGCCTCCATGACTGAAAACAAATCACAGACAGCTGAATTTTATAAATGAATGAATGAGTGACTATTATTATACATTACAATAATAATAATATATCTGTTTAAAGGCTTAGTTGAGGTGCTGGTTCTGGATGTTTAGCTATAGACTTGAAAAAGGCTATATGCAGATTATGCAGGACAGACATATTCATTCATTAGGCCTATTTTGTATTTTATGCACATATAGGATACAGCACGTTGTATTAAAATGTATTAATGTGGTTCACAGTTATATAGAGTGGTGGTGGCGTAGTGGGCTAAAGCACATTACTGGTAATCAGAAGGTTGCTGGTTCAATCTCCACAGCCATCACCACTGTGTCCTTGAACAAGGACTTAACTCCAGGTTGCTCCAGGGGGATTGTCCCTGTAATAAGTCCCATGTAATTTGCTTTGGTTAAAAGCGTCTGCCAAATGCATAAATGTAAATGGTTCAACAGTTGTAATTGCACCCTTGCCCAAGATCATGCAATGGTCTGTATCGGCCTTCCAAAAGGCCGTGCATGGAAGCATGGCTGTGGTGGGTTAGTTTTCAAATGCTAACTCCAGTGAAAATGATGAATGAAACATAGATTGAAATTAAACTCAAAATAATACAAAACGAAATCTACATAATAATTTTTTTTTTCAACAAAATAACGTCAAATGAAGTGGTCAAAAATCGTGTCTGACCCACTCCACGTCTCCCGACATTTGCCATACTCTACTCAAATTGCTGGCCTCTTATTCTTACGATGGATCTACCTTGCGCAGGAAATCCCACCCACGGTCTACTTCCATATAACAATAAAAATAATAAAATAAACATAACACGTTCAATTAAACTGAATATTACAATATTACACCACTGAACTGTAGGCCTATGTTTTTTTTATTTTTATAATAATAATAATAATAATGGCTACAACACGGTCTGATGGCTCCTTAATAGCAGTAGACTTCTCTCATTATTTTACAGTAAAATCATGGGTCTGGCTATCAATCTGTTAACTTCAGTTTAACTTATTAACTAACTTTAAGTTTGTTAAGTTTCTCTAAATAACCACTGCCATTATATATTTCAAACATCTATGATTAAAATTAAAATAAGTCAAGAATAGCTGCAGGAATGTTTTTTTGTAAATGTTTTATAAAACAACTACAAAGCCTAGTTATGAGCGTTGAGATGATATGTAAGCCACTTTGCGTCTGCTGTCTAGTAATTGAAGCAGGTGTGTCTAACTGGTTGAGATGCCAGGCAGATTGTTTTTCACTTTATTTATGGAGGACTTTTCCTTTTCTCCTTTGTAATACAGAACATAGCAAGAAAACAAAAATGTAAAAAGCCTGTTCTGGAACTCAAAATAATTAAGTCATAAAACTGCAATCCAAATATTAAATTTTTATAGGTTACACAAAAAAGGAAGAAAAGGACAAAGAAATAAGAGGATCCCTAGCATGTTAAATAGTGGTAGCATAGAGTCTATGAGTGGGAAGGCAACCCCCCCTAGGCTTACAGAAATGGTTTAACCCTAGTTCTCAGCAGCCAATGGGAACTTACGACACTCATCTGTTCAAACTGGACAAGTGGCCAAATGGCTCAGAAGTATGTGAAACTGACGTCTGAGATCATGTGTTTACACTGTGATTTTTCACACGTAAACAACGCGCAGCAACACATTGTCAATAACGTGCAGATTATTGCCATTGATTTGCCACCATAAACATTGCGTGTAGTCAGATGTGTCATACAATAATGAGATTTCCAGCAAGTTGTTTAGTATCAGGCTCCTCCACGCTGTTGTATGTGGATATGCCAATTCAAAATAATGAAATGTCTGCCCAAGATTCTTGCCATTTCAAGTTCATTCACATGCCAGTTCACATGACTGAATTGAACCACACAAAGAAATGTCAATTAAGCTGAAGCTCAGAAGCCAGAAACAAGTTTTTTGTTTGTTTGTTTGTTTGTTTGTTTTTGTGACATTAGAACAATGCGCAAACTAGATTTTTGCATTTTCTGAAGATAATGTGAGTGGTGTTTGACCATGCAAAACTCGTCATCACAATGTTAAGGTGATCTGAGTGGTTGTTAGCGCATTGCTCTGCAGTTGCTGACACAGATACACTACCGTTCAAAAGTTTAGGGTCACTTACTCATTCTTTATTTTTTTATTTTTTTCACATTTTAGAATAATAGTAAAGTCATCACAACTATGGAATAACATAAATGGAACTATGGGAATTATGTTGTGACTAAAAATATCCAAAATAAATCAATACTGTGTTATATTTTAGCATCTTCAAAGTGGCCACACTTCGCTGCGATTTTGCAGAAATGTACTCTTGACATTTTCTCAACCAACTTCTGGAGGTATCACCCTGGTATGCTTTTTAAACAGTATTGAAGGAGTTCCCATCTATATGCTGGGCACTTAGTGCCTGCTTTTCTTAATTATTCGGTCCAAGTCCATTTAAAAAAAGTTTTGTAATTAAATATATTATGTTGGCACAATTATATTTTTGTCTACAAAACTAATTTCAAACATTTAAGCAAATGCCTTCAGATCAAAAAATTTTTAAGATCATGAGAAACTTTTCAGGCAAGTGACCCCAAACTTTTGAACAGTAGTGTATATAAAAGTACATCCCGCATTTGGCTAGTCAGGATATGTCAACTGTGCTGCCATCTTGGTACAATTAATAAGCAGACCTGTTTGAATGTAAGTCAATGGAGGAGATGCCTCAAAGCACTGCAAAAGCTTTTTAGTGTGAAAACCATTATATAATAAATTGACTGCTTAGGTGCTAATCTTCAATGTTTTCCATGATACATTCATTTGTAGAGAAGTATATTTGGGAGTTTACTATGAAAAATATTGCTGTTATAGAAGAGAAGTCATCAGAGTTTTGCGTAAAGTAGGGCTGCCCCCTAATAGTCGACCAAACGTTAGTCAATGAGAAGAGTCGGTTGGTCGCAGAAAGAAAAAAAAACTCCACAGGAAGTGGTGAAGTCACGCAGTCAGTGATGGACAGGCATGATCATTTAAACAGCTGGTCCATGCTTAAGTTTATATGGTTTGGAGTTGGAAAATGTGCATGGAAATAATGATAAGATCAGAATACTCACTTGCCTAATAATTGGGCATGCAGTGTATATATCGCAATATGTAATTGCATCGGCAACCCCCGGGCTGAGGGATTGGTGAATATTCTTGCTTTAGTGATTTTGCATTGAAAATTAAATTAATTTATTTAAAAAACTAAAAACTTAAATCAAATACAATTCTAAATTCAAATTGTACTCGATACAAAATGAAAAAGCAATTAAAATAACGAAGTGATCAAAATATATATAAGTAACCACCTTTCCATTTACCGTCAGGCATGTATCCGTCTAAACATGCAGGCAGAAAACTACTTACACAAATGAAGACATAAAAACAATTATAAATGTAAAATAATAATGATGATAATAATCAATAAAATATGAATGTGTTTTTGTATTATTTTATGTTTTAATCACAGGCTGCACAGTTGTGGTCACAATGAACTGCTCTGTGGAAATAAAGCAGCTCCTGAGCTGAGATGTCTGAGGTCATTTGCAGCACTCATAGACAATACTGTTCTGTTCATGTGACTGCATTCATTTGAATTCCTACGACTTTCACTACAGCCAATGACGTCGTGGCACTCTACTGATTGGTTAAGTTTAGATAAGGGGTTTGGGTAAGGGCATAATATTAATAAGCATGTCCTTAACGCCTCGTGCGGGAAATTTGCACTTTCTTCTGCGTTAGACATCCGGGAATTTGCATGTGATAAAGTCGTATGAGTTTATGCGAACAAAATCATGCGACATCACATGAAATAGCCACCTTGTAAATTATTTACGACTTTGAGATCGGGTTGATCATTACCGCTTTTGCTGGTGTTGCTGCAGCTCGCTTCTTGTGTGCGCTTGTAAAATGTATATTTAAAAGGCTCATTATTATGGTTTAGTATTTCTCTGTAATGTAGAACAGTGTTTGCAATGTTACTTATAACATTCCTTCTCAGCCCTGGAACTCAAACCATTTTCTGATGCCCCCCAAAAAATATATATTTAAGTAATTCAATTAATATCATAAATGTGCGACAACTAGTCGACTAATGGCTTAAACTAACGACTACTAGTCGACTAGGAAAATCTTTGGTCGGGGGCAGCCCTATCATTAAGTAGGATTTATTTACAGTACTAATTATTTTAAAACTCAGATTTGAAAACACTTTCAATGGTTGTACTTATCAGAAATGCTAACTTAATGCAATTTATGAGGACTTGCCGACATATCATGGTCCATAGGAACAAGTGCTAATGCAGCATTTATGTATGCAAACGTATCTATGTTTCTGAGCAATTGTTAGCACTTTGCTATGCAGTTGCAGGGTCATTGATGTCCATAACACAAACAGGAGAAGACAAGTGCAGGATGATTTACACACTGAAGTTTAATTCTTGGGGTGGGGTTTTGAAAAACTGCCAATCGTAAGTATGAGGAATCATAATAGTCATGCTTGCCTAAGCAAGCACCAGTAAATATAAACAAAGCACACATCATGTAGATGAACTGTGCGTTTGTGTAAGATTCACATCCAGTTTTCAGAAATAAGTATGACACTTGACTCACAATAAAATCTGGGCCATTTTGGACACAATATCCAGTTTACCGCAACAATTTGTTTTGTTTACAGTCTGTTTCCCTGTCTTTTTTCTCAACACCTTGCTTTAGAAAGCTGAAGAAGCTGTGCCGCATGCTGAAGGACAAGGAACGTGCCCCCAAAGAGATTGTGGAGCAGCCAGGTCGCTGCCAACAGTGGCACCTAGACTACGACCTAGAGCCATTTGACGGTCTTACACCTGAATACATGGAGATGAGTGAGTGACACTTGAATCTGTGTTAAAGTAGAGCCTCCCCAGGGTGAACACATCTGGTTAATCTAACGCATCCCTTGCGGCGGCTTGTAGGAATGCATACGTCTCTACATTTGACACATCCCAGTGTTGTTGTTTTACGAAAGATGCTAAAGCACAGTTATTAGAGTTCACAAATATTTGAGGTAAAACTTATGAATGAGTCTATGAATGAGACCAATAGTCCGCCATTTGTTGTCCAGCTGTGTTTACAATCGGGAAAGGGGCTTCATTCACTAGCATGTGGCATACAGTGATACACAACTGACTCAGTGTTTATGTAAGTTGACGTGAAGGCATCTGTTAAACATCTGAACACCAATGCAAACTTAAATTACTATTATTCATCCTAAGTATGTTGAGAACATTAAAAGCCCAAATGGAGACCATATGGATTTCTCAAAATGCTTTCTGAAACTTTTGCAAAACAAAAGTTCTGACCCCTTATCATTTTCTCTTCCTTCTTCCATAAAACACTAAATGAAATGTTGGGCAGAATGTCCAAGATTCTGTTTTCCATAAAAAGTATCACAAAAGTAGTCTATATGACTCCATGTTTTATACCAAGTCTTCTGAATATGATAACAATGTGTAGTGGAATAAAGTGAAATTTAAGCTGTTTTTCACTGATTTTCTTTCCCTCTTCCATACACTGGCATAGCCCCAGGTGGGCCTAGGTGATTCTTAAAAATCAGAATCTAATTGAATTGGGAAATCTATATCAATACCCAGCCCTAATCAGAAGACTTGGAATATAGCACACAAGTTCTTGGGATATAGTGCACAGGTTGTGTGGACTACTTTTTTGATGCGCAATTGTCCTTTTTGGAGCTTGGCTGTTTAAATCACCACCCAATTTCCCTCTGTGGATATTCTGGCTAACATCTATGTTTCACCAAAAAGGAAATAACATGGGGTTGGAATGACATCAGGGTAAGTAAATGATGACAATTTTCAAGTTCTTTAGTTTTTCTTTTGTAGACCGTTTGGATAGTGCAAAATGTTTTATGTAAGGGCTTTTCTTTCATTCAACGATCTGACAAGTTGATTGTGGTTCGCGCTATCTTGAGGTTGAGATTGGTTTGATGTGGGACTCTTGTTTACAGTTGAGTTTCTAGAGTGTCAGCGAGTTGCGTAATTGTCTTTCAGAAACCTGAGTGTGAGAAAACCTGTGCCTGTGAGTCTTTTCTGGAAAATATATGGATGCTTTGATCTACTGCCAATAAAATAGCTTGTAAATTATTTTCCCCCATTGAAGATGCAGTCACAAAACTCTTCAGAAACAAAGAAATTATTTGGGAGGAATTGCAGAAGAACTGAAGACCCACAGTGAGAGCTCTGGAGGGAGACCACCACCTACATACTGTTAAAGAAATGAGAAAATGAGTCCACCCGGTCAATTATACTCTGCGTTGGATGTTTTTGTAGGTTACCCTCCAGCATGATCTCTCTAAGACATTGTTGGACTGTTGCAAAGAAAAAAAAAACAATGTTTCAATCAAGCCAAATAAGGAAATGTTGTTTCCCACAAGGATTATATTCCATGTGTTGATGATTGACAAATAATCGTCTTTGTGCTTGACACCCATTCTGGGTAATGACTAGAAAGAAAGGCACAAGTGACACAATCACTGCATCAAATTAGTAGTGGCTTTCCCATTATACTGATGCTTTGTGAAACTTCTGGAGATGCTATATTGTCTGCATACAAGCACAAACTGCTTCCCATTTCAACAAAAGACAAAGTCCATATTTAATCAAAGTATATAGGTCTCTAAAGCTGCCGTCTCACTAAGTGACTCAAAACAACTCAATAATGGCAGACTGTCTCAACCTTTTTGTGTCAAAGGCCTGCCACACTTTGGCAGATTAAATTACTACTTGTGACATGTCTTTCCAACTCCATCACATATTGCAACTAGGGTTGGGGAAAAAAATAGATTCTGTTACAAATCGCGATTCTTGAGGCAAATTATTTTAAAATGGTCTCCCTGATGTAAAATCGATTTTTATTTAATAATAATACAAAAAACATGTTTATCTTAATGATACAATGAGTAATAGATAAATATGGGAAGCTGTAACTGTGCAGAGTTCCACACTAACAGGTTTTCTCTCTGAGAAATTTTGTCTCTTTAATTCTTTACATTTAGTCCTTTAATGCACCGCAGTTCAGTTCACTGTCGGACCTCAAAATCCTCTTGTGATCAATGTTCCTGTTATTATGCATCATCTAAATGTTAATTTGAGAGGTGTTGTGGAGAGTATTTGTCAGGAGTCATTCTGCAGATTCTGTCTGACTCTGCTTTAATAAAAAGTTTACCTGTAAAAAGGCTTATCAAACTGTTGGATGGAATAAACTACATGTCGTGACCACGCAATAATCTGACATTCAGGGTATGCATGCTCAGTGGCAGGTCATTTCGCAAATTTTCCCTGCCACTGTCGACAAGAAATGCCACTGGACACAAAGATGTGTGCTTGAGGAAACACACCTGATTATATTTTGAAGAACAGACGAAAGAAATGCCGGCGATACAGGTGTCTGATTTGCTTTTTTGTTCAGAAGTTCATTTGCGCTTTGGCACAAATAGTTTTGTCTATGAGAACGCTGCATAGAATCTCAGACTATCTCAGGATGCATATGCAAATAACATGCAACCATTGGGACTACAGTTGAATTGTCATGTGTGTCATAATTCAGCCCCATAAATGTTTCTTGAACAAGTTTACTCTTTAGCCTCCATTTGTATGTTGCAAAATTATCATTATGATAACAGTAATAGCCAATGGTAGCCTAATATATGTTTTATATTTTATATTCTGAAATAACTAAATTACTTTAAATTAAAATGATACATTGTAGATATTTATTTGCTGAATACAAATGGACATAATGCAGCCTTATACATGGGTTCCTTTGCACTAACTAGTCGCCTAGCTCAGACAACACACTGACTGGTCAATTGGTAGTTTTAAATTGGTAGTTTTGCACATCTCTACCTTTTCACCTGCAAATTATTTATTACAGAGTGAAAACATTTCAGACAACTGTTCTTCAATAGACATTTCTTTCTGAGAAAAAGGACTTAAAGTTTTTATATCAAAACACCAAATCGCAATACTTACAGAATTGCAATATCACAATACCTATCGAATCTGCTAGGAAATATCATTGTAATATCGAATAGGGAGGTATGTGGCAATTCCCTGCCCTAATTGCAACAACACGTTTTGGCAGCAAATCAACTTAAAGCTTGCCAGAACAACAGTAGTAGTGCAACGTGAACATAAACATTTGTAAGAGTCCAAATCAGGATTGCAACTGCCCTGTCAATGTATGAGTATAGAGGTATGTCCCTTCAGGTTTTGTCTCAGAAAGTATGTTCATGTGCTGCTGCTTTCTTGTTTTTTGACCAAATAAACATAAAATAAACTTAATCTTGTTTGTTTTTGGTTCTGCAGTCATTCAGTTTGGTTTCGTTTCACTATTTGTGGCCTCATTCCCGCTGGCTCCACTTTTTGCCCTCCTAAACAACGTCATTGAGATCCGTCTTGACGCCAAGAAGTTTGTCACAGAGCTTCGCAGGCCGGATGCCGTGAGGGCCAAAGATATTGGTGAACATCTTCAATTCTAATGATAATTACACAATAGCAATTCAGTATTACTGTCAGTTATATAAGATTCACCCCTATATCTTTTATTGTAACCCCTGAAATCATGTTTCATTGCATAGGTATCTGGTACAACATCCTGAGTGGTATGGGCAAATTCTCAGTCATCATCAATGTAAGTCTCTGCTAGATAACTCTCCTAATTCAGATGCACTAGTCATATAAGTCCTTTAAAAAAGAGAAAAAAAAAAAGAAGACCCCATGGTGTGTCAGTGTTCAAGAGGAGATGTTTTTATTTTCATACGCCTGTAGGGTGCATACGATTTCTACTAACTTAGGCTAAACTTCTAGTGTGGCGTAGCCTGTGTTTTCATGATTTTTTTTTTTTTTTTTTTTTTTACATAATTAAACTATAGTAAATCACTTCATTTAACAATTTTCTGTTTTACCTGCACGTTTGACTGCTCTTTACAGGGCAAAATGTGTTTTGTAAGATTATTTCAGGTAGTTCCTCTGCAGACATGATTCGTGCTTGGCTCTCATACTCTAAATTGAACGATAAAGCCCCTGTAGGTTTACTTTAATAGACGTGATGTTCCCAATATGAGAAGAGTATTTAGATTTTGCCTCACTTTCATTAAGGAAGCCACATTTACTCAGCAGCCTGAAATCTGATTGACTCCAGTTGTTTTTCTTCGCAAGTCAAGAATTTGTTTAATGTGGGAGCTCCAAATTGCCATTCTAATCCAATTAAATGCTACCCATTATCAATGGCACCACACACTGTGAGGCTTACCTTGAGTTTTGTGTGTTTCTCAGTGGTCTGGACTCCATCAATGACCTTATTATTTTGATACAGTTAATGGTAGTTTTTCCATTACACTCTCTTTGAAACTTGTGTTATTGTTTCAGGCCTTTGTCATCTCCTTCACGTCAGATTTTATCCCTCGCCTGGTCTACCAGTACATGTACAGTGAGACGGGCACCATGCATGGCTTCATCAACCACACACTCTCTTACTTCAATGTCAGCAACTTTAAAGCAGGAACTGTGCCAACCATCTCCAGTCTCGGCAAAGACATCACAGTCTGCAGGTAAGATCCTTGTAATAATTGTAATCTTAAATGCACACCTATTACCGCACATTCTATACTATTGCACCCGGTTATTATGTTTCTTTAAACAGCCTAGTTATGCTAATGAACTGTAATACTTGTCAAAAGAGTGTTTTATTCTGATTATTATTGTAGTAAATTTAACTGTTTATTGATTATTTGTGTATTTGACCACATTGCACCTCTTACCCATGGTAAAATCACTGTAATGCCCACCCTCTCATAGCTTTTTGCTTTAATTAAAGACGACCACAAACACATCCGAGCAAATCAAAATATTAATTGCAAAATTGTAAGCAAACTAAACAAGAACTGTTTTTTCACACTGATGTGGAGTTTTGTAGTAAAGCACACAGGCAGTAAACAGCTGTAGGGTTCATAAGCCAGCCCCTCATTTGCTCCTCTTAAATCCTATCTGAAATAAACATGTGTCGAAGCTATAATGGCCTCAACATACTGATCCTCTTGGACGGTGCCTGGAGAGAGATCATGTATTCCACATCAGCTTTTTCCACACTGCCATGTGAACTCAGATAAGAGGGCAAAGCATTTGCAGTCTGAAACCATAGAAACAATCAACCAGTCATGCTGTCCAGTTCAGCTACATGCCTTTAGTACAGTTGAACTGGACTAAAGGACCAAGAATGAGTAATCTGACATCATTTAATCATTTTTCTAAAACCATATGTTTTTCTTCCTTCCATGGAACACAAAAGGAGATGTTAGGCAGAATGACAGCCTCAGTTTTGATTTTGCTGCAGCGTTTCCTACACCGAAAACAGAGTGATCTGAAAACACTCTGCATTACTGCGTACTTTGGTAAATGAGTAGGAAACTGAGAGTGGAGCTGTCAAACAAAAATGAATGTGTGAATGTGGCCTTAAACATGGTTAAATGAATTCAGTAGGGTTTAGAGTACTGCAGTTTTATTGGTAACTGAAAGTTTAATAAAATTAGCTCAAATATTTAGGCCTAATAAACAACCATGCAGATGAAGAATTTTATAAATTGTGTATCGGCCTGGTAATAATGACTACGCTTCTGCAGAATTTTAATGGTTTCACATCCCCATTAAGTGTTTTTAATTGATGTATTGTCCAATTTCATAATGCTTTCAGCTACCTATAAGGTTGTAGCACTCGCAATGTTTTGATTTTTTTCTAACAAATTTTATGATATTGTAATCCATTCCACAGAATTCACCAGATTTTTCTCCACAATCAGCACAGAAAAAGTGAAAAACGTGCACAGATTCTGTGTGGGCCTAGTTTGTTTTGTAAATGCACTTGTGTGTTCTTTTTAAAAATGCTTTCCAGTGAAGCAGCACTGTTGTTCCTGTTGTTGATGACGGTGATAGTAATTGTGTTTATCATTTCTCCGGAAAGAATACTCTTTTGTTAATTTGCACGAAAGCAAACTGCACTTAAGCACATCCGAATCATGTAGACAGCTGTAGTAGGACTGAGAACATCCAAATCTCAGAAACAGAGAGATAAACAAAAGATGTGTGCCAAAGGCTTAATAATATCATATATAAGTATAATTTATGGCATTTATTGATCAGCCGCAACAAAAACAAAATCAGGCCAAGTAAGCATGAAATATTCAATTAGAACAGACTAATGCTGTTAATTAAACAGGGCTGTGGATATTAACTTAAACTGGGACATATTAATTAAAAACATTCTATTCTATCATTAGTTTTTCATCATTTTGGTAGACAGGAGCAATATTTGTTATTTATATTACAAGCACTTGTTATTTATATTACATAAATAACAAGTGCTAAAACGGTTCTGTGTCTTTAAGAAAACCGGCATTTCTGTGTTTTGTTTTAGTTGGCGAATATAAATGAGATTGGAGTGGCACAGCTTCTTTATTATGGATAAATGTTTATTTTTGTTGTTTTTGATCAACAACTGACTGTAGAGAACTGAAAGGATATTAAAAGAGACATTGTACAAGAAAAACTGATTGTGTGGATCTCGTCTTTTGACATTCAAAAAATAGAATGAGTCAAATCAAATCTTTTACTCTCAACATGCAGTGAAAGGACTTCACTGCTGAACTTCATAAAAGATTGATCTTGGGATTTTAAGAATGGATATCGAGACTGTTCATTAAGATTGTGTTAAATCAGAAAATCTATATTTTTACCCCTATCATTTTTAAGTCTTAAAATCAACATCCAATTCTTTTTGCGTATCCCCGGTTAAGAATCACTGCTCTATGTGGGAATCCATCACCCTCAAATGTGATATCTCACCACTGCTATGATTATCTTGAGCGGCCTTCAGAACTCAGAACGCTGTCCTTTTCGTGGAGAGAGAGAGAGAGTGCAAGAAAGCGAGCTTGTCTGCGTTCTAAAATAGGGTTGAAGAAACTAATCAAGCCCATATTTTACTGCACCATATTTGCCCTTTCTGTACAACTTTAACCAAACAAGGACTTCAGCCCAAGTCTTCAGATGAAGATAGCTGACTGTCTACAGAAATCAAAACCAGCCAAACACATTCCACCTATACTGTATATGGCCATGAAATCAAAGTCCTTTGGCCATTATTGAAGACTTCATGTTTACCTTTCATAATTTAATAGAGGAAATTAAAACTTGGGGAAACTTTCAGGTCTAACTGAGGCTAATGCAGTTTGACCTTGCATGAATAGTCTAAATATGCACTACAGTTTTGATTATTAGTATATCAGTATCAGTATATATTTTAATAAGGCATGAAGGCCCCTCAGCACACTAAGTAAAAGGGATAAAAACATTGGATCACCATTTATCAAGCACTGAAACTTGAAATCATGTGCAACAGTCACAAGTTGCAACCCAAACTTTCTCAGAACATCGAATTGACATCTACACTAAAAGAAAAAACAATTTAGATGCAGTGCAATGAATGAAACAAAACGCAGATGTTGTGAACTTGACACAGTATCTAAAAAATGCGGCTGTCCTGCGCGGGACACTGAAAAAACAGCGAGAGACGCTGCTTCAGTCATTCATCCAGTGCATGACAGCGCAGAAAAACAGCGCAGGTGCATGTAAAAATGCACTCGGTGTGACTAACGGCTAACTCTATTTTCCATTAATTACAAACCGGAATCCAAAATTATACTTGAAACAACTGAACGAATCGGACCTCTAATTAGCCATCAGATTTAGATACTTTTAACTTGTGTCCAAAAATGTCCAAATATTTTTTGGGGCCACTGTACTTTAACATTTTTGGTGATGGTTTGAAACAATTTGAAAGCCTTTATTACTTGCACCCAATCAGTGCATCCCAAACAGGAAAACGTTCCTTTTTCGAAGACAAAGTGATTGTTGAGTGACAAGACAAAGATACTTTTCCTCTTTTACACTTTAAAAATGTCATGATTAATAATGCTGTTTTGTTGTCTCGCCCTTTGTAGCCCTCTACAAGAATGTGTTGAGCATGTGTTTTACATTTTCTTTTTCTTTTTATTGCCAACCAGCACATGGATCCTCGCTGGAAACCAAGTTGCCATGAATGACTCTGGGATGTTTAGAGTCTTTTCATATTGTTCATTTTAGGTACAAGGACTACAGAGAACCTCCATGGTCGTCCGAGCCTTACCAGTTCTCCAAACAGTACTGGTCGGTTCTAGCGGCTCGGTTAGGCTTCGTCATCTTGTTTCAGGTAGAAAAACTTATTTTACAACCCCTAAATCTAAACCTCCTGAAAGATCCATGCAAAATAGTTTTACCCCTTATAATGAATGTGAGAAATCTACAATAGAAACTTTTCAGGGTAAATGGAGGAACAAAAATGTTCCTCCTTTTTCAATTTAAGCATTCTGAGTTTAAGTTAAGCTCAATCGACAGCATTTGGGACATAATGTTAATTTACACAAAAATAATTTTGACTCGTCCTCCTTTATTTAAAGAATAAGTAAAAAACTCAGTTAAGGAAGGCACAGTAAACGTAAAAAAAATGTGTAGTACAGTACAAATTCACATTGTTTTTAATGTATAACCACAGGATGTAAGAGTCAAAATATTTCTGTGGTAATCAATATTATGCCACGAATGCTAAACCACAAGATTAACTTGTATTCAACCTGGAGCATTACTTTAAAAAAAACAATGAGAAATGGCAAAGCCATTGGAATAGCTTCCTCAGCAATATACTGCAAGCGGTTCAACCACACATAAATGGTGCTGCATGCTTTAAGCTTTTGCACGTTGGGAACTGCATATATCCTGGTCAAAATAAATGCTGTAATTCAGTAGAAATGTTGCTGTCAGCAGCTGTTGGTGGAAATTAATTCTATGAGAAGGCAATTAAACTAAACCAAATATACTGGTCATTGTGATTATATAGTTAAAGTCTGCAAGACTTTTTTTCAAGAGCATCCTTTAGTGCTAATTAGTTAGCTTGAGGTTGTATACTTGTTTTTTTATACATCTGGTGAGTAAAAGTTCTTTCCAATTAATAAATGGAAATATATAGATTCACACCAGGGAAGCTTCATGGCCACTGATCTGTATGATTTCCTGTGTCACACCCTGAACGAATGTATGTGTGTTTATGTAGGTGTATATCCAGTATATTTATCTATGCACATCTGTAGTTGATGTGTTTCCACACTTCCAGAACCTTGTGATAACCATGAGCATGCTGGTGGCCTGGGTGATCCCAGACGTGCCCAAGAACATCAGCGAGCAGCTGAAGAAGGAGAAGACCCTTCTAGTGGATGTCTTCTTGAATGAGGAAAAGGAGAAGCTTCAGCTCATCCAGAGCTTGTTCTCCAAAGACCTGACCCAAGAACAACAGGAGGAGCTGCAGGTCTCAGATCAAACCTCTCGGCTCCTCCAGCAAACCCACCCCGGCCCGTCCCTGCCCACACCTGCCCTGGCCCCGGCCCCACCCCTGTCCTCTACGGCCCCTCGCACCCGCCCCCGAGCGGCAAGCTTCAGCCAATTCACCCCTCAAACGTCCATGTCTCCCCGCAGTGACATCACCCAGCATACAGCTGTGTGACGGAGGTCAGGGTGAGAGGACGGATGCGAGTGTACCAGTGGAATATCTTTAAGAGTGCCTGAGCACTGGATTTTGAGGATTCAAAGTGGAAGGGAAGTTTAAAGCTCTGAGTTTGGAGTTTTGGGAATACGGTGACCTCTTTTCCGTGGAATAAGAGAGGTCGCTCATGTTTTGGTTACAGAACTGTGTTTTAATGTCTGTCTGCAGGCTCCATGTCTGGTTTCAAACCCTCAGATGTCCGTTTTGAGGGACATCTGACATTAACATTGCCACAGAGCTGAGCTTCAATAGGACCGCTTGCAGATGCAATCACTCCATACGCATTCCCATTTGACGAGCACTGAAATGCGAACGGATGCTGGAAGCTGATGGTCCCACTTCCAAGGGGCCTCTTGAAGTCCTTGGAATGTTATTTTTTCACTGATTTATTCTTGAACGGTCTTAAATGAGGGTGTTTGTCACCAAAACTGTATGTCAGTTACATACAGACAATGCATAATCTGTTCATGCTGTCCAAAAAACAAACTGCTTTGCACATTGTTCATGAGATGTAGCATATAACGGCAAATAATAACCTTTCATTTTCTCAGGTAAGCATCACTGTAGGCTGTATTTGTTCTCATTAATATGACCGTTCTTGGTTTACTAAAGAGTATGATATATGTTAATTTAACTAAGGTTCAAAGAACACAAACTTAACGTGCAATGATACTTCAATGTATTCTGTGATATCAAACGTGTGGTGGAAATGTACTGTTTTGTCTTTTGAAAGATCCAGCCCTCTCGTAATGTAACACATGAACTGAATTTCAATGTACAAGCACAAACAATTAAGGCAATATGTAATTAAACTCATGTTTTGTCAATCCATATATTTATGCTATGCCTCCTTCTGATGATATACAGGGCTGCTACTGTAGATTTAGATCACACAGCATTAGCTGTATTTGATTGTGGAGCAGCTGGTCTTTTTGTGCCAGGTCAACTGTAATCCTCTCGTGAGTTTGCCATCACCAGTGTGGGAGGGTGTGGGGTAACTGTCATCCATGGAGGAAACGGGGAAGCAGGGATGGATGTTGTGTGCCAACATCTGGCCATCAAGTCATCATTTTCAATGCCTCATAGGATGTAATTCTCATGCAGAAGAATAAATATTTAATCCCAATTATGCGCAAGTGGATTTTCTTTCTTGTCCTCAAGGTTTTGGTCTAGGAGTCCCTTGGGGTCAATTCATGTGTGTTCCTGACTTGTATGTTAGACTAAATGGGCATTCACACCATCAGCAATTCAATCATTGGTTGCTAGTGTTATTATCTTTTATTTTTATTTTTAATGTTGTTCTTTTTCCATTTTAAATTGAATTTGTCCATTTCAATTTTGTATCATTTGTTTTAGTTTTCTCTAGGGATGTGCATGGGTAATCGAGTACTCGTTCAGCTTTGAATATTCAAGTATCTACTAGGAAAAACTAGTTGAATATTGCAATTTTATTTTATTTTGTGCTTTCGCCTATGCTGAATGAATGCTTCTGAATGAAGCCTTTACAACTTAATGCACTGATTGGTGCTGTGGATGCATAACATTGTTAAAGGAATAGTTCACTCAGTAAGAACATTGTGTCATTATTTAAAATGATTGAATTGCTTCTGAAGACTTGGAATGTATGTTTCTGTGTGTGAGTGCAAAACTACATGTTGTTGTTTATGCACAGTGCTCAGTTTTTTCCTAAGAAAAACCAGTTCAAAGGTTTAGGGCTGAAATTAAATTCTAAATTTCCAGTAATGTATTAATAATGGATTATTTTTATTTTTATTTATTTATTTCTTTTTTAAGTGTTACAAAATTTCTCTAAATGCCCATCCCTAGTTTTCACTATATGATTGTTAGTTTGTTTTTTCAGTGTTTTCTAGTTTCATTTAGTTTTTATTCAGTAAAAATTTTAACTGAAATAATTAAAATATGTGTAATGTTACATTTCTAAATTAAAAAAAAAAAAATGTATGTGATCACCATCAAGTGATATTTACATATTTAAAATGAATATTCAGAGTTCAAGACAAGTTCAGCTCAGTCGACAGCATTTGTGGCATAATGCTGATTACCACAAAAAAAATAAAAAAATAAAATAAAAATAAAACATTCGACTTGGCCTCCTTTTTCTTTTAAAAAAAACAAACAAACAAAACAAAAAAAATCTGGGTTACAGTAAGGCACTTTCAATGGATGTGAATGGGGCCAGTTTGTAAATGTCAAAATACTCACCATTTCAAAAGTATACAATAGCTACAAGACGTTTAAAATAGGCATGTTAACATGATTTTAGTGTGATATAATCTCTATATCTACATCTAATTTTACAGCTTCATAGTCATGATGATATAAAACCCTAAAACGACCGTAAAAACAACTATTTAAACAACCTCTCAAATAATACATGCATTTTAACATAAGAATTCATGTAAGTGCTTTTAAAAAATTATTTGCTTCACATTTCTGCCTTTAAACTAGAGGTAGACCGATATATCGGTTTTACCAGTTAATTTGTGCCGATAGTTGCTTTTTGGAACTATCAGTTATCTGTAAAAAATATATGCCGATAGATAGATATTGTATATTTTTTTATCAGCCTTTTCTACCACCTTAGTTATCGTATCGGCACAATCCACAATCGGTCGACCTCTACTTTAAACCCTCCCAAAAATGGCCCCATTCTCTTCCATTGTAAGTGCCTCACTGTAATCTCGATTTTTTTTTTTGCTTTTTTCTTTTAAAGAAAAGGAGGAATGGGTGGAAATAAATTTTTGTGGTAATCAACATTATGCCACAAATTCTATCAGTTGAGCTCAATTTATATCGAACACAGAATATTCCTTTAAAGAAGGCAGGTTAAATTTTCAAATGTTATATTATACTGTGAATTAAAAACTAAAACATTGATTCTTGGTCATTTCTATTTCAAGTTAGTATTGGTGTCATGATAATGTATTTTATTTAGTTTAGTTTTTTCAATTGTGTTCGTTTTCGCTTTTATTTGCTCTACACAAGTTTGTTGCATCGCTAACAGTTACTTGTGTTGCTGGAAATTGCCAACTCTTGTTGAAACTGAAAGATTTCAGGTCGCTTTGTTGCTGCTTATCGCTGCCAGTGTGAACGCCCCCAACGGCAAACCTGTAATGCCCAGCAGATTGGCATACATGCTTACAAAGGTTGCTTTTACCCAGTATGGATTGCTCCACTTTGATCTTTTTGTGTTTTTACCCATGAGCCACATTTGATTTATCCCTGGGCTCTGGACTGTACAGTTCAAGGGGATTAAGATATGGGCAAATACCATGAATTCTATCCTGTATGTTTAGTTTCATTACGCAACCAGAATGAATGGGGGTTAAAACAAATCACATAAATATTTGTATTTTTCAGCAGCTTAAACAGCATCAGATGTGGGCAAAAGTTAAGCAGCTCAAATCCAGATAATTGCTGGCATGCAACTTAACTGGCAAGCTAGAATGTCATTTTGCCCCCTGTGCGAGCAGGTTCTGTAAGGTTTCAGAGTATTTTGTTACCCCCTTTGGCCCCTATGAGGTGATGTATGTAACTTTGCAGATCTTGAGCACTGGAGGTCAGCACGGGCATTAGAAGGCCAAACACAGCCTGTACCTGAGACCATTTGACCCGAGTGTAACCGTCCAATTTTAAGCTTGAAGTCGCTCACTCTCTTTATGATTTAACAGTAAACACAGTTTAAACAAGGCACGGCAGCCCCTCAGCACACCAGAGCATAAACAGAGGAAAAAACACTGGCTTACAGTTTATCAAGCAGAGAAACAGAATCTGGAATTCTGTGTAACAATCTCATGAAGTTCTATTAGAAGCCTGAACTTCTTCAGTGCAACAAATGAACGAGAATGCAGATGTCTCCAGATGCTTTTTTAAAAACTGAATTTCTTTTTAACTTAACACGGTTATGCGCCGCTCCTACGCGAGATGCTGAAAAAACAGTGAGAAGTGGTGCAACGGACAGAGACATCCGTCCAGTGCCTGTTTACATAGAAAAACAGTGCAGACTCAGGAAAAAACACATTCGATGTGAAATCATCTGTTCGCACCTGTCTGTGAGTGAAAGCACGTGTGCGAAACAAGTGAAGTTAAAATACAAAATATAGGCTATATCATGTATTATAATGTATTATATATATATATATATATATATATATATATATATATATATATATATATATATATATATATATATATATAAATATATATAAATATTTAAAATTATATAAATTATAAAATCTTTCCACGTATTTACAAACCTGAACCCAGCCCGAAACATTGTCCGATATGCTACAAGTCAGGTAGCAGACCTTTACTACTGAGGTTATGTAAGCAGCTCTGTAGATCTCTTGCTTAAAAGAATAGTTAACCAAAAAATGAAAATTCTCTGATCATTTACTCCCCCTCATGCCATCCCAGATGT
The DNA here is from genome assembly GCF_019703515.2 of Myxocyprinus asiaticus. NCBI lineage: Eukaryota > Metazoa > Chordata > Actinopteri > Cypriniformes > Catostomidae > Myxocyprinus > Myxocyprinus asiaticus. The sequence goes on along the minus strand of NC_059390.1, from coordinate 4,891,288 downwards.
GTATGACTGTCTTTTTTTAGCTTAACACAAATATTTTTAGAAGAATATTTCAAGTGAAAGTGTATCAATTTTTAAAGCTCTAAAAGCACATAAAGCCAAACAGCATAAAAGTAATCCATACAACTCCAGTGGTTAAATCTATATCTTTAGAAGCGATATGATAGATGTGTGTGAGAAACAGACAGGGTTGGGAGGGTTACTGTTGAAATGTATTCCACTACAGATTACAGAATACATGCTGTAAAATGTAATTTATAACGTATTCCGTTAGATTACTCAAGGTCAGTAACGTATTCTAAATACTTTGGATTACTTCTTCAGCACTGGTAGATTTTTTCACTTGTTTTGACTATAAAAACTCTGCCAGTACAGTAAGACAAAATACACGTTAAAAATACATTCTCTGAAAAACCTGAATATCTTATGCAGTGTTGTTTCTAAAACAAGATAAATCAAATTGATCTTGTTTTAAGGATTTTTAGACATTTTTACAGGAAAACAATTCAAAAATTATTATCAAGAGTACGATTTTTGCCCTAATATCAAAGGTCTTACTAGAAAAAAAGAAATCCAGTGTGAATTTTCTTGATAAAAAAATATGATCGTGCTTGGTAACATGTGCATGTAAAATGGCAAGAAATAGCATTTTAGCTTAGTGTAAAGCTGACAATTTACACAAGGTTTATTTCTATTTCTTCTGCTCCAAACTTACTTCAAACTTACTTCTCTGTCTGCTCGTATGAATGTAACACATCATAAGAAAGTGTTTCACTGCTGTTCAAATGCACTTTGGATCGCATCATTTATATGTATAAATGTTTTCCATCTGAAAGGACTAAATATTAAATGAAACAAATGACAATAAAATGCAAAGTAATCTCTTAAGTAATAAAAATACTTTTTGAATGTAACTGTATTCTAATTACTAATGATTTAAACTGTAACTGTAGTGGAATACAGTTACTTATATTTTGTATTTTAAATACATAATCCCATTACATGTATTCCGTTACTCCCCAACCCTTGAAACAGATCAATATACAAGTCATTTTTTACTATCAATCTCCACTTTCACTTTCACATTCTTTTTTGGTGATTTGCATTCTTCCTGCATATCGCCCCCTACTGGGCAGGGAGGAGAATTTATAGTAAAAAAGGACTTAAATATTGATCTGTTTCTCACCCACACCTGCCATTTAACTTCAGAAGATATACTGTAGATTCAACCACTGGAGTCGTATGGATTACTTTTAAGCTGCCTTCATGTGATTTTTGTAGCTTCAACATTTGGGACCATTAACTTGCATTGTGATGACCTACAGAGCTGAAATGTTCTTGTTAAATATTTGTGTTCTGCAAAAGAAAGAAAGTCATACACATCTGGAATGGCATGAAGATGAGTAAATGAGAGCGTTTTCATTTTTTTGGGTGAACCATCATTTTAAGCGCTCAAAACATTTAGCAATTTTGCAACATCAGATATTTCATAATTCCTTAGCACTATATACAGTGAGGTCAAGTCTGAGACCACAAGTGAAATGCTTCTATTTTGCATTTGTCTAATTTAATAAAGATTTCTCATTACAAATAAAAATTTTAAATAAAAAAATTAACATGAATTTCAAGGTCATAAATTTGCTTATTTGATCATTGACCTAGAAATAGTGCAGAATCATATATTTCTTTTTCATTTTACTCAGTAACGTTTGTTTTAAATTTGTCAAAATCCTAAAACTTTTATTTGCAGTTTTAAATGTCGATTTTTAATCCCAGATTAACAATGTGGCTTCAGGCTTTTGGACCCCACTGTATTTACTGTAAGTAAACCACCTAAAATGCAGTAACAATAGCCAATTATAGTTTTGAGATATTTTAAAAGAACAAGGGTATTTGTTTAATCAGCCTTTTAACCACTCTGTGCACTCTGTGAACCAATATAAAAGTATGTGTTATAACTACCATATATCTGTAAAACTCAAATCAAAAGTGATGCAACTGACATGGCTTCATTACACACGCACACACAAAACAAATTAAATTAAGCTCCTGATGGCAGTTTCAGACAGGAAGTGCTTGTGTAATGTTTAAGAAGCGTTATCTTGTCTTCAAAGTGTCCTCAAAAACTCTTTCTCTTGCACAATAGCAATCCCACCTGCCACAGACGGAAGTGTCTTGTTGATGACATGCGTAATCTTCCCCAAAGCCTCTCTTCATCACAGAGCAGTGATACAGATTTACTCAGTAATTAAGATTTGTTCTCTTTCTCTCTGATTTTAATAACAAAGCCGTTGTATTACAGATTGTTAAACCAGCGTTCTTCATCTTTGTTATGCCTAACATCCATCACGCCTACGCAGAAGCTTTGGCTAGTGTGTGATACAAGCTAGTATAAGTTTCATCAGGGATATTGAAGACATGCAATGCTGCACTGAAGCATGCTGGGAGTGTGAAGTCAGAAATTCTGGTTTCTAAACATCTGCACATGAAGATGAACAGGGGGTGCATGGATATCCCTATCCACTTCTGCATATCGCGGCCCCCTTCGGAAAATCGTGGCACCATTTTGCGGCCCGTTAGGCCTGGTTCTCCCTATGGCCAGTCCACCCCTGAAGGCTGCATAAAAGTAATCCATCCGACTCCAGTGGTTAAATCCATGTCTTCTGAAGTGATATGATAGATGTGGGTGAGAAACAGATAAATATTTAAGTCCTTTTTTACTATAAACGTTCACTTTCACTTCCACTATCTTTTTTTTTTTTTTTTTTTTTTTTTTTTGCCGATTCACATTCTTTGTGCATATCACCACCTACTGGTCGGGAATGGTCAAAGGTGGAGATTTATAGTAAGAAAAGGACTTAAATATTGATCTTTTTCTCACCCACACCTATCATATCGCTTCTGAAGGCATTCATTTAACCACTGGAGTCTTATGGATTACTTTTATGCTGACTTATGTGATTTTTGGAGCGTCAAACTTTTGGTACCCATTCACTTGCATTGTCTGGACCTACAGAGCTGAAATATTCTTCTAAAAATCACAATTTGAGTTCAGTAGAAGAAAGAAAGTCATACACATCTGGGATGGTATGAGGGTGAGTAAATAGGGAAAGATTTTTCATTTTTGGGTGAACTTTCCCTTTAAATAATGTTTTGTAGGGTCACGACCAAGAAACACTTATCCATCATGCCACAATGTGTGCAAAATGAGAGTTTAATGAGCAAGAACTGCTTAGAAGCATTACATTTATGTGTGGTAAAGCTGGCAGGGAATGCAAAATGGAAAATTGTTCTTGAATGCATGTTTCATTTCAAATGGAATGCAGTAGTTTTGAGGGACGAACTGCTGGGAATACTTGTTTTGGAAAATACTCTAGCACAAACCAACCTTAACATAGCATTTCAACAAGTAGCATTTCATTTAAATATGTTTTGCAGTGTGCATTTAGAGTATGGGATAAATCATGTATTGCTCAGGTACACATAGTCCATGTAGTGTTTTTGTCATGAAATAGAGCAGAGTAGATAGAGGTGATGTATGACACTGGAGACTATGGCATTTTCCTGCCCTCAAGGGTTAGACGCGCTGTAACTTGATTCTCCAGTGTTCTCCTTTAATGCTAGACCTGTACCACCGGAACCACCTGTTTCTTTCTATTCCTTCCATTCTTTTATAATCTTCCTTTCTGTAGGTTCTCTTTTTTTCATATATCAGTCTCCATCACCACCTTTTGTGCTGGAAATCATCAAAGACACAATAAGTATAGATTTTTTTTTTTTTATCTTTTCTCCTTGCACTCACATTCTTTACATATGGTGCCCCACTACCAATGTGATTAATAGTCCATTGATACATGCTACAGTATTGCAGTATAATATCAGACATGTGACACAGATTATATTAATAGCTGTGATTTATTGCCACATGGTCAGTGAGTTTGTTATTTAATTATTTTGCACATTTAATGAGCCATAACTCACTCTATTGTAGTTTGATAAAGGGTTTCACTCCAGTTAGCATCTTTGAAGAGGTAGAGACCAGATTTCACTCAAGTTATTCTCAAACGTTCTTTTCACCACTATTTAAACAGTCTAGCTTATACTAAGTCAACTTTAGAAGATATTTGACCCAGTCCATACCTGCATTATATCATTTAAAGCTGCTCTGTTAGCATTATAAATATTTGTATAAAGTGAGTGGGGACAGTTTGATAGTTTTTTTATTATTATTATTATTTAAAGGTGCTGTAATTAATTTAAGCAGTTTTTGTAACTTTTGCAATTATGCTTCAACCACACAACCTTTCTCCAAAACCCGCCCTCCAAAATAAATTAGTCAATCCGATGTGAGGAATCCCAAACATGCAAAATGAGGACACCTATTTTAGTGATATCTGTCAGGTAGTTGGGACAATATGTTATTTAAAAGAAATAAAATAGCTTACAGCACCTTTAGTAATTAACACAGTTACAGTCTCATTAGGAGGTGGTTGATTGTTTCGTTTGTTGAACCAGGATCCAGACCCCAATCCTGCAGCAGAACTTTCTTCTGAAAGTCCTGAAAAGGGTGAGAGTGGTGCATTAATGTCCGAGATGATATATCAAGATATCTTCAGGCATATTTTCAGGTCTGTGCTAAAGCAAAAACAGCTGAATATCATAGACCTTACTCTACTTCAAGTGGACATAACCTAGTTTATCCTTTAATCAATATATCAGTATTGGTGTTTTTTCTTTTTATTGGTGTCTTTTGTTTTTTTCGTGCCTGAAAAAACGTTGCCTTTTCCTTTCATTTATTTCATTTCATTTATTTATTTATTTTGACATTTATACAATTCATGACAGTTCAATCAACCCAGCCTTTTTGTAATAAAATTTGGAGCTTAAATTTCAGTGTGCGGACATCTACCTCTTTTTTGACGGGCGTTACATTTTTTTGTCCTGCACCAAAGCCCTACTTGACACTTTTTTTCTACTGTTTTTTCTTTTTACCAACAATTTGAATAACTACTATAGCTAATATGAAAACAACGCATTTTTGGTGTCTGTAGATGTAATCTGTGCATGTCATTTGCTGCAAGTCAAGTAGGTATGGTATTGGTTAGCATACTCGCATTAGATACATTTGACATCTGGTCACATTCAGTCATACTTTTGGGCCTCACATCTGTTCCTGGGAACAATGGTAGGATTTTTGTGTATGTGTGTGTCTAGTCGAACTAGCTCACCCTGAATTCTCGTAGTCGGTGCAGTTTTGCATGGATGGCCTCGCATTGCACCGCTGGCTACATGACTTTTACAATTCTCTTCCTTCTGTTAAAGATACAACACACAAGTGGGTTTTGATTAGCTAAGCTCGTCGCATGTGCAAATTACTGCTAAGATGTTAACTTGCTAAAGACTGAATAGGCATTGATATGTTTACCTTGGGTGGTCATTTGTTCATGTGCTCGTGACATCAATACCATGACAATTTCTAAATTACCTGTTTTTGCAGCTTCTTTTGCAGTTTTCATGAAATGTCTAGGTGGAGTTTGCATTGTGAATATGCCAGTAAAACGTAAAATAATATCTATAATCTAACTCTTGTTTTTCAGAATCATGATATGCTTTTCATAATATGAGTCCTTTAATGGATAATTTAATTGTACAGCGCCCGCCCACTTTTTCCCATTCATTTTCTTCTATAGGGATTTCATCAAATTATAAAAGAGTTCTAAGCCATGAACCAAACCAACCAGCTGTGATCACAACATTACCAAACTGATTTGAAGATAAAAAGTTTTAAAACAATTGGACAAAAATGCAAAGATACAAGACTGTGTTTTTCATGAAAAGGGAATTAAGTACAATCCCATAAAGCATTGTGAATGACATAACTGAAATAAGAACAATGGAATAATATAAAACTATTGATTTAAAGGTGTTTTTTATAAGTATATAATCAATATATTTAAAGGGTTCACCTAAAATAAAAAACTCTCTCATCATTTACCCTCATACCATACTAGATGTGTATGAATTTCTTTCTTCTGCTGAACACAAATGAAGATTTCTCAGCTCTGTTGGTCCTTACAGTGCAAGTGAATGATGACTAGACCTTTTGAAGCTACAAAAATCACATTAAGGCCACATAAAAGTAATCCGTAGGACTCCAGGTGTTAAATCTATATCTTCAAATGCGATATGATAGGTGTGGTTGAGAAAATGAACAATAATTAAGTCCTTTTTTACTATAAATTTCCAATTTCCAGAATGTGAAATCTTTTAAAGATATAGATTGAACCACTGGGAACAACTATCCCTTAAATATTCAGTATTTTTATATATATAAATATAAGTAGTTTGAGCATGAAGGGAGCCCCATTGATTACATCATTTGCAGTTCGTCTTGGAAGTGGGCGGTCGCTGCAGAGCTCTTTTACTGTGGTTTGTTTGCTGCAGTTCTCTGGTTGGTGTATCTTTCTCTTCAGGATTCATGGGTAGAAATTCTGCTATAAAACAAGATTTTTTAAAAATTAAGTTGAAACAACAAGGTCTGGTAGCTTCAATAGAAGCATATGTCATTGACTAATGACATAAGAGCTTACGGTGGGTCTGTCTTTAAAGGTTTAGAATTTATTGTTAATTATCAATTTTCCCTTTGGAAAAAATGAATGGGATTTTTACTTCTGGAATCAAACTGTTGCACTCTATAAAACCCTTTCATATTACATAACAACAGATCTGCAAAGTTAAGCTAGTGATTTCAGAAAGTGAAGGAAAGGTTAGATGTATTCAGCTGAAATCACACGGTTATTCATTTTAGTCTCTTCCCCCAAGAGAAGCTTCCATAGCAAAGACCAGAGGCCTCTCCCCTCCAATCTGATGTTTTTTTTTTTTTTTTAAGTTCTTCTTGTATTGCCTAGAGATATGCCTGTCTATCCTTGTCAGGCTGATTCAGTGAGGCAGTGCTTTAAGTAATGGTGAAGGAATGAGGCTTGGCTTGACCGCTGAACTTTTCAATATTCCAGGCTTCAGCCAGATCTTCAGAGGGTGCTACTTCCTGTATCTAATGCAATAATTGATCCTATTGGCTAGGCACTAAACCTAGCTGTAGCATATGGAAAACATTGAACTTCAACACCTCGACCCTTTGAGGATTAAAACAGTCACAGACTGTTCTCTCCCGGTTACACACACTCACAGACACACATAGGGAGGGGATGTCTGCTGAGATTTGCCTTATGTATGTGATTTGGGGGATGTAGGTTATGAATGATAACAGGATCCAATAGGATGCACATGGGAAACAAGGGTAAGCACCTCTCCCCTGACCTTGACGTACATTAATCAGTGGACAGACACGCCGCAAACTTGGAAACTCGCTGGGAGACTCCGAACAGCTGGAGAGGAAGGAAGAGAGAGTGGTGAACTGTCTGATTGTAGCTTTAAGGAATTAGCAGGGCAGAATCCAAGGTTATTCGACTGACTTGCTCGAGAGTGGAAGAGCAATTAGATGTTTGGTTTTTTCAGCCCAATCCCACTGGGGTTTCCTCATAGTGAGCAAGAGTTAAAAAAGGCATTGCAGGAATTCCTCAGGCTGTTGAATTTATGAAAATTGCCAAGTGGACAACAACATCATGACTGTCCTTCCGTGACCTCACAATAGGCTGTTCGGTTCATGCTTTGCTGGCAGTAGACCATGTGCAGCTGGGAGCTTCATCATGTTTACACACAAACACAGCACCAAATATATTGTATGACAGTAACTTAACTTACAGGAGTCAGGGTGCGCAGGTTTTTATCAGTCCGCTGCAAAACAAATAAATGTTTAAAGGTGCTTGTGACGAAGCAGGGGAGCTGTTGCCGTCCACCAGGGGACAGAGGACCCGCTGCCATCTGCCAGGGGAGGACCGGCTGTCGTCTGCCAGGGGGTGGAGGTTTGGCTGAGGACCAGGCGACAGCATGTCCGGGGACCAGCGAAACACTTTTTCTCTCTCTCTCTCTCTCTCTCTCTCTCTCTCTCTCTCTCTCTCTCTCTCTCTCTCACTGGCGTCTCCGGCTCATCCTTATCCTCCTCCCAGCTGATTAGGATGATTCAGCGCCGGGCTTGCATCCTCACGGCCCAGCCACGCCCTCCTCCTCGTCACAGTGCTTAGTTAATATTATGAGCTCTTGAGGAAAACATCCTGGTCTCATGTTACTATAAAAACATTTACGTGACTCGTTGTACATATCGTGCCAGTTTCCTGGTGAAATGAACACTAGAGACACTACAACAACTACTTTTATTCACTTCAAAAAATCATGAATAAAATGGCAAATTATTTGTTCATAAACACTTACTTTTTGCCCTGTACCTCACCCAAAGCTATCTTATGATATCTAAACACTTTTAACATAGTATATGATTTATAAAGTGATACATTTAATGTTAAAGCATTGCATAAACAACTGCATATACAAGCTTGTTTGTACAGTCAAATTGTGTGGTAGCTCAGCTGATAGTGTTGCATTTGCTAAGGATGGGGTACGAGTCCTAAAGAGCATGCGAGTCGACTTGTGAGCCGAAAGTGTCATAGAAGCAACACAAATTGATGTGGAGGCTTCAGCAGTTGTGTTTTTCATTTCAAAATTGCTTTTTATGACACTATCGGTTAAGTTTAGGTTTAGGGTAGGATGGTCGGTTTTGGCGATTTACACATGAACCTTTATAACCTCATCTATTTGGGAGAACGTTTAACTCACATTTAGCACCACACAGTGGGCATTTCACCTTGCGACTGCCACATGAGTTTAGCCTGGAGTAAGAACTAATAAATTAATTTGCCAAAGTTTGCTAAGTTTGTGGCTCCACATCTTTGGAAAATCTTTTTTTCAAAGATGTTTTTTTATTTTCTTCTCAAATCCAATCGGAAAAAGCACATGAAATCCGTTCTGACTGTTCAGACTTAAGAGGCATTAACAAAAAATCTGTTTTTAATCGTATTTCAAACCACCTTCAATGGTGGTTTAGATCGGGCTTGTGAAGATAGGATTTCATGTGTTTTTTTCCTGTTCAGACTACAAAAACAGATATTTTAAAATCAGATTTTTGCTGCCTGTCTGAACGAGTCCTTACAGAAGCAAGCAAGCAAGCAACAGAAGATATCCACAAGCAGTATATTTGATATCTAACTGAATATTTCGCTTTTTTGTGTCTGTGAACAGAAATAATCAGTGCTTTTTAGTTTTGAAAGGACAGAAATTCTGATCACAAAGTCTGCACACACTTTCCAGTTAGAGCTCTAATTTGAACTGTAGCTATAATTTCGAACAGTGAAAAGGTGGGCTACCTGCATAACCTGGCCTTGCAAAGCAGATGTTATTGCATGTTCAACCAAAGTTTGGAACAATGCAGACGTAATACAATCAAGCAAAATTAGCGTGACAGTGTAAGTCTGATGAGGTGGCTCTGTCTTCCCTGGACAGATTCAGGCTGCTTTTGGTGGAGACAGATATGATTCATGTTATCACAACAGACAGCCCGCAGTGACGTTTTGACTTTGTAAAGTCAGCATAGCTTCCGCTGTTCCTCTATCTCACATTGCCACTCTTGTTCCAGCTGCTCTCGCTCCTGCCGACGGCAAACCTAACTGATTGTTGGAACACACAGAACAACTAAATGGTGGAATAAAATTCAGTCGGCATACAAACTTGATGTAGAGGTGATGTGTGTAATTCTGTGCCACTAATGGCAGCAAACGGAATTGCAAAAAACAATGACTATTTTTAAACTGGTTTCCCGAACAATCCCCCCATCTGACTGCCATGTATTGTTTTGATGCAACACATCCACAATTTTTACACTTTTTAGGAGAATCAGCTTACAAATGGCTTACTTGCTTCTGCATATTAAGCCGGGACAGAAGAATGTATAGAAAAAGGTAGGAAGTGAGAGGGAAATTTAGCCTTTCTATTTCTTGTCCTGCCATTCACTCTCCTGGACCGTGTTCTCCTCTGGACTCTTGTCCTGTTTCCTCAGGCTATTTAAGAAAGGATAGTATTCCTCTTTACAAAGGTCTTGCATGCACTGCACAATGGATAGTATGAAAAAGTACAAGATGCAATACTACAGTAATGAAGCCTTTTCTAACTGTTTACATGATAGATATTACATCCAGTGTCATAGACAACTATTTTTTAAAGCTAATTTTGCAGTTAAAGCCTTCTTGAGTTTTGTTACAGGTGACAGCTATTATTCTCTTTCAAATAATGGTTAGGTCAATTGTATCCTCCCTGACAAAACATGCATGGAAAAGATATAAGATAAAGATATAATAAAATACACCCCACCTCCAAGTTTACCTTAGACATGGGAATATAAGCAAAACTTTGGCCATCTTAAAGATGTAGAAAAGATACAAAAATAACAACTCATTTTCACAGAAAATAAGTGTTGATTTGGGTGATTCATCACAGACTTTAAGTGATTAGAGCATCAGTCTTAATCTGCTCCATCTAAATCAGCATTGCTGCAAAAACATAAGTTGCATAATTTAATGCTAAATGCCGTCTCATGTTTGAGTATGTTTGTGTTTCTATAGAGAATAATTCGGCTAGCTCACCTAGACTGAAGGTGTCCTAGAACAGGCGTGTCAAACTCAGTTCCTGGAGGGCCACAGCCCTGCAGAGTTTAGTTCCAGCCCTGCTCCAAAATGCCTCCTTGTAATCCTGAAGACCTTGATTAGCTGCTTCAGGTGTGTTTAATTAGGGTTGGAGCTAAATTCTGCTGGACTGTGGCCCTCCAGGAACCGAGTTTGACACCCCTGTCCTAGAAGCTTCCAATGTCTTTGTGTTCTCCTCTCATTTGGTTTCTGCTCTAATATTCTGGGGTGGTAAACCTTGCATATATAGTAATATACCCTGATGAAGTACAAAAGGCATCATAGCTATTTCTACACAGGGCTGCTAAAACAACCACTGTGGTGCTAATAAAAACCATTGTCCCTTCACCTTTGATTAATTAAATCATCCACTGTCAGTATGTTTCCTTGACACTTCTGAAAGAGGTCTTCTTTTTATAGTGATCGATGGTCAGCTTCCCTGACTCAAACTTTAATGTGAAAAACATAAGACTGATAATAGACTTTTCTAAATTTGGCTAATTCATATGATATGTTATGACTGCACTCGTACAGTACTTCAGTACAGCCAATGATGTCGCTGGACATCGTTTTCATCTAATACGTGACAGTTACTTGCTTCTGTCACACACAACAGCTTCCTGTCATGTTTACACACTCAACTGATCAGTTAGGTTTAGATAAAGGGTTTAGGAAAGGGCATAATATTAATAAGCATGTCCTTAACACCTCACACGCAGAACTCGCGTTTACTTCTGCATTACACTTCCGGATATTTGCACATGATGAGATCGTACGAAATCATACGAAATAGCCAATTCGTAAAATATGTACAAATTTTCATGAGATCGGGTTGAGTACTTAACATCTCCCTTTCACAAGTTCAATCATGCTGTGATATCTGCAGCAAAACACAGAGGTCATAGTTGTTATCAGTGATGTCTTAGAATCTTTGGAATGCATATGTAACTGGTCGCTCCAAGCGGGATTTGAACCCAGGTCTCTGGCATGGGCGGGCATGCTAAAGAAGAGGCTAAAGCCTCTAGTGTCAGTCACTAGTGCGACACTTGAGGCCAGGGAAGTGAGGTTTACACGCTCTGCACAGCAGGTACCAGCTGGCCACCTGTTACACTCACCCCCCTAAACCTCACTCCCATCTGGGTCATGGGACCACTGTAACCATTCCTGCTTGACCTGCATGGGAGGCAGCACGTACCAGCTGGCCACCGTTACACATATAGGGTTCAAAACATGGATTTGACATACAGGCCACATCCACAATAATCCGTTTTCGTTTTCAGCTTCTTAACCTTATCGTTTTCCATAGTATGCAGTTATGGAGAGCGTTACTGAAACACTCCATTTGCTTTGGAGGAAAATGCTGTTTTAGTTTGGATGAGAGGCGTAAACATAGTAAAATTAATGCTTTTTCAGTGAAAACATGTGGACATGGTCTAAGACCACTTGTAAAAATGTTTCTATTTCTATTTAATAATAAAATGTATGAAAGATGAAAAAATATCCCTTTTACAATATATCCCTTTTTGTTTTAATGACAGCCTGGACTCGAGAACTGGAGACTTTTGCTTGAGTTTCCTGCTTTTCAGATATTTCTCCTCAGAAACAGACCCCATAAATTAATGTCTCAAACTGTGCGCAGATTTAAGAAGATACCATAGTTTCCAATCAAATGCAAGAGATTTTTATGAACTCAAACAAATTATCTGAATTACCATATTACCCAATTATCTCTAACTGTACATCAGTAATTGTCTCTCTTGTTTCTATATTTTTTTTTTTAACAAATTTTATGAGGAACATCTGAGACAAAGTTGATTCTCAAAATAAATACCTGAGAGTTTTGTTTACACTTTACAATAAGATTGTATTTTTTAACATTGGTAAAAGCAGTAGGTATCATGAACTAACAATAGACAATATATTTTTAGAGCATTTATTTACCTTGGCTACTGTTAATGTCTGAAAATTGTTCATAATTATAACTAATGATAACATATACTACTTTTAATTTTAAAAATATAGTAATAGTGTACATACTATAGTTATATAGGCACAATAGTTATAGGGCACAATTTGTCAACTTATGCACATACTTTTGAGACAAGATGATGCTTTTTTTTTATAGAAACAAATTAAGATAATGCTTACTCAAAATAATCATTTCAGAAAACGGTGCATAATTACTTGTTCATTTCATTCACACTTATCTCATTACATATTAAGTATTCTATAAACAAATTAATCTCCATTGTGACTGGAGCAGTCAATGTGAGCCTACTTTGAAAAATGTTCATAACAAATCTATTCCCCCCTCTTAAGAAAAACAGTGTGTTTCATAGGGGCCTTTAGCAACAGGGGGCTTTTTACCCCAAATGCTATCCTTCCAATTATTGGACAGTTATTTTATATATATATATATATATATATATATATATATATATATATATATATATATATATATATAAGTATTTTGTTTCAAAATAAATGTGATAATTTCCAGGATATTCATTAGCTACATAAATTTACAACATTAATTTGTTTTTTTTAAATATTAGACCAAATTGCCTCAAAATTAACCTTTAGACAACCTTTAAGAAAAAGTTGCAGTTCATACTGACACACAGTTATTTTGGAAAGTATTGTGGTAGTTTTTGATGCTATTTAGTGTTTTGGGTGAAAATAAAATCAAAGGAGCCTTTTGCCCTGTTGTACCCAGTGTTGAAATTAATAAGTAATGTAAAAGCATTGTTCAATGTTAACTAATGTAGTTAACTTATGTTAACTAATGGAATCTAACTGTAAAGTGTTACCATATATTTCACTTTCTTAAATGATATTGTTATTGTTATGAGGGTCATTTGGTAATTATTGTTTGTTTTATCAGTTTAAGGTATTGATTGAAAATTGCATTATTTACCTGAGCATGCTAATAAAATAGTAGCAGTTATTCAGTACAAAATATAGTATTTAGTTGGGGTTCTATTTATATCTTTTACAATTACAGTTACTGTCACAACATTGACTCGTGGTCATTGCTCTCATATTGTCGTAAACAGAACGTCTGTTTGGATTTGTTATCCTGGTTTAGCTTTCACTTCACCTCATTTAACTCTTTTTCACCAACAATTGTTCAAGATCACCCTGTCTCAGGAGAGAGCCTTTGATCTTAAGAACACATCGCAAGAGGATTAAATGCAAATTAACCATCAGCCAGAGCTATTTTCTTCCCGCTGGCAAATGACTCGCTGTATTTATAGGCTGGTTGTATATGTGCCTTCCCAAGGTTCCTTGGTCTTTGAAAAGCACCCATCTATACTTATTTGGGTTTTATTAGAAATACACAGATTATCTCATGAGAACTAAAGAAATGTTCTAGGTCAAGATTGTGGCTAATTTCTTTCAATTTGTGATTGATTGAAATGTTTAAAATAAAAAGAGGGATATATTCCCATGCATTCCCAAAAGGACGTAATCAGCAAGAAGATTAAAAAACAAAAAAACAAAAAAAAAACAAAAAACAAAAAAACACTTTATTTAGACAAATCTCACACAGACTGCAAGCAAGGCCTTCCTTCCTTCAAGTATTAGCATGAGAAAACAGAAATTTCAAGAGACATTACCATTATGGGATAAGCAATTCACTCTCTCTCTCTCTCTCTCTCTCTCTAAAACAAGCAAACAAACAAATAAAAAGTACAAACAATGGGTTATGGTACAGCCAAAATAAACTACTTCACTAAACAATGACCATCAAACAATCAAGTCTTTCTTTCTTTTTTCCTAAATTAGAATTCGTCTTTTCTCGCATTTTTGTCAGTTTTGACATATCGAAGAAGAGGAACTTTCGTGTCAGAATGTTAAGAGGTGTTTAGTCCTTAAATAGAATTTTATGTGTTTTTGGCACTGTTTTCAGTATAAACAGAGAACATGTCATTGGCCGTTGGTCATCATAAAGTTTGGTTGCAATGGTTTAAAGCAGCAAGTATGCATGACACCAGCAGGTCATAAATACATCACCAGACAGCATAAAATACATGGGAATGTTTCAGTGAACATCATTCAGGAATGAGCCAAGTCAAAATCATGTAGGGATCCAGTGTATGAATGTGTTTTTCAGGAAAGGCAATACATTTGAACAACTGTGTGGGCCATTCCCAGCAGAATCCAATTGGGAGATGTGGGATATGTTGAGTTCATGTGTTTTATCCAAGCTTTTATCCAATTTCTCCATGGAGGGCTAAATTAAAGAAGTGAGAAGCAGCCAGAGGACTGAATACAAAGAAGGTGTGTTGTTTCCTTGGTGGTCTGTGGTTCTGTTTCAAATCGTACCCGACACCTTGATTGTCTCAAAACTTCACACCCAACATTTGGTCTCAAACTGAATCTGTCAGTCACAGATGTGCTTTAGTTAGTGCCTTATGTTAGTCCAACACCACTTTTACTTTCAAATGCACCATTATGTCTCTTGTAAAACATTAAAACAAACAAAACAATGATTAATTTTTCATTGCCACATTACAATTGACAATTAGATGCTAATAACTCTTAATGTTTCATTTGGAATTCTATAGAATGAAGCGTTCTGTCATGGCACTTCACTTAATGTAGTAAAGGGTTTGAACCAGATTGCTGTCCAATAGCAAAACACAGTAACTACACATTTGTCAAAATTCAGGTCTGAGAACCAAGTCTAGTTGGGCCAGTACGGCGCAACCATCAGGACTTGCTCACATCCTCCCTGACTTTGCACAATGTCTGTGCAACGAGGCTCACTGGGGGAAATGCGTACTTGCACAGACCCCGAGGCCAGCTGTGTGCCAAGGCATCTGTGCCGAGGGGAGCCTCGGACTGGGAGTACCAAAGGGGGCAATGAGAGGACTCTCGGGATGCGAACAGGTCCACCTGCCCGTCCCCGAATCTCTCCCAAATCAGCTGGACTATGTGGGGGTAGAGTCTCCACTCTCCACGGAGCGTTACCTGTTGCAAGACCACATCCGCTGTGTGATTGAGGTCGCCCGGGACGTGAGTGGTTCGCAGAGACTTCAACATCTGCTGACTCCAAAGGAGGAGGCAGCAGGCAAGTTGCAACATGCGACGTGAGCGTACGCTGTCCTGGCGGTTTATGTATGCCACAGTTGCTGTGTTGTCCGTCCAGACCAACACATGCTTGCCCAGAATCAACGGCCGATACTGCCAGCAACTCTAGGCTGTTGATATGCCTTTGCATGCGGGGCCCCGTCCAGAGCCCCGACATTGCCTGCCTGTTGCACACAGTGCCCCAGCCTGAATTCGAGGCATCTGTCATGACAATGACACGCCTCGAGGCCCGCTCTAAAGGAACCCCTGCCCGTAGAAATGCTAGGTTTGACCAAGGGCTTTAGGTGTGGCAGCACCCTGGCATGATTATCACATGCTGGGTGCCGTGGCGCCATGCCCACCTTGGGACTCAATTCTGTAGCCAGTGCTGGAGCGGTCTCATATGCATCAACATGAGGGGAAGTAACGCCGCTGAGGATGCCATATGCCCCAGGAGCCTCTGAATATGTTTCAGTGGCACCATTGTCCTCCGACTGAAGATTTTCAGGCAGGCCAGCACTGACTGTGCATGCTCATTCATGAGGCGTGCCATCATGGTGACCAAGTCCAGCTCCATGCTGAGAAAAGGAATGCTCTGTACTAGGGAGAGCTTGCTCTTTTCCCAGTTGACCTGAAGCCCCAGTCGGTCGAGGTGCTGAAGCACAAGGTCCCTGTGCGTACACAATAGATCTCGCGAGTAGGCTAGGATTAGCTAGTCGTCGAGATAATTGAGGATGGGAATGCCCTTCACCCTTTGCGGGGCCAGGGCAGCCTCTGCGACTTTGGTAAAGACGCAAGGGGACAGGGACAGAACAAAGGGGAGGACCTTGTACTGGTATGCTTGCCCCCCGAAAGCAAACCGAAGAAACGGTCTGTGTCGAGGAAGGATCAAACATGGAAGTACGCATCCTTCAGGTCGATGGCCGCGAACCAATCCTGATGTCGCACTGATTACAGGATGTGCTTCTGCGTTAGCATCTTGAACGGAAGCCTGTGTAAGGCCCTGTTCAAGGTACGCAGATCCAGAATTGGGCGCAGCCCACCCCCTCTCTTGTGCACGATAAAATAAGGGCTGTAGAAGCCCTTGTGCATCTTGGCTAGAGGGACGGGCTCTATCGCTACCTTCACCAGAAGGGTAGCAAACTCTGCCCGAAGGACCGAGGCATCCTCGCTTCGTACCGAGGTGAAGAGGATGCCACTGAACCTGGCCGGGCATCTGGCGAACTGGATCATGTAGCCGAGATGGATCGTTCTGATAAGCCATCGTGACGGGCTGGAGAGCGCTAACCATGCTCCCAGCCTCCGTGCTAATGGCACCAGAGGGACGACCGGTTTTTTTCATGCCCGGGGTGGGTGGTTCATGGCGAGGCAGAGCCGACACCCCACCGGCCCGCAATGGTGGGCAGCGGTTGGGGCGGGCAAGCAGCCCCGAGAACCGCCGAACTTACCTCTTTGCCGGCTTCCCTCTGACGGAGAATGAGGGAACGCGAGGTGCTGGCCCAGTGGCGGGAGTGGAGCTTGTGCGCTCACCTGGGTCAGGCCGGTCGGTGCTAGCAACCTCATCCCTGGGTCGCCTGTCTCGGGGCCGCTTCGAAGCCCGTCTGGGGTTCTTAGCGGCCGGCTGACAAGCAGGCGGTGCCGCCCTCCTGCGGGAGGATCTTCTTCTCTGAGGCTGGCATACGGGCTCCGATGGTGGTGGAGCCAGGGCCGATGCCACAGGAGGAAAGCGGGAGCTCAGTAGACTCTTCCGCTTCCGAAAGCAGCAGCCCATCCTCCGATGCTGCAACTGATAACTCATCCCCATCGCGAGCCCCGAACGAGACATCTGACATCAGTGATCTGCGCCTTAAATCCAGCATGCAAATTCCACTCGCCAATTCTCATTGGCCTTTTCTGAATAATTCAGAGGTGACTGGGGCTAATAATAGCAAACCCTTAGTGTCACTACATCGACACAATGTCGAGTGAGTGACAGATAGGGAACTCTTTTTCTCTATGCATCTCACAAACGTGTTTTCTTGGGTATATAATATTTATTGAGCACCAGTACAAAAAAAACACACGTTCTTTTATACTCATGTCCTCTGACATATCTTAAGTTGATTCCCTGGTTTAAGATTTAACATTTTGTATCCTTGGTCATGTCTCTTGGCTTACTCCAGATGGATCCTCCCAGTACTTAAAATCTAATGCACAGAAATCCTTCGTCTCATGACTTGCTAGCGTGCTAACGCTTGAGTGGGTCTCCTTATATAAACTTACAGTGGGAAAAGATGGCAGGCCTTTTTATAGCCTCAATGCACCGGCGAAATGCTTATCTCCTAAGATGAGTCTGACAAGAGAGAAACCCTCTTAAGGGGGAGATTACATGTTAAAATCCCAGCTCTGCACATATGTACATCGTCTTAAGGCAGCTTTACCTCTGTGTAAGACTACAGTGTCATTAGCAATGGCCCATTTTGTTGTCTTTTTGTTTACCTGCTTCTCTTATAAATCCTTAGGGTGGTTTACTCTTAATAACAATAAATTTACAGTCGTTTGTGGTGGACACTTGAAAAGAGACGTGTCTGACCTGCTAGAATGTGGGCGTGGTGGTCAGATTGGTCTCTGGTAGGCTTTCTAACCCTGGGTGGAGCTTTTGAGAGGGGCACGACTAGTGGGAGGAGTCTTTCCTCCATCTGTTAAGGATCTTTCTTCAAAAATACTAAGCTGCTCAATGGTAAACTAGTGGTCATGAGGGCTGCTTTCGACTCCACTTTTCCCTTCTCTGCATTACTGGGGAGTAGTTCACATCATTGCTGCTAAGCTATGTAAGCAAGTGCCATACTTATTAAAGGTGGTAACATTTAAAAAAATTATGGACATGCTTTGAGCTGTAAAAAAAGCTTATAATTGGTGCATTGTGAATGATCCGACCAACACTGTGCTTGCTTAAATGGATAGTTCACCAAAACTTAAAACTCTGTCATCATTTACTCACCCTCATGTTGGAAGAAGTCATACAGGTTTAGAACAATATGAGGTGAGTAAATTATGACAGAATGCTAATTTTTGGGTGAACCTAACCCTAACCCTAACTCTAACACTTTCAAAAGGCCATGTCTTAGTCGACCATCAACACTAGAAACAAATACTATCCAGTCTCACAAGAATTAGTAGAACTCTAAAAGATCTTTCATATCACCTTTTGGTCCATTTTTCTTTCTTTTCTTTTTTTTTAAGATGCTGAGCTAATTTTTCTGCTGGGATTGTGACTTGTGACTAATATTCCAGTGATACAAAGTTGTTTGTGTTGCTTTTGGTATTACGGTTTTGTCCATTAGTCTTTGTATCCTGTATGAACCACTAACATCATGGTGTACAATATGAGTGATAGAAAAATTTATATTTCTTAGGTATTTCATGCAGTTTTCATATGCATATACTGTATGTTTACATATTATTTCCATACAAAATATGACAACATCTTGACTGTAATTGGTTTCCCCAGAAATGAAGAGGACACTGTATACTGGCAGCCTGTATCAGTAGAAAAACTGGTTTTCGTGAACAATACTGAAGTTAATATGATATTGACCATTTGCAATTACAACTGTTCCCACTGTCCTCTGACTCTGATACTTGAGCAAGGCACATAGATTCACCATGTAATGCTCCTGTAGCTTAGTGGCATTGCATGATACAGTAAGTCTCTCTCTTTTTTAAGATTTTAATTTGCAGACGTTTTAAATAAATAACAAGAATATTTATACATTATACATAGACATGAATAAACGATATGCATTCCATATAATTTAAATAATAATTTATATATTTACAGCCCCCCAGGAAATAATAAAATGACAGTGGAGTGGTTGCACGTTTTTCACGTCCTGCGGTGTTTACGTGAGAGCGCGCAGACGCACGAGGTGTCTATCCGTATCCAGCGCCAACCCACCGACGATTTATCCTGAGTGAGGGCGCGCACGTAAGTCTGCGAAGTTTTGCACTGTGAATTCCAGTGCTTTTCATCAATACCCCGGCAGCCTCCCTTGAAGGGCTTGGCCGTCCGACACTTTGTCTCGAAAAAGTACTGTTTGAGGTCAGTGCGTCCCGCATTGATGTTCCCCAAAACGGTGACCTGCTGTCCGCGAATATCCACAGCCGTGGTTCGGTCCACCACCCATTCGCTTATACTGTCACACACCGAGTACTCTGCTCTGTAGCTCTTGTGCTCAGCGTAGCGTTTTTGCCGTGTTTTGTTGCTGCCGCTAGCATCCTGGCTGCTTACAAAGTCGTCCATGAGGTAGTGCGGCGGGGGTTGCAGAGGTGGTCGGTCGCTTAGTAGAACACGTGGTGAGTTGTAACGTTTGTGTTGACGTAGCAGTTCCGAGGAGATGTCTGTCACAGGCTGGTAGGCAGGTGAGCTAAGTTTCCCCTTGTAGTCGGTCACTGCAGGTGTGTTTAAAGTGATGGATGGAAGTGCGTCCAGGGTTCCCTCATCCTGTTTCTGTCGGCTGCGGCTGATGTCGGCCTGTAGAAGCTTTATGATAAGCATGTTGATGGGATCCTGCGTTGGCCGCTGCTTGTCCATCGTAGAAGCTGAGATACCATAGAGGTACGCGAGGAACATCACGTACAGCAAGATGGACATCACTAGATTCACCTGTAAGATCTGTGGAGAAAGCGGAGACACACTTTTGTAAGAGCATACAGTGGCAAAACAGATCAACTTCAGTTTTTTTTTTGTTCCAGTGACAGAACAGAATTCTCAATAATTTAATTAACAGAATATTCTGGGTTCAATACAAGTTAAGCTCAATTGACAGCATTTGTGGCATAATGTTGATTACCACAAAAATTTATTTTGAATTGTCCTTGCTTTTATTTAAAAAAAGCAAAAATCTGGGTTCCAGTGAGGCACTTACAATGACAGTGAAAGGGACCAATCCGTAAACATTAAAATACTCACCATTTCAAAAGCATAGCCACATGACTGACAGCTACCAAAATGTGCTTATTCAAAAAATCTGACAAAGCAAGAAGATCATGTTTGCATGACATTTGAAATCATCTGATTATTCTCTGCTTTTGACGTCAAAACACAAACAGGCATGCACACAACACTTGCGCACATTGCATAAGCCGGTAAGAACGCTAGTAAAGGTGTTTACGCGGAATGCGAAATTGGTGTTGATCATTTTTTGCTTAAATCGTTTACGACCTTACCCTGATAAAGGAAAGATGTTTAAGCCCTTTACATGAGCACACATGTTGTCAGTTTATGAAGCATAAATGGTGTAAGATCACACATGTAAATGCACTTGTTATCATATAAACTAACCTGAATTACAGGTAGCACATCTCCAATGCATCTGGATGGTATCAGATGCATCAGTTAATGGGAGTATGGTGAGAGATGCCACACAGTAACATACCACATGAGGAAATGTGCAGGGCCTCCATAATGGCATATTTATTTACATTTATGCATTTGGCAGAAACTTTTATCCAAAGCAACTTACAGTGAACTTATTACAGGGACAATTCCTCTGGTGCATCTTGGAGTTAAGCATCTTGCTCAAGGACACAGTGGTGACGGCTGTGGGATTGAACCAACAACCTTCTGATTACTAGTTATGTGCTTTAGCCCACTACACCATCATCACTATTTGTGTGTCTGGTGCATTCATTTGGCCCCGTGTACATTCTGTTTCATGACTGAGCACAATAAAACGAGACAGAAAACACAAAGTGCAAAACTCCCAGAGGAAACCTTGCCGGTGTGGGGAGTAGAAGAGTCTGCTAAAGCAACAGAGGTTCATTAGTGAGCACTATATAAAGATTAAAGAGAACAGTTTAAAAGTTGTTTTGATTAGATACAAGCCCTTAACATACTGGTGACATTTTTTCTATTACGCTGAGAAAGAATGTCTGCACTTAGTATGTTGCATGTGATTTTTGGTGCAGATTGTCATGCTAAATAAACTGGTTCTCTATATAATTTATTTAATGCTAGTGATTACAGGTAACTGCTTGTCTTTTAACAAAATGCAACCATTAGGCCTCACTAGGCAATTATCTGTTGAAGAATTATCCTACTTAACCAATACAATACAATCAGTACAAGTATTCATTCATACATGAATAACCAGATTACATTTACATGTCCATAATTTTCTTATTAAGGTCCATTTTCTTTTTACCCTTTTATTCTAAGAAATACATTTACATGCTCCACAGCTATTGGAATATTCCTGTTTGTAATCAGCTTAATCCAGATAAACTCTGTAAACATTCAGGTTAATGCATTTACATGATGCTTGCATAATCAGAATATGACCAAATTCTCATTAAAGGAATATTCTTGATTTAATACAAGTTAAGCTCAATTGAAAGCATTTGTTGCATAATGTTGATTACTACAAAAAGTCATTTCAATTTGTCCATGCTTTTCTTAAAAAAAAAAAAAAAAAAAAAAAAAGCACAAATCTGGGTTACAGTGAGGCACTTGTGAACGGGGGCAATCCATAAACAATATACTTGTTAACATTATTTTAATGTGATAAAATCACTTACTAACATTTTCTGTGTAAAGTCACATCCAATTTTAAAACTTTGTTTCCATGACGGCATGACGACGGCAGCCTTTAATCCCGGTAAACAAAGATTTAAACAACTTTACAGCTCAAATAAATAAAAATACATAAGTGGGGGCCTGGGTAGCTCAGTGGTAATGACGCTGGCTACCACCCCTGGAGTTCGCTAGTTCGCTAGTTTGAATCCCAGGGCATGCTGAGTGACTCCAGTCAGGTCTCCTAAGCAACCAAAATGGCCCAGTTGCTAGGGAGGGTAGAGTCACATGGGGTAACCTCCTCGTGGTCGCTATAATGTGGTTTGTTCTCGGTGGGGTGTGTGGTGAATTGAGCGTGGTTGCCGTGGTGGATGGCGTGAAGCCTCCACACGTGCTATGTCTCCATGGCAACATGCTCAACAAGCCATGTGATAAGATGCATGGGTTGACTGTCTCAGACATGGAGGCAACTGGGATTCATCCTCCACCACCTGGACTGAGGTGAATCACTATGCATCCATGAGGACTTAGAGTGGCATTCCAAATTGGGAGAAAAAGGGGAAAAATCCCCTTTTTAAGTAATAAGTAATTATTATTGTATAATATATGTATAGTATTGTCTCACTGTAACTTAGATTTTTCCCCTTTAAAAAAAAAAAAGTAGGGACGAGTTGAATTTATTTTCTGTGGTAATCAACATTATGCCACAAATGCTGTCGACTGAGCTTAACTTGTACTGAACCTGGAATACTCCTTTAATATCTAAATATTATTGTGCATGTTAATGCCGTCATTCACTTACTGCTTTCATCCTTTGCTTCAGATGATTATATGTGTTTGGAATCACTAGAATGTGCAGCCGCAAATCTGCAGAGAATGTGAGTAATGCTGCCCACTCAAAAACATCAGCATCAAATCCAGAGTGGTCAAATTGCAAGTGACACTACAGACTACAGACACAAGTGCAAAGTGCACCGACTGAAGACTAATGATGACACTGATATAGCAAGACAGAAGCGTTGCAGACAGTCAGGGGTTACAACTGGTACATCAAAGGGCTATATGGCAATAGATTTCAGGCTACGTTGGTGGCAAATGGAAATAAATATCCACTGTGCTCCGAGATATTTTAAGCTGCCCTGAATGCTTCTATATCTCTTTTAAGAAACCAAGAGAGACTGGGCTTTGGGAGGAATGGGTAGGGAGGATGATAGTATCATGAAACTCTGAAAGATGCTCAGTTTGTTACATAAATTATTTGGTTTTAAATTAGACTTTGGTGACAAAACTGAATACAAAGTCCCCTTGTTCTGCATGAAAGTTTGATTATTGATCATTTGACATTGAGGTTATTTTGAGTAGTTCACCTGCATTTCATGGAAAAATGGTTTGTCCCTGGTTTGCCGATTCTGTTACAATAGTCCTTATTTAATAAACCATATTTGATTTGACCACTTAAAAATGAGGCTGTGAGGGATACACATGCAGTCCGTGTAACTGTTTTAAGGTTAAAGCAAGTCACATCTCATTTTCGTCAACTAAACTATCAACACAAAAGGTTTTATCATTTGTAAATATGGCATCTACCCTAACTAAGATCCACTGTATAAGTTGTAGCCATATGTTTGTCTATGACAGAAAATGAAAGCCTTATTTTCAGCAGTGTATCTAAACACTTGATAATTAACCTCCCCTTTGTTGTTTTGTAGTAGATGTCAAAGACTGAAATTTCAGTGTTTGTTCCACAAATTCAACAACATTTTTTGGTCCACAAAGGAGTTCTTAGTAAGGATGAGTGTATGAGAGGGCATGAATCTGACACCCGATGCTCAGAGGAGATGGTTAATCACTCTGTCCTCGTTATCGGTCAATAAGCAACGCTAATGTAGCTTTTTGGCAGGGATGACGTTGACAAGATGACTGTAATTAAAAGTCAATGCTTCAAAAGAGGGCAGTGCAACAAAGTCACCTTACAGGCAGTGGCTTAACAGATTTTGTCTTTACTATTTTATATTTAAACAACTGGATGTCTGACTCTGCAGCAACTGCTAGGAATGTACAGTTTTAAGTCACTGCATTACTGTTGGACAAAGTGTTAAATTGACACTTCAGGAAATTGGGACGAAAGTAATTGACCCCCCTATGAATGAGAATCAGCAGCTACATTCTCTAAACCAATCAAACTTCCATTTGCAATTGTGCTGTAACTGATGCAGTATGGATTCTGCTGAGAATGAAAGTATACATAAAAAATCATGAGAGCAAGTGTCACAGTGAGAGCGAAACAAAGAGACCCAAGAGCAGAGGAACAGGTCAAAGGATTTATTAACAATAAATAGCAATTTAAACTGTGCTGGGGAAGAGTGGAGAACCCGGCACCGGCTGCAGTAGTAGGGGAAGACATTCGTGGATGCGTGCACGCCGTGGCCGTGCAATGGGCAGATCTGTGAGGACTCTGTGAATAGTGTTCGTAGGCGAGTGTGCGTCATGGAAGTCAGGAGCAGATTTGGGAGGAATCCTCTGTTGAAGCGTAGTGAGGTGCAGAGAACAAGCACACAGCAGACTGGAAGGCAATCACTCTCCCGACACATGGGCAGAGATGAGTAAACTTCTGTTGAAGATTCATGAGTGCAGAGAACAAGTGTACAGCAAACTGGAAGGCAACCATACTCCTGACACGCAGGCAGACTTCGCCGGCACAAAGGGATTAAGTAGGGAGTGAATCAGCGGAGCACCAGGTGCTGCTAGCATGCTAATTAGTGGCATGATAAGCGTTCCCCTGGAAATAATCAGTGTTCCCACGGAAACACTGATCATGCATGCCGGCAGCGCCTGCGAAACATGAGGGAGAGAAATAACAAAACAAACAGAACAAACCGACAAACTCACTGGAGCCATGACAGCAAGCATTTGTTCCAAAAATCCTAATACACAAATTAGATTGGTATAAAACCCTCTTTTAAACCTCCACTAAACAGGTCTTTGACTTCCCAATTGGCAAAGCCAACTGTGTATTTTTATTTGGAGTAAAAAAACTGCAGCCTGAAATCTTGAACTTGCTGTGGTCATCCATGACGTTGACCTAAGAAGTACATCACAACACCAGACAATCCGTGAGGTACTAATTACAGATTTGCTGTAATGTTTATTTGCCTTTGCTGTGAACTACTTCAAGCTATCTCTCTTGATAACATTCCCATGCATGCTTTAATTAAGAACAGCAAACTGCTTGGCTTTTGTATGCCCTATTTGTCCACAACTAATTTGCATCTCATACCCCATTCAATGCTCACCCTCCATGAGAAAATGTACAAAAGCTTAAGAAATTGGAATATGCATCCATAATTCTTCCTATTAAGGCTCATTCAGGTGAGTGCAGGGTGGAAATTTACTTGGAACTCTAGACCAGGGTTCAATAGATAATCTTTTTCATCTTCTTAAGTGCGATCAAATGCTTGGCTATGTTTGTATAAATCCTGTAAGCTTTTAAAAGGGTTCCTCTTCATTGAGCTGCAAAACTTGCCCATAGTGAGCAATTTGGTCACGATAAAGTCTACCTAGCTCTCTTAAAATGTAATTTATACCACAACAAATGATTTGATTGAAAGACATCCACTTGATACTCTTTCGACCACGTTTGAAGAGATAATCCATTGCATCCTCTTAACTACTCTCAAATACTTAGCTGTGTGTCTTCATGCGCTACAAACATTGCAAGAGACCTACTGGGAAGCACAGCTAATGCGATCCCTCGCTAAACTAACAGCAGTTTAAAGTTTGATCCATGCAGAGGGCCATTCCAAAGACTTTTCTCTTTTAACAATACTCTCAAGCTCACATTAAAATATCTAAGACCTTAAAAAATGTGACATATTTCTTTATGTGTCTCGCTCTGTCATGTTGAATAAACGCAAGAGTTTCAGATCTCACAGGAGCACAGATGTGCTTAAATGTCTTTGCCTGGATGAACAGCAGCTTGAACTTCCTGATGGAGGTGCCAAAAAAGGGGCTTGATTAGGGAAGACGGATGTGATGGTAATTTTGTGCATCGTCTAACATCACAAATCATAGCAGGTCACTGACCCAGAGTCTAATGCTAAAGTTAGCATGTGCTATATCTCAAGATATGTTACAAAGCTCCATGCTAACTGTCCTTCAGGTAATCGGTAGGCTTGTGTCATTTTACCAGTCAGTTGTAATGTAAAATCATAATTTAAAGGGTTCCCACAAGGGTTTTGACCAATGCATTTCCTTGACTTTTCCATTTATTTGTGAAAATTTAAATTCCTTTATATTTCCAGGTTTTTCATTAGCGTGGGAACCCTAAATTCAACTGGTTTACAAATGACCAGGTTACATCAAAAGATATGTTCTTCTTACCATCTGTCAACCAACCAACCTATAAATGGATAGTTCAACCAAAAATTTAAATTCTTTCTTTATTTACTCACCCTTATGTCATTTCGAACCCACACACCACTATTTTTCCACAGAACGCAAAAAGAGAAAGTATACAGAATATTTACTTATCTGTTTTTCATAATAAAAAAATAAAAAAAACAACAGAATTTAAATTTTTGGGTGAACTATTCCATTGAAGTACAATTAAAGAAGAAGGAGAAGTTATTAACCATTTTCTGACACATTTACCTGTATATCTGGGAGAAACCTAATTTAATAACATCTCTAAAAAACACTTATACTTTCAGGTAGTGACATTACTATTTTTACACGTAATGACATATATGCACCAGTATTGCTGAACTAGTGTAATTCTATTATTCATGGAAAATGTTATGCATTATGTCAACAAAATTAAGTTGTTGTTTTTTTAAATCCTTTTTTTAGACATGGTAATGGTCAGTGCACAATTACATAAGTTCTTCAGCTTTATAATAAATCAATAATTTATTGTCACAAACATACAAAGGATATTTGTGGTCTCCACGGTTACAGCTCTCATCACTCATCAATAACCAGATTAAATTACACAATAAAGCAAAATCAAAATCATTTAAGTGTCCCAATTCAAAGTGGACTTCAATAAATCCTTCAATACTACTTCAAGTCAGGAAAAATATTGATTCTTCATTGATATTGATCAATCTTGAGTACCCAATACACTCTGGTCTAACAGACATTCTCAAAGAGAATCTAGCCTAAATTTTGTTTGTTATTGGATGACATTTTTACATTTGCTGCAACAGTCATGGTCATTAAAAGAGTATATTGGCAAAGAGACTGCTAGGCCCACTTGCAGTATAAATCACTCCCTGTGATCAACATGGACTCTAAACAATTGCTGTTAATCTGCCTGACCCAAATCGAGTGGGACATGAAAGTAGTGGATGCGCTTAACTGAAGAATGACTGTGACCATTTCCCTTGGCGGCAGTTCCATACACAACCTTCTAGCCAAGTCTCACCAGACAGTTTTAAGGGCCTGGAATGAGACTCTTCATAAGTTCATGTGATTGATCTAAATCAGCTGATAGGCCAGCTAATGAACTCTTGGATGCTTGCTTGGGAATGTCCAAATTTGTTGACACCCTAATCCATTTAAACTGGGTTGGGGAAGGGAGGCATACATTGAATAATTACGAAATGCCATAAAAGTCTGAGACAAGATACTGAGACAAGACTTTTCACGCAGTATCACCTGCAAAACACAAATCACAATGATTTGTTATTTGGCACGTACAAGCTCAGCCATTCCAACGTGGATGACAGCCGTTTTGCATCTGTGCTCAGACTTAATTGTTTTGCAGCGCCTTTAGCTACAGTATGTTAGCACCATGTACAGCACCTCTGTGATGACTTTAAGCTATGAAAATTATGCAATAAAAAACACATTCGAGATATTTTCTGCTGTTAAGGCCATCACATGTATATGGGATTGCTGTAGGAGTGGACTGATCTTCGGCAGATAAAAAAAAAAATGGTTCTTAAATCACCTTGTGATATGTTTACTATAGAACTGCTTCTGTTTAACCCGAAAACCAAAATGGACGTGGTTAAGGCGAAGAATAACTTCTGTACAAAATCTTTTGTCGTTGGCAAACACAAGAGCATTGTTAAAGTGCTCAAAGGCCATTGCCTCAGAAATTACACTTTAAGCAGATTTAAACACAACTGACTTTGGCCCTCACCATCAGTTTGATCTCAATAATTACTAAAAAAGTTAACTTTTTATATAACCTGAATCTTGTGATATCGATGTATGAACCTTTGGGCCATCTCTTCAAGATTGGTAAGCAGTTGCTCTTGTCATTGGAAAACAGAGTCCTGTTTTTCTAAGCATGATACAAGCTGGTATTTCAAAATGACATAATATCTAACTACATTAAATAACACTCGCCGTGAACCCTTATTTCAGGACACAGGGGCATTAGGCGTCAAAATCTGGTGCTTTATCTCCTTTAACTGGTTTAGGCCACTCAGTGCATAGCTCTCCATTTGCTTCAGGACTAATCCTCATAAACACTTGAGGAATCCTTCATCTCAGATATGCCAACCAAGTCATTCCAAAAATTCACAAGAAGTCTGAATAAAAACAGACTTTGTTGGTTTGAATCTAGGCACGTTAACACCTAATAAATTCCTAATAAACCTTCCCTCATATCAAATGGTTTTTAGAGTTGTGATATAACATATGACATAATTTGTATGCATATATATGGTCTGTTTCCAACTCCAGTAAATTTAATACTTAAATAGTTGTACATCTGAAAAGTAGCATGCTTTTGTATGACAGGTGTTAATCTCACACAGCACTGTGTCAGTGGCCTCGACATTGGGCCTTCTTCACCACCTACGCACATTATCTAAGACTGGCCAAGGAGGCTTATAACTCCCTGAGCTTTTAACTCCTAGAAGATTGTCTTGAGATTAGGCCTTCACTCCACCCAATGCACCATTTAACACAGTGTTCAGCTCCATTCAGTGTACACCTCAGCTTGAAGATGACAAGAGATATTAGAATTTTACAGTCAATATGCACATTATTTTGGCCGCTTTCTGACATACTAAGTGTGTTTACATACATGTTCTTACACCAACAACGTGTAATGTCATGTAAACACCTTAAAGGAATATTGCGGGTTCACTACAATTAAGTTCAATCAACAGCATTTGTGGTAAAATGTTGATTACCACAAAAATTCATTTCGACTCATCCCTCCTTTTCTTTTTTTTTTTCTCCCCTTTTCTCCCAATTTGGAATACCCAGTTCCCACTTTAGTTGGTCCTCATGGTGGCGCAGTTGCTCACCTCAATCCGGGTGGCGGAGGACAAGTCTCAGTTGCCTCCGATTCTGAGACAGTCAATCCACGCATCTTATCACATGGCTCGCTGTGCATGACACCGCAGAGACTCCGCATGTGGAGGCTCATGCTACTCTCCGCGATCCATGCACAATTTACCATGCACCCCATTGAGAGCGAGAACCACTAATTGTTACCACGAGGAGGTTACCCCATGTGACTCTACCCTCCCCAGCAACTGGGCCGATTTGGTTGCTTAGGAGAACTGGCTGGAGTCACTCAGCACACCCTGGATTTGAACTCATGACTCTAGGGGTGGTAGTCAGCATTAATACTCACTGAGCCCCGCATCCCTCCTTTTCTTTAAAAAAAGCAAAAGTCGTGGTTACAGTGAGACACTTACAATGGAAGTGAATGGGGCGAATCTGTAAACATTAAAATACTCTTTGTCTCAAAACTATAGCCACCAGATGTAAACCGTATGCATGCTGACATAATTTTATTGAGATAAAATCACTTACTAACCTTTTCTGTGTAAAGTTATATGCAATTTTACAACTTTGTTGCCATGACGACGCATTCTAACTCTGTAAACACGCAAAAGTGATGATTTAAACAACTTTACAGCTCAAATAATACAGAAGAATTATTAACAGAAGAATTCATGTAAAAGCTTTCATAAAATTAAAAGCTTCACATTTCTGCCTTTAAATCCTCCCAAAATTGGCCCCATTCACTTCAAATGTAAGTGCCTCAGGAACGAGAAAAGAGGGACAAGTCGAAAAACATTTTTGTGGTAATTATTATGCCACAAATACTGTCATTTGAACTTTCAGCTTTTGAGCTTAACTTGTATCGAACCCGGAATATTCCTTCAAATGGCATTCCTTTATCAGGGTTGGGTAAGATCATAAACGCTTCAAGCAAAAACCGATCAACACTTGTTGGACTAGATTTTTGCTCATTACCCTGATTTCACTCAGAATGTAAACACCTTTACCGGCATTCCTACTAACTTATCTAATGTTTATGTTTATGTTTACCCTATGTTTAAAATTCCATGTTTACATTTTGATTTCAAAAGCAAAGAATAACCCAATGAAATCAAGTCTCATGTTAACAGAGTTTTCTTGCATTATCAGATTTTTGGTAGCTATCAGCAGATTGGTGTGCATTTAACAGTATTTGTTGACATATTTACAAAAAAATATTAGGTGTATTGGTTCATAAGGTCAAAAATATGGTGCATGTTAAAATCACAATGAACCACAAGCACAAGCAGAATCAAGACTAAATCAAGAGGCATCTACAGTAGCACATCTTCCTTGTTGAGGGTAGATAAGTTGCCAGTTCTTGCAAGTCATATCTTTAGTCAGACTGGGTTTATAATCTCGAGAGAAGCATTATACCTCAAGCATATGCAAGAGCCATATGTCCCACAACAGTATGACAATACAATCTACAGTCTGTCATTGCCTTGTGGGAACAGACACTGGCATACACTGTACAGTTCATTCACATGGAATGAGATCTTAGCTTATTAAGTTCTATAAATACTGAATCAAAGAAATTCCCCCTCAGGCACACAGTTGTTTGAGTTGCGTTCGAAGATTGAGGCATGTGGAAGAATGCCACTGGATAAACAAAACTGAATAGAAATAGTACAATGAAATAGAGTATGCAGTAAATGCTGTGTATACAATATAAACAGGCCATGTACAAGCCGCACTGATCTGTTCCTCTCAGAAATGTTAGCAATGTGTTAGCACATTGATACCGTCATAAAAAATGACAAGCTGCCCAACACATCTGG
Source organism: Myxocyprinus asiaticus (assembly GCF_019703515.2). Taxonomy (NCBI): domain Eukaryota; kingdom Metazoa; phylum Chordata; class Actinopteri; order Cypriniformes; family Catostomidae; genus Myxocyprinus; species Myxocyprinus asiaticus. The sequence continues at coordinate 4,859,960 of NC_059390.1, read as the reverse complement.
TATCAATCAAGAGGACACAACACTGTGACCAAACATATTTCCTTGAGTTTTTGGAGGGCTACCCAATTTGATGGACTCAGGATGACTTAAGAGGCGGCACACCAGCGGAAGAAATCCACCCAGGATTTTCAAAGAAGAGTGTCTAAACCCTAATGCTGTCCACTTGCCTCCAGATGTTCCCCTAAAAGAGGGACAAGACCCCCCTGTCTGGACACCCTCCATCTCTGACCAGTACTATACACTTACTTCCATTTGGAAACATGCAGTGAGTGAAAGGAACACAGCTTGAACATCTTGGTTTAAATTTAAAGATCTGAAGAATGGTAGGACGTGACCTGCAGTGTTTGAAAACCCATCAAGAACAAGTGGCTGCATTTATTACAAACAAGGAAACGTATGTAGATGTTCTGTACAACATGTTAACTTTGCATATTACGTTCAGTAGACGATTTATTTGTGGGTTATGTCAAATGCGCCTCATGGTTTTTCAATATTTAAAAGCTTGACGTGATATGTAAACTGTCGGCACAAATTTTATACACATGCACATTAATTAGCTCCAGTTCACATTGAGCATGTCTTATATCCTGTACATAGCATGTTTTCCATATGTGGACACAACAGACTGATCTCACTGTGAATTCAGCGACAGTAGGTCTAAAGTTCTTCAGCTAAAATCGGTCTGTGCTTACCGAAATTCAACGCACTGCCTCCAGTGGCGGAAGCTGGAAGTGTTGTTAAACGTATGGGTACGTGAGTTGTAAAGTGGTTATTTTTAGTTATAAATGAAGTAATTAAGTCAACAGGAATGCATATTTTATTAACCATATGTCCTAATCCAAACCCAATCTTAAACCTAATGGAGTAAAATTTTTATTTTAGAATGAAAATACAACCTCCGAATCACACTCATAATTGTTTATGTGAACTCGATTACTTTCTGGTTTCCATAGGACTAGAACCCGTGTATCAGAGGCTGGTCGCACAACAAGCTATCATTTGTACCACAGTAAAAAGGAAAGCATGTTTGAATTGATCTAAAAACATCTGCTTGGAAATGGCACTTGTCAGTAACTCAACAATATGAGGTTGATGTCATGGTACTGGAACGTTTGGTAACAACATGTCAATTTCCTGCGTGATCATATACAACTAAGTGTGTGACTCCATGCTATTCTAAATTACAGATGGATTCAAACTGGGATTTGACTAAATTGAACAATTCGTTCACAGATGACAGATATGTTGAATGAATGAATGAGAATGTTGAAAAATTACAACCCCAATTCCCAAAAAGTTGGGAGAGTATGAAAAATGCTAATAAAAACAAAGTAGTGACTTGTAAATTAAATTCACCCTTTGCCATATTGAAAACACTACAACTACACATTATATGATGTTTTACCTTGTGAATTTCATTGTTTTTTTGTAGTTAATGTACAGACATTTCAAAACAAATAATTGCAACATGCTCCAAAAAAGTTGAGACAGGGGCAATTTAAGACTAATAACAATTTGACAGGTTAAAATGACAAGGCAATGTGAAGCATGAGATGGTAAACAGGTTAGGCAATCGTGTCATAGTACATAAGAAGCCTCCAAAAACAGCCTAGTTCTTCAAGAGCAAGAATCATTTGAGACTTGTTAATTTGCCAACAGATGCTTCAGCAAATAATCCAGTACTTTGAGAACAAAGTTCCCTAAAGACAAACTGGAAGGATTTTGGGCATTTCACCCTCTACACAGCGCACAATATAGTTAAAAGATTCAAGGAATCTGGTCAAATCTCTGTGCGTAAAGGGCAAGACGAAAACCACTTCTGATCCCTCAGACATCACTGTCTTAAAAAACATCATTCATGAACTATATCATGAACATGGGTTTGGGATTACTTTAGTAAACTTTTGTTACACCAATCGCCGCTACTTCAACAGATGCAAGTTAAGACTTTACTATGCAAAGCAGAAGCCCTACATCAACACTGTCCCGAAGTGCTGTCGACTTCTCTGGGCTTGGTCTCATCTTAGATGGAAAGTAGAACTGTGGAACCGTGTTTTTTGGTCCGATGAGTCAAAAATAGTTTTTGAAAAACACAGCCATCGTGTTCTCCGGGCCAAAGAGGAAAAGGACCATCCAAGCTGTTATCAGCGTGAGGTCCAAAAGCCAGTGTCTGCATGGGCCAGGGCATGCAACTCTGTGCCCATGGCATGCAACTCTCACATCAGTGAGGGCACCATTAATGCAGACATGTATGTACAAATTTTTGAGCAGCATATACTGCCATCCAGTACCGTCTTTTCCAGGGATGTCCCAGCATTTTCAGCAGGAAAACTTAAAACCACATACTGGCCGAATAAGCAGAAAGTGCGGGTGCTAGATTGGCCTGCCTGCAGTCCTGACCATCTCCAATTGAGAATATGTGGTGTATTATGAAGCGCACAATACAGCAACGAAGACCCTGTGCAATTGTGCAGCTGAAGACCTGCAGCTGGATGAATGGGGGAAAATTCCACTTTTTAAACTTAACAAACTTGTGTCTTCAGTGCCTAAATGCATAATAAGTGTTGTTAGAAGAAATGTTGATGTTACACAGTGGTAAACACTCGACTGTCCCAAATTTTTTGTGTTGTTTGAGTGTGTTGCAATCATCTGATTTGAAATTACTGTACATAAAACATTTTTTGTTTTTTAATTCACAAGGTAAAACATTATATAATGTGTAGTTGTAGTGTTTTCAATTTAGCAAAGGGTGAATAAAATGTACAAATCACTACATTTTGTTTTATTAGCATTTTTCATACTGTCCCAATTATTTTGGAATTGGGGTTGTATGTGGTTCTACTGGGAGATCAAAGGAGTTCTGGAATTGCTGTGTTGGTACTGCCTGTTGCTTCATATGTGTGTCATTTGCAGAGCATTCAGTGTAGGGGACACATTGCAGCTGTTTGGCCTTCTTGACAGCAGGAGTGAACGCCTCCCTTAATACAGATCCTGTGTTTTAAGTATGCATGTGTCTACAGCATGTATTTCTGGAAAGTCCTAATTATCTGACAGCATATTCAATTGTTTATTTTATGACAAGTGTAAACAAATACAACAAAACTGGAAAAAGTGCATGTCATATTTTGGCAGCCAATGCATTCTCAACTGTCATCATGCCCAGCTAGGCTATATATGGCAAAGAAGTTGTTGCACTGTAAGACCAATCATAATGCCAGTAGGTCTCCAAAGCGATCTGTAACTGTTATAGTTTCCCTCTCTGTCCCTCAAGAGTATTAATAAAACATTATTAGTAATATAATAATCACAACTGGAGACAGAACATTTTCCTGAGCCACCCATGAAAATAAGGTCCTTTTTACAGTTAAAAGTACAAAAACATGAAACTCTTTAGAGTAATAGTTGTTCAGTCCAACACGGTCTCATCTCAAGTCATAATATTAGTAAAAGACGTCAAAATTGTTAAAAATCAGACAAGTTTTACTCCCATCGAGAAAAAATTAATGAACCAACGAACAAATGTTATTATATGTTATCCTAAGTTTAACCCCCAATCCAAACCTAGCAATAGTTTAACTTCTTACCCAAACCCTAAACCTAACCATGATTTTAATAGGAAAATAACTTTTGTGTACCACGGAAAAAAGAAAACATTTGAAACGAGACAATGAAAGCATACAGTATTACAGGTTATTAAGGTACATCAGTCATTTGTATTGCATAAATAAATATGGAATGTGTAGCCAACTTTATTTATAGACGTTTCCTTCCTTAACTTAAAGTGTCAGGATAGGAGGCTAGCTAAAATTTGATGCCTGTATTGTATCGATTTGGAATTCTGTTTCTTGATTGGTATCTATGGTTATAAAATTAGCACCTTTTTGTTCCAAGCCATACAATATCCCACGATTATCACCACCTTTGCCATCTTGTACGAATTATTCTGAGTTGTCACAAGTCTATTTTGTTCAGTCAGGTTTCAAAATTTGAAATGCCCTATTCCCACTACTTAGTAGGTCCTTGTGGTGGAGCAGTTACTCACCTCAATCCGGGTGGCGGAGGACAAGTCTCAGTTGCCTCCACTTCTGAGACAGCCAATCCACACATCTTATCACGTGGCTCATTGTGCATGACACCGCGGAGACTCCCAGCATGTGGAGGCTCATGCTATTCGCCGCGATCCACGCACAATTTACCACATGCCATATTGAGAGTGAGAACCACTAATCGTGACCACGAGGAGGTTACCCCATGTGACTCTACCCTCCCTAGCAACTGGGCCAATTTGGTTGCTTAGGAGACCTGGCTGTGTCACTCAGCACACCCAGGATTTGAACTCACGACTCCAGGGGTGGTAGTCAGCATCAGTACTCTCTGAGCTACCCAGGACCCCGACAGTCAGGTTTCTTCATTAAACACACATTCCTTCTTAGTGCCATAAAACAAAACTGTTACTATTTGTGTAAAGTCTGAGAATGATTAGCAATTAAGCTGCCTTTAATCGACAAATAAACACAGAACGAGCTCTCGGTTTTGACATGGCACTTCCAAACATAACGATTAGTGTAATTAACGCACCTTAGAGTTGGTAACGTGATCAAGTTAGATGGTTGTTTTGATGTAAACTGATAGACGGGGGGTTGACAGCAACACTTTGTCAGGGATACAAACTACAAAGGTGTAGCCATTTCCCACTCAGCAGTGTTGATATACTGACCCCGGCTTCATGTATAATGCATCACTCCTTGTGACACTTCCAGAACAATGTTCTTAGAAGTTTAAAGCCACTCTGAAAAATTAGGTTAGATGAAGTATTCTCAGCATGCTCAGGCACACTTAGTCAAGCCAAGTTAGGTGACTAAAAGCTCCTGACTCCAATATCCATATTTATGTTATATTTTTTTAAAGTTTCTGCAGTACTCTCAGTTTTTGGGAGTTGTGTGGTTTTAAAATATCGGCAGAACACCATCAACACACCAGCTGCTGAACATTTCTGGCACAAATTACTCTTTATTCTACTTGAAGTAAATGCCTCATATAATGGTTATTAGTTACAGTATAGTGATATTTCATTTTATGATTTGGCTGACAGAGCTGGATAAGGACCAATATTTGGGGTCTATCTGGGAGTTTTCTTACTATTGGACTATTATCAATAGTAAAACTTTCCAACAAGGTAATATCCACACTCTGAAATGTGCAAACAAATTCTGCTATATTTCCTAAAAGTGTCAAATTGTAAACTGTTGTAGCCACTTAGCAAACCACAACATTTCTTGCAGTTATAGAAGCACTAGTTTTGTAGTTTTAGAATTCCCAGCATAAAATGCTTCCCTGTTGTCCCTATATGGGGCTAGATTAATGACTAAATCTGAAATTAATTCATTTGAATTCTAGACATGTGACACTTAACAAAACAAAAAGATTTGGTGGCATACATTTGTATTTTTAAGCAGCAATTTGTTTTAGAGGTGGAATTTGCTGTAAAATTAGCTGTAAAAATTCAGATAATAGAATTACAAAATTCTGCAAATACTAATCTCTCACTTTTAATTCTCAGAAATTCAGATCAAAATCAAAGGGCCAAAAGGTCAAGCAAAGCTGGGTTATTTTACTTGCAGAAATTAACATTGATTAAGAAATTAACATTGATTAATTAATGCTGTAAAATTTGTCCATTGTAGTAAATGTTAACAATTGCGCTAACTAAAGTTAACATATGCAAACTTAATGTAAAGTGTTACCACATATTCTGGGAATATAAAGTCTGTATGACAAGAAGTCAAATGAACATGATAAACAAAAGAAAATCAATAACTCCATATATTCCCTAAAAACCATATGTTCTAGCTCCATAGTTGTCTGAGTGTTTTTTAATATCAGTGCAAAGGTATAACGCATATAAACGAGACCAAGAAGAATGGAAATGCTACTGTACAACATACTGTTAAGCTATCACTTCACATCAGGGTTTGTGGCTGTATTTAGCAATAGAATAATAAATATTGTGTAAAATGAAGAGTTATTAAGAAATGATCCATTTCTTTGAACCTGGCTTTGATAAATTATGTATTTAGGTCTGGCTGCCATCTGTCATTTAGATGATGGGTCCTTCCATGCAGTGTAATGACAGCTTAGACTCTGTAGTGCATAGTGTGTCATGCTTTTCCAAATACTGTATGAAAGACAGCTAGAACATGACGAAAAGACAATTTCATTTGTTCATGACAAATGCAATCTTGACCGCGATTGCAATATGTACATTATGTGGTGGCATACATATGGTATTGTATAATGATGAGTACATCATAGAGGGCCATATATGGTCACAATAGTGCATTTCCCACACTTTAGACACAGTGAACAAAAAAAGACCGGGACAACTTTTGGGTATGAGTGACCCATGATAAAGTTGATGAGACCCCTTGATAGAGCTTAAATATCCAGCCAACCTTTCCTGAGTCACATTCTACAGTGGCAAAGTAGCTACCCTGTACAATAAAGAGTGTTACAAGATACCACGAGTTTGGAAGTAGAATTTAAACATCAAAGCAGCAGTAATGAAGGAGAAAATCACATAAGTGAATTGGTTATCCTGTTAGTGGACTATTGTGTACAGTGTGGTATGTGTCATGGCCCGTTTAATCCAGTATTCTGTGAATAGATACATTGAAAGAAATATTCTGGGTTCAAAACAAGTTAAGCTCAATCAACAGCATTTGTGGCATAATGTTGATTATCAAAATTAATTTAGACTCGTCCCATCTTTTCTTTAAAAATAAAAGGCCAAAGCTCTGGGTTACTGTGAGGCACAATAGAGGTGAAGTGGGCCAATTCATAAATGCAAAATACAACTCCCAGAACAGCCACAAGATGTAAACAATATGCATGATAACATTATTTTAATTGTGTAAAGTGTAAAGTTCTCTGCAATTTTTGCAAATTCATTAACACGATGACGTGACGCTGTAAACCTGTTATTTGACAATATAAACAACTTTCCAACTCAAATAATACATGAGAAAAATTAACGTAAGTGCTTTTATAAAATTATAAGCTTCACATTTCTACCTTTAAACGCTTCAGAATTTGGCCTCATTCATTTCCATTGTAAGTGCTTCATTGTAACCTATTTTTTTATTTTTTTATTTATTTATTTTTTAAAAAGGAGGGACGAGTCAGAATTGTTTTTGTGGTAATCAACATTATGCCAAAAATGCTGACGATTGAGCATAATTGGTATTGAACCCAGAATATTCCTTTTAAAAATATTGCAAAATTAGGAAATTGTATTAAATAATTAAATGAATTGTAGCTTCTTGGAATCTCAAATTAAATAGCAGCTTCTATGTGGGATAGAGAAAAATCTGAATGTGTGCACTTTAGTAAATCCCATTCAGACCAGAGAAAACTTTCTGTAAATACTCAAATAGTCCAACGGTTCTCCACAATCATGTCTGAAATTTCTTTTGACACGTTCAGCAGTAACTTTATTTGACAGATGCTTGTTTGAGCAGCATGTCTGCACAAGACTTCCCAGCACACACATGCACACACACTGCAGGGTAACATAAACAGAAACACACACACTGAGGGGGCTATCAAATACACAAGTGGGAAAAATAGGCCTGCGACTTTCAGATGAGTCGTTCCAAATAAACACAACGAGCAATATTAAACATCACTTGAATCCAAAGACAAACTCAGAGGGTTTGAAGGGCACTGGCCGGTCCCATCTCCTCCACAGATTTACAGTATGTGGATTATCTATTTTAGGGATTGCCTGCCTATCTCATGCAGTCAGTGCTCCGAAATATGACCAAATAGCTAAATGTTTCTTAGACAATAATTAAATCTTCCATTTCATTTTAAATGATTTTAAGTACTTCATGTTCATCTTTTTTTCTCTAATCAGTGACAATCAATGCATCTTTTTAAATTAGTGCATTTGTACCTACCTCATATATACACAAAAATCTGTCTTTATCTAGAAATACAGTTACAGATACATACAGATATACAGAAGTATAGATAGGTTATTTACAGTTCTAGTCAGTTACAGTACATACCTTTACATATAGTTGGTTGAACTTAATTAATCGTAGTAAAAGACTTTTGGAAGTGAAAAGAGAGTTGTCTTAGCAATCTATTGTTTGTGCATAAAAGAGAAGAGCTCTCTGTGAAAAGTAAGAAGTGAATTTACCCGTATTGGTTTTCAATTCAGCCCGAGGCGAAGAGCAGCGCACAGCAGTTCACATTTTTTCCAAATGCACTGTACCGACAGTTTCAGATCCATAAACACTAAAACTCTATTATTTTTTTTTCATAAGACTTCAACCGACGTTTAAATTTGGCAAGAAGAAATTGTATGAACCCTTGTCCATTAAAACTGAACAACTTTTTCCAACAGTAAAGAGCGCACAAAGTGTACTGGAGAGCAAGCGCAAATGCGTAACCGTGCCAAGGGCCCTTCAGATTCACACACCAAATACAGTTCTCAAAATACATACCGTAATAAAGGTAACCATAGCATCGGTGAGGAAATATTCAGCAGTGCCGACATGAAGGTGATGGGTTTATTGCGAATCCTTTTTTGAAAGTTTCCAGATAGAAAGCGCGCGGTGCGTGCTGAGACTCTTACTGGCGTGCGGAGCGCGCGCAAAGCTCTCTCTCTCTCTCTCTCTCGTTCTCTCTCTCTCTCTTACAAGCGTAATCTTTTACTCTCCTGTACGCATCCAGCACGGACAGATGGCTTTTATAGGGTTGCAGTGCTGTACTTAGTCCAGAGCAGTGCTGTTCTCCTTAGTCAAATCATGCATTTGTTTATTTTTTTATAACATTCATACTTTCATATTAGCAAACACTATTACGTTATATAATGCTTATTAATAGAATGGTCTTTAATGTTCACTCAAATGGCATGAAACTTTCCATACAGAAATCTGACACATGACAATATATGCAAAACACGAGATATTTATATATGGTTTTGACTGAAATAATAAAAGTAACATACATATAGTACATACTGTATAGCCTACTATGCAACATACTGTATATTTCACAATAGGACAAAAAAATATATATATATTTCATAAAATATATTTTCACATTGCTGAACTATAATTTTATTTATAAAAGTACAAACATGTGATATGTGTGAGTGTGTGTGTGTGTGTGTGTGTTGGGGGTGGGTTACCAGGACATTGTTTTAGGTTACAAACCGGTAATTACAAGGGTATTATGCTATGAATGTGGTTTATGAGGACATTTCTAGTGTCCCCATAATTCAAATCGCTTAAAAAAAACATACTAAACGATGTTTTTTTTTTTTTTGAAAATGTAAAAATGCAGAACGTTTTTGGTGAGGGTTAGGTTTAGGGGTAGGGTTAGGGTTAGGGGATAGTATCTATAGTTCATACATAATAAAAATCATTATGTCTATGGAGAGTCCTCATAAGAATAGCCGCACCAACGTGTGTGTGTGTGTGTGTGTGTGGGCAGGTTTAAGTAGTTTACAAGGACATTTTTTTAGGTTACAAACTGGTAATTACAAGGGTATTATGCTATAAATGTGATTTATGAGGACATTTCTAGTGTCCCCATAATTCAAATCGCTTAAAACACATACTAAACTATGTTTTTTTGAAAATGTAAAAATGAAGAATGTTTTCTGTGAGGGTTAGGATTGGGGGATAGAATTTATAGTTCATACAGTATAAAAATCATTATGTCTATGGAGAGTCCCCATAATGATAGCTGCACCAACATATGTGTGTGTGTGTGTGTGTGTGTGTGTGTGTGTGTGTGTGTGTGTGTGTGTGTGTGTGTGTGTGTGTGTTGAAAAAATGTTGAAAAGAAAATTCAGCAGACGTCTCCTAAACATCTATTTGAATGAAATTTGGCAAAACAACCAGTTGTGAAAGTTGTTTATAATAAGTTTTTATTCTTTGTATTCATAACTAGTGAATTAGTGAATAAAGAACATTTCAAAGAAAACATACTCTCAAATTGCAGTCAAAAGTTTTCCAAAAGATCCTAATGATTAGGTATGGAAGCCAGTTGAAAAGATATGTTGAAAAATGAATGTGCAGTTTCAGCTCTCAGGCATTCAACATGACTCAGCTGTGTGCTCTATAATCATTACTTGAAAATGTTTGATGCAAAATCATTATATGATGTATAGTGTAAGAGCAGAGTGACAAAGTGAGTGATTTTACATGGGCAGGGCTGATGTGACAGGAAACATTCATGACCCCACTCTAATCCTCTCTTTTCTTCTGTAAGTCACTCTCTCATTACTCTTTTTTGGAAATGTTTGTTTTGGATGAAGTCTAGAGGTCCTTACATTTTGACTGCAAGCATTGCAATGATGACAGTCAGAGATCTTAGTATTTTAAATACCCCATAAATTGCCAGCTGTAAGTTGCCAAGCAACAAACACAGGGACAGTTGATATTAAAAGGGAAATAAGATGCACAACAAGAGGCCTTGTTTGTCCTCTTGAGACAGTACCTCCCCATTCCCCATCTCTTTCTATACATGGCCCACATTTGAAATGATTCTGTCCTAACGGTCAGCAATGGAAATTGTCTCCCATGTTTGTCTTCTTGTCACAAAGTGTTATTTAAAGAACTTAAGTGCATGCTTGTGCCAAAGAATATTTCTAACTCTCAGTTTATTGATAAAATCCAAAGCAGTTGTTTTTCTTGGAGGACATACAGTAAGTGTATGGCATTCAGTCAATATTAATAGAAGGCCTATAATGTGACTGTAATTTGTGTTGTGTTGTGTTGTTATTTTACTACATTTTCCAAAGAAAAGATTGTCACCAAGGTAATATACATTATTTTTTTACACCAGCAAATGAAATCCTGTAAGGGGACTGCATATCTGACATACCCACTACACTGATGTAAAATTGATTTGGGATGGATATAGGGCAAGGTCTTAACTGTTACAGTTAACCAAACACAAGTAACCCAGTGCATTTAGTTTAAGGATAATCTTTTTTTTTTTTTTTTTTTCAAATGTGAAACCAGCATGTCTGACAACCAAGTAAATCACATTTGTGGAAGTGCCAAGCATGCATATTTATTCTTAATGCTCCTTCTTCTTCTTGTGTGCCAAAGATTGAGTCAGCCTTGAAGTTATACAAAATGTCTTTGAATTCTGATGACAAGCAAATGACTCGACAGACATCAGGTTGGCCCAGGTGGTGTGTGTATGCATGTTTTGTTACAGAGGAATGTGGGGCACACCTTCCTGGCAATAATTTTGGCTTATGCTAGTCTCAACATTCATTGCTTGCTGTTGCCATTCAAATAGTGGCACACAAAAAGACACAATGGACTAAGAACAAAGAAGGCACCTGTGGTTGGTTGAGGAGTTCCCTGTTTAAGTGTCTCACTTTATATTGCTTTAAATGATGGGGAACCTTTTGAACGGTCCATGCAGTCAATCTCCCTGCTGAAAGCTCTGTAACCAAGTGTATCAAAACAGCGTATTACGGAGACTATTTGAGTATCTACATTCAATGAAGAGTCCCTATCTGATGTGCCTTGAATTACATAGCTTGTACAAAGTTAGCTTGTTGCCAAATTAAATATTTATATAATTTCGTTTTAAAGTATGATGGTCTATTTGCACGACATTTATTTGTACTGTACTCCGAGAGAGATTTTAGGTATAACATGGAGGGGTAAGTATTAAGTGATTTATGTGCTAAAACATCAGATTTCAATGTGCGGGTGCTTTATATTTGTTGAACATTCAATATAAGGTTCCTGCAAAGTCATTACATAACTTGTCTTTACTCAAATCAAAGGGCAATGTAGGGATTTACTGCTGTGAATTAATCTGACATATATGGGCTAGGGTTAAACAAATACAGTACAAACAAAAGGCTGCTAAGTTAACATATCAGACTGCAGGAGACCTACTGCATATTGCTTACTTTTCCACAGCCCTTGACTTTCCTTTAAGCCCTGCTGTCTGTTTGCCCAGACTGTCTTTTAGTCCTAGTATTCAGCACTTTCACCTACATGCACAATGAGTCTGTTGTTTACAGCTGTGTGGAGTCACTTGTGTCTTCTAAGTCTGCAACAATGTTCCAGCTCCTCCAGTTCCAGCTTTCTCTTGATAGATGGGGCCGTCGGTGCTTTGAGGGCATCAGGGTGTTGATCTCTGCCCCTTGTCACAGAAAGCCATGGCTAGAGGGGAAGGTGGGAAAGAAGTATTAGGGAAAGGGAAAGAAAGAGGGAAAGAGCAGAGGAAGGAGGTAGCATTGGTGTCAGTGCAGGTTGGATCGGGTGTCAGCCCGAACTGCCACCCCAAACAAGACCCGCCGTATAAACATACATACACAAATACAGTAATGATTTAACAATGCTCAGCGGTGAGTTTAACAACACACAACAGCAAGTTACACAACAGCAGTGAGTTTAACAACACACAACAGCGAGTTACACAACACTCATGACAAGCCTCAGCGGAGAGTTTAACAACACTTTGCACAAGTTTAATAGTGCTCAGTTAAATAACACTTAGTGTGAGTTTAATTATGCTCAGTGGTAAGTTTAACAACACAAAACAGTGAGTTTAACAAAACAAAACAGTGAGTTAAACAACACAGCACAAGTTTAATAATGCTCAGCGGTGAGTTTAACAACACATAGAAGTGAGTTTAAATGGATAGTTCACCCAAATATGAAAAATCTCTTATCATTTACTCACCCTCATGCCATCCCAGATGTATATGACTATATGTCTTCTGCATAACACAAATTATAATTTTTAGAAGAATATCTCAGCTCTGTAGGTCCATACAATTCAAGTGAATGGGTGCCAAAATTTTGACGCTACAAAAAGCACATAAAGGCATCATAAAAGCAATCCATATGACTCCAGTGTTTTAATCCATATTTTCAGAAGTGATATGATAGGTGTGGGTGAGAAAAACATCAATATTTGAGTACTTTTTTGCTTGAAATTCTTCTCTCTGCCCAGTGGGTGCGATATGTGAATCACCAAAAACCTAATAAGAAGAAAGTGAAAGTGATCTCTTTCTCACACACACTTATCATTTTGCTTCTGAAGATATTGATTTAACCAGAGTCATATGGAATACTTTTATGCTGACTTTTGTGATTTTTGGAGCTTCAAAATTTTGGCACCCATATACTTGCATTGAATGGACCAAAAGAGCTGATATATTCTTCTAAAAATCTTCATTTGCGTTCAGCAGAAGAAAGAAAGTCATACACATCTGGGATGCATAAGGGTGAGTAAATGATGAGAGAATTTTCACTTTTGGGTGAACTATTCCTTAAACAACATTTTAACCAAAAAAACTGAGGGACTGAGTCCGGAGAGTCAATTTTGCAGGGGGATGGGGTTCCGGTACAAACTGGTTACATTTCTTTAGGCGAATGAGGAGGATTTCTGTTTTTTTCCACTAAATTGCCTATGGAAGCTATGTGAGTTCAACATAATCTCACAGGAAGTTGGCATGCTGTTTCCGAAAGTTCTGGTACCTTAGGATCAGCGACAGTATATCGACTCACTGATATGCAGAATTTCCCATCAGACATTTTTGCATCTGTTTCAGCAGGTGTGTCACAGGATGTATTGAAATTTCACCCAATAATCTGAACAAAAAAACTTTCTTTTACGTGAAATTGTCCAGACTTAATCGGATTTAATATAAACGCTGTCTAAAAATGATGATGTCTAGTCAGAAAAGAGCTCACGATGAGACAAGTATTGAGTGAATATTTTATCAAAACCACCTACAATGCATGCAACAGATCCACAAATCACAACAACAAAAAAATCACACAATAAAGCATTTAATTTAGAGGAGACATAAATGTGTGTAATGTTATAGAACATAGAGGTACTGTATTTCTGTATTTTTTTTAAAACTTCAAATGCCCCCTGACTCCATAACAAGGGTCCCTCCAGTGAACCTCTGCCATTTTCACCACTGTCTGTGACTATTTTAAAGTAAATAAACACATACTACTACATGCATTTAGTTTTGTTTTTCATGTTAATTGATGTTTATATTACTAACAATGAAAGTGCTATATTCTAATAGATCATATCATGTTGAGTTTTTAAAGCAGTGAATTGGACAGGCTGCAAAAAGCAGTTAGAAACTAAGTTGTCAGGAAGCCAGCATTTCTTTTGAGTGAGAATGTGCTGAAAAGTGTCATTTTAATGTTTAAACAGTGTCCTCGTGCAGCTCTGCTGTGAAAATTTGGACGGGGCTTTCCAGTTCCTCTTTACATTTATTTACTTTGTTCTCACACTTAGGCGTTCACTGGTGGTCTTTCCTCCCCTCTCCTTAACATGTATCCTGTGGAAGTGTTGAGTCTCTACCGTAATGTTTCTCTTCCCTAGGGTCCAGACCATCCTGTAGCACTTCACCTCCCTTTTACCTCAACTCTCTACACTGCGTGCACAATTATTAAGCAAGTGAGTATCTTATCATTATTTCCATGCACATTTTCCAACTCCAAAATATATAAACTTGAATGCTTATTGGACTCAATCATTTTCAGGTGATATGTATTTGTGTAATGAGGAAGGGTGTGGTGAATAACACCTTATATCAAGGTGTGCATAATTATGCAGCTTAATTACCTCAGGTAAAATGGGCCAAAAAAGAGATTTAACTGACACTGAAAAGTCAAAAATTGTAAAATGCCTCTCAGACGGATGCAATACTCTTGAAATAGCTAAACTACTGAGTAGTGACCACCGGACAATCAAACGTTTTGTTGCGAATAGTCAACTGGGGCGCAAAAAACACATGGAGAAGAAAAGGTGCAAATTAACTGCAAAAGACTTCAGGAGAATTAAACGTGAAGTTACCAGGAACCCATTATCCTCCAGTGCCACCATATTCCAGAACTGCAACCTACCTGGAGTGTCCAGAAGTACAAGGTGTCAAGTGCTCAGAGACATGGCCAAGGTCAAGAAGGCTGAAACACGACCACCACTGAATAAGATTCACAAGTTGAAGCATCAAGATTGGGCAAAGAAATACCTGAAGACAGATTTTTCAAAGGTTTTATGGACAGAATGAAATGAGAGTGACTCTTGATGAACCAGATGGATGGGCCCATGACTGGATCACTAATGGACACAGGGCACCACTTCGAGTCAGGCACCAGCAAGGTTGAGTAGGGGTACTGGTATGGGCTGCTATCATTAAGGATGAGGTAATTGGACATTTTCGAGTTGAAGATGGACTGAAACTCAACTCCCAAACCTACTGCCAGTTTCTGGAAAGTACTTCCTTCAAGCAGTGGTACAGGAAGAAGTCCTCAGCATTCAAGAAGGCCATGATCTTTATGCAGGACAATGCTCCATCACATGTACTCCACTGCTTGGCTATCCAGCAAGGGCCTCAAATATGCCCAAATAATGACTTGGCCCCTTCCTCACATGAGAACTTGTGAGCCCTTCTCAAACGTGAGATTTACAGTGAGGGAAGACAATACACCTCTTTGAACAGCATTTGGGAGGCTGTGGTTGCTGCTTCAGCGAAAGTTGATCTTGAACAGATCAAGAAAGTGACAGACTCCATGGATGGAAGGCTCACGGCAGTTATTGAAAAGAAGGGTGGCTATATTCGTCAATGAATATTTTTGAAAGGCCAAAAATGTTATTTAATTGTCATTTTGTGCTACTTATTTGTTGCACCTACTCTAAAAATGTAGAATAAACCATTGAGTTGGAAGAAATTATTTTTGTAATTTAGTTGCCTAATAATTGTGCACACTAATAGTTGCCTAATAATTGTGCACACATATATTCCCCTGAGAAAGACAAAACTCACTTTTCCTTTGTTAAACATTCAGGCTTGAGGTTCAATAACATTTTGAATTGACTGAGAGCATTGTGTTTGTTCAACAATAAAATTAATCCTGAGGAATACAGTTTACCTAATAATTGTGCATGCAGTGTAAAGCATCCTCACTCTTTCCTTTAAAGTATTGCTGCTGTATCCTCTTGCTTTGTCTTTTAAAGTGTTTCTGTTTAGACGGACTCGACCACGGTGTTCACGCAAACACCAGGGAGTTCTCGGACACGCAATGCTGGTTCCAAACCATCGAGGGGTTGGGACGAGCCCACCACCACAGACAGGGCCTCCCTTGTGCTCTTTGTCTGCCTGTGGTAAGAGACGAATCAGACAGCGCAGATCACTGACCTGAAAAGCGAGCCACGGAGTGCAGCGTAACTCAAGGCCCGTGGTTCAGCTTACCTTTTGGGCTGCTGTGAGAGCGAGTGGAGTGCACTCTCCACAGGGTTAGATTGCCCATTGTGATAAGGGGCAAATACCATACGAGAGTTGTTAAGCAATACTGCTACAACACACGGGAGAGATAACGCAGTAGTCAGAGCCCAGTGGGGAATGTTAGCTCGCTGTGTTAAGCGGCATTTTCCAGTTTGCCTCTCTAAAGAGTGTTATTGTTGCAGAACTTAAGTGTCATATAAGTAAAGACAATACACTACGGAGCCAACGCATTATATATTTAAAGCCAATTAATGGACCAATTCATTTCTGTAAAGTTTTAAATCACCATAAAATTCAAATATAAGGAAAAGCAATATGAGCTATCAGATTTCAATAAGAATGCAATAATCTCAGCTTCTTTTAACACATTTGGCCATGTTTAAATCCATGCTGCAGACTTTCTGCCAAAAAGTTCTTATATTTAATCTAAGCCTAGGTAAAACCAATAAAACAGTAGAAAATGAGGTGGCAATGAATTTCGGTCAGTTTTGTGTCTCTTCAAACTGGATCACAAGTACCTCAATATTTGATCAAGTTTTCACAAGTCCAGCCATCTTGAAACTGATGTTGCGTGTTATGGCTGATTAGTGTCCCAGTCTGGTAGCCTTGCAAGGAAGTAGCATGGAATCTGACCTGCCAGAATATTTCAAATAAAAGGTCAATTTAATCACAAGAGAAGCCTTGTTAACTCATTTATTGAAATGCCCTTGTAACTTGTAGACTTGTAGATATAAATTTTATCATTGCTGGAACCATCATAGAAACCAGTGAGAGTGACACATTAGACATTTTTGCATCAATTCAAATGTGTTTATCTTATTCTGTGGCATTACTGAAACCAGGAAGTAATCGTATTCACCTTATCAATGGTAAGCATGATTCTGAGGTTGAATTTCTCCTCTAAGATTAAATTTTCACTCCAATTATGGTTAGGTTTAGGGCTGGGGTTTGGGTTAGGGATTATGGCTAGTATGCATTTCTGTTCACTGAATAACAGTACGTCCTTTACAACTAAAAACAACTTGCTTTTGGAGCCACTCTGTGGACATTCCAAACAGAAACAGGAGCTCACATGTGTCCATATGTTCAACAACTCTTCCAGCTTCAACCACTTGGGCAGTGCTTCGAATTTCAGAAAGCACAGACAGATTTCAGCAGAAGAACTATCAACCTACTGTCACAGAATTTACAGTGGCTGCATCCGAATCCTAAGGTAGCTGCCTTGTTGCCTCGCTGACCTATCAGTCAATTACTTAACAGACAGCATTTGTGTATGAAGGTACTTCCGGAAATATATATATATATATATATATATATATGGATGATTATTACAAATGCTGTCTGATATTTGACAGATTCAGATTACAAAGGGAGGCTGTGTGATTTCATGAACGGTGTGTTGCTGCTTCCAGTTACTGCATGATAATACAGTGCACAAAATGAACAAGATTATAAAGGAAGTGCGTAAAATTCGCACACCGTTTCTGATGGTTATACTTGGATTTAATCTAAGTTCAAACATGAAGTTTAGTGCAGAATTCCTAGTAGTGCAGAGTTATTTTAGTGGAGTAGACTACCTGTATTATTCAGCTTTAGATGTAGGCTATGTCCTTCTCATCTGTGTCACACTGTCACTGCTTTTATGTTGATAGCAGACAGGCTGAAGAAGTCTTGTCCATGTAAATGTGCTTTAAAGCCACACATAGCAAAGATTTAAAAATCTTGTTTTAGCGCAGCCGTTGATTGACAGGCAGAACTTTCATCCTTGGTTTCACCAGACACATGCTTGGGGGAGTTGAAAAATATCTCTCACACATCCACTATCTTGTATATACTATTATAACAGATGCTATACCCCCCTAAATGTCGCCCTAGAATTTAAACGAATGCAAGTATGATGAATAAAAACAGACCATGACGGAAATTTTTAAACATTTTCCGTCAGAGTGAAGATTGTTTTCTAGCGCAACCCATATGGCAAATGATTTGTTTGAAGAGCAGAGAACAGCATAGCATTTCTGTAGAATCCTTCAGTGATGTGGTCGTGTATAATATGGGAAAAACACAGTTTTGACACAACTATTTTCTCCAAAAGTGTAAAAGCTTCATGAACACTCAGTTGTCATTGATCGTGTGAGTTGTAACAACTTCTACTGATTGGTCAACTTCAGGTAGATTGCCAAATCGACTCGTTCAGCCGCACACACCTCACGAATTCAAGCTGACAGCGGCCACATATTTTAGACAGTTTTTAAAATTATCGGGAGGTCGTGAGCTGCTCATAAGCCTCACAGCTCCGCTCATAATTCCTCTCACATGATGCGAGCTGCAACCACACTAGCACCAACGATTTCTGGAAATTTCTGGACCAACTGGAAGAAATCGGTCGGGAGCTCGCATGTCAGCTGAAAATCGCACCGTGTACACCTGCCTTAACTGGCTATCAACTGCCTCTTCAGCCGCCATTTTCTTTCTTCAGCTTAACTGCCATGGATCTGCATGCACAGTATTGTGGGACTTCATAGGCAGTGAAGGATACATATATGCTGCCTTCAAATATCGATCAGATGAAGGTATGTCAGTAGATAGGATGTGATACGAATATTGGATTCGGACTTGACTTGGTCCCTTTCTGCCTCCGTATACAGCTTCCAGAGGCAGCATTTTCCTGGTTTCGGACACAGCCAGTGAGTCAGTCTGGGTCTGAAGGTTTGGCAAGTATTTGTGCACGTGACACCAGAAAACGCGGCCTTCACTGCATCAAAGGTCACTATTTACAATGATTACTGAAATAGTAATCAGTAAGTAGTAAAACTGTAAATAGTAATAGTGATTTGCTGTCCTAGAGTTTGTAGAGAATACTGCAGTGGTCACCTTGACAGCAGTGCCATTAAAAGCCCTAGTTTTTTTCACTTATGCAACTAATCTGACACATGTGAGCCAGAGGCCATAGTTCAGAAGAGTTCAAAACACTCGCCCGCACACACTAACAGACGTTGAGCTTTGCACATAGATACTCTTACTTGTGTAAATGCTAATCAACTGTAACACCATGTCTATTGATGTATGAGGTTTAAATACTTTAACCCAGTGTGCAGAGCTCAGCTAATCAGAGAAGGACATTTGAGGAATACTTTCCACAGGATCCTCCATACCCATTTCTGTCCGATTTGATAACGAATAAATGATGCTTGACAACTGCATTATGTAGGCGATGTGTGCCTCTGTATGTGTGTGTGGTTTTGGTGTCATATATACACAACACATGGTGGGCAAGCAGGTCTTTACCTGGATTTGACAGTCAGGTGCAATTCTGTGAAACGTAAGCCGAGGATCAAAGCCATGTCCTAGCCTATTCTGTGGTCAGATCATTTCTGATGCTTTCCAAACTGCCAAATTGAGTCTTCTTTAAGAGCCTCAAATTTCACTTCAGATCAAAGTATTGTTTTGTAGCCACATTTGGCATGCATCAGGGTTGCATTTAAGGTGTTTTGCCCTCTGATGTTCAAATAGGTGTCCACATTAGACCAGAAGACTGAAGATTAACTTAATATGCAGAGTGTGGCCAAGCATGCTAAGTATGCAAGCTAAAAAAATTACAATAGTGAAATGACTCTCAAAGGTTCCCAATCAGGTATCATTTTATGGGAGGGCACCAACGTTCTAACATTTGTACAACAGCAGTGGCCTGTACATGACACTGTTCATCTAAGCAGGAGTGGCTGCTCTTGCATTTGGCAAGAAAGCCATGTGTGGATGCTTGAGAATACAGATAATTATAGATTGTGACAGGTGCAGACTCCACAAAATAATGTGGAGACTGAACTGTCTGTCAGTTTTAATGTATCGTTCATTGCATTTTACTAGGGCACAACTATCATAGCATGCAAAGGGCCCACAGATTCTTCAGCTTCACATCTCTCATGTAATTGGTGTATGAGACACACTCAGTTGCCAAAGTAAACTTCAAAACCTGAGTAAGCATCATTCCATATAAAATCATTAAAATAACACTTTATTCATGGGCTTTTCCATCATTGTGACATAACGTGTAGAGTAACTGGCAAGTATTGTTAACATCAGTCAACATTCACTTTCATTGTATGAAAAAAAAAAATGCAATCAAAATTAATGGTAACTGAAGCTAACATTTGGTTTGCATTTTTAGGTGAACTAACCAGGTGTAAACGGGGCCTAATGTTGCATTCCATTTGATTCAGAAAGTTGGAATTTACAACATTCTACTTGGACTTCCAACTTGTGCAGAAATCTTCTTGGACTTCCAAATTGTGCGGAAATCCTTGACTGCTGGTGTATGATGTCAAGCAAACATGTTTGCATAGAGGGAGATGTACATGATAAACATTCACTTTTAAGCAAAGGTCCTACATTTCCAGATAATAAAAATTGTTTATGAAAAATTTGCAGACACAGGCCTATAAAACATGTAAATTGTAGCCTACTCTCTTCTGATAATCATACACGTGTGGAACGAATGCTAGCATTGCACAGCTATGTTTATCCTCTGAAATTTTTAAGATGTCTCTGTTGACAATAGAATACATGCTAAGCTAATGTGAGCATTGCAGTTTTGTTTTCTTATTTGCCATCTTCTGAGCATCAGGCTTTGCTTAACTTAAATACACAAGAAACTGGAAGAGGGAGATTTGTCTTTTGTAGTGGTACTTCATGATAATCTTGCATTTCATCCGCTGTCACTTAGCACTCAGAACTGTTTTTGTTAGATCTTCCTCTGAAATTTTATTTCAACATTCAGGTGTTAAGGAATGTCATCCGACAACCAGTAAGCTTACATTTACTCTTACCTCTGTACCTCACTGGCGGGAGCAGTAGACAGTATTAAACCCACGATATCTAGTTTTTGAAGTGCTGAAAGATGTCTTTGCTCAGTTCGCCGGCATCTTTTCCCTACAATGACCTGTACTGAACGCTTACAGCAGATTCATCCTGTCTAATGGACCATTTTTATTTATTTTTTTATTTTTAGGGTGCCCTTTCCGCCTGCAGATGGCTGATAATCCAGCGGACAGAGATAAGGATGAGAGGAAGACCTTGAGTGACAACACTGACTGCAGAGTTGATGGGCTGAATCACAGGTTATAGCTGTCCAGCTCTGAATGATAATATCAGTGCCTGACTTATGGTAAAGTGCGTCATCATCTTTCTCTTTGTCCGTCCTCTTTAATAACCATTTGTGGTCTTTGTTTATGTGTCCTTTTAGGATGTAAAAATAGGGTTAATTTTATACGCCTAACAGGATATAATGACAAAAGATAATTTGGTGATTAGTGCTGTCTTGCAAACATTCTGGTCAGGGTTTGTTCTTAACTCATAACCGTAAATATTAAACTTCTGCAATTAAAGTCAATGTGAAATGCTGTTCAGAACCCATTTTACTTCTGTAAAATTTGAATTTAGCGACAGTAAGTCGAAAGTTTTCCAGCTGAAATCGGTCTGTGCTTACCGAAATTCGAAGCAATGCCCCTGGTGGCCGAAGCTGGAAGTGTTGTTGAATGTATATGGGCACTTGTGAACTGGTGAAATGTCCACAGAGTGGCACAAAAGCGCATTGCTTTCAGTTGTAAATTATGTAATACAGTCAACAGGAATGCATGTTTTATTAACCATACGCCCTAACCCAAACTCTAAACCTAACTGTCAGTCGAGCAAAAATTTAATCTGAGTGGGTAATTGCAACCCCAAATGTGGCCCATTTGGCAAGTATCCTTGTGAGTTCCTGGCTCTCTGAAGTCCAACTTCAGTGATACTACTGAGCCATTTACTCACAGTGCTGAGGTTTCCTTTCTTTCACAACCAACCCTAAAGGCCATAACATTTACAGTTATTTTACAGCAGATTCATAATTCAGGGTGCATTGTTATTGTGGTAGTTTCGTAATTCCTATCTCAAACTTGTTTCACCAGATATTGGCTGCTGTAGTATTATTGATGCCAAAAATAAACATTGCAGCTCAACGCTTGGAAAAATGCAACATAGTTAACTATTATTTCTACTACTGTAAAATTAAAATGCATTAATGTAGGATCTCCTTCAAGAGTAGGAAACTTTCAGATTGGTATCTAATATGATGTATGTGGTATTTATAGGGTATTTTGATGGAAACTACCTTTACTATTGTTGTTTTTGTAGAATGTTCATATTTTTTTACTCAGTCGCTGCCAGTGGTGGAAAGAGTACTGATTTATTTTTTTTACTTCCAGTGTAAGTAAAAGTACTGGTACTGAAGAAATAATTCACTTGAGTACAAGTAGAAGTACTAAGAAATATTATGACTCAAGTAAGAGTAAATAAGTAGTTTGATGAAAAACTACTCAAGTAATTACTTTACAAGTTACTTTATGAAAATAACATTATATATAGTATATACACTTCCATTTTTAGAACACAAAGAATTTTTTGTTCTTGAAAGACATTGATGCTTACTTTCACCAAGGATGCATTAAATTGATCAAAATACTGCGAAAATCATTAATTGCAAATAATTGTTATGGTTTGAAATAATTTATTCAATTTTTTCTTTACCCGTGATGGCAGACATATACTGTGTCATCTGTTCCTTACAAAAGCATTCTAAAGTGCTACTTTGGTACTCAGGAAAATGTTCTTATTATTAGAACAATTAAAAATGGTTGCACTACCATGCGTAAATCACAATACAGTGGGTTTTTCCCCATTTGCTGAGGTATTGAGTTCTTACAAGTTACTTTACACTTGTCAAATTTTGGTTTTAAAAAAAGGCAAAAAGAAACAAATTTCTCCTGAAATTCTATTTTCTCCTAAAGTCTATTGTTTTAGAGAGTTGAAGGCTATTCTGCATGACTGTTTTGAAAAAATAATCTCTAACCAGGATAGAGAGGGATGTGGACGGCCAGATGCACAACAAAAAGACAAGTAAATCACAGTCTCTAGTTTGAGAAACAGATTCCTCACAGGTCCTAAACTAGCAGCTTCTAAATGCCAAAGACCTGCATTGCTGCAAGAGGATTCTCGGACAAACAGAAAATGTTAAGAATACAACATTTATTTAAATAGAAATAGCCATTTGTAACATTCTAAATGTCTCTAAATCATCTCTAAACTACATAATGTTCATTGTGACTAAAACACATTCCTATTTCAGGTTTATTCTTATTCACATATGTCCAAGTACTTTCAAAATTAGTATAATGCAAGATGATAGAGGAGGAAATTTATCCTCTATGATATTGCAGCAATTGTCCAGATATGGAATGATATTATTAAGCAAACTGTTATCAACACCAAGACTTGATATCAACTGTTATTCATGCCTACTGAATAAAAATAAGGCAAATAAACATTTCACACAGCATTTACTGAGAGATATGATTGATTCAAACACTAAAAGTGGTTGTTCTATATATGTATTATTGTATTATAGTTGTAATAATAAAGTCTTAATTATCATTATGGTTATTTAACATATTGACATATTATAATTAAGTAAATTGTAGTATTTGGTTACATTATGTTTTGTGATTTCTCATACCTCCTTTATATAACATCCATCCCTAGTGCACTTTTGGCCTCTAGGGGGTGAGACTTTTCATACAGATCAACAGCAGCACAGGGCAGGAAAGTACAGTACAGAACCGTGAACGAGAGTGTTACCTGCTAGGACAGTTTATATTGAACAAGAGGGGTGAACAGTTACAGAATTTAATGCGGGAGTATAATACCGAACTGATGCGTATTGATATAAGCGAAGAGTCCGTCAATGCGCACAATGGTGCGAGGAACCGGACGGCATGAAATAAAATTCCAAAGCAAACACTATTGGCATTGTATCTTTCTAAGGTATTTAAAAGTAAACAAGATATCCCCAAATATATGTCAAACTGCATTGTGTTAATGTTTGACACAGTTAATATTGATCAGATGGTTCATTCGTACCTGAATGAATGGCTCCTTTCCAGAATAAAATGAAATATGCAGAAAATCACAGTATTACAGTTCTTGTATAGTGACGGGCAGAAAGTCTTGAGGAAGCTAGAGAAGAAAGGCCACCGTCGGCAGTTTATGCAAGCTGCTGTGCTCATGATGCTGTGACCTGCAGGCTTCCGTCGTGCCGCGCGCAGCGCGTTTTAGTTTATAAACAGATTTAGAGCTTATAACTGTCTTCTTCCCAAAAATTCTGAAATATTATGTATTTTTTGGACTTTGTAATTGTGGTGAAAAATAACTGTAGCGAAGTTGAATACTTCATTTTTAATCAACTCAAGTAAAAGTACTATTATTTATTTATACTTAAAATAATAGAAAAATTTGAAAGATTGACTCAAGTACTGTAACGAGAGTAGTTGTAATTCATTACTTTCCACCTCTGGTCACTGCTAAACTTTAGTGCAGGGCTCTACATTTACATTAAGTTTTAAACTTAAAAGTTTTGCATATAGAATTAATATCAGCTATACAAGGTTTAATACATTAGACTCAAGCACAGGGCTATAGTGAAAATATGTGTTCTTTTGCTCTTGGCTGTAATGAACTACATTCTTTCCTATAAATGCAGGCAGACAAGTGTGAGGGAAAACATTGACAGCCTGATGCATAACAAGAGATTTTCTGATCTGTCCCCAGAGTTTTTATAGTCTTGTTTAAACAGCTCCACAGACAGTGAGTGCTGATGTATTGGTTACAGCAGTGTGGCACTTTGTCACAGCCTGAGATTATTCAATTTAGTGTTATTCCAGTGCTTAATTTCACAGAATCTTATTTTACCCGCTGCGGTCCCAATGCTGTCACATTTTACTTAACTGTCCAGGGAGACTGACTTACTTTTCTCATTTTATATAATTCTCTCAAGCTGACCTGTGAGATCTCTTGCCATTTATTTGTGCTTATTTAACAGGGAGTCTTGGATTTGTGTGCAGTGTAAATTACCATTCTTAGTGTTAGTACTGAAATTAAATCCTTATAGTTTTGTTTTTAATGCAATGAGCATTTCGGGTGCTATCTTTCATATTATTTATCGGAATGCATATTATGGATGCATAGGCATTTTCACTCTCAAAAAACATTCATTGGCAGGAACCCATCACATTGGCTTACACGTGTTTAATTTGGTGCTCTTGGATATATGGCACATACAGGCATGTCTTCTGTACCGATAGAGACCTGCTGTCTCATAACTAAACAGCTTCAAGCATGTTGCAAAATTAAATGTCAGAATTAATTTACAGGTTTCAATTCTGATTTTCCATTTGAGTGTTAAAATTACTGGAATGTGCACCTCTTGTTCTTTTTCTTTTTTTCATTTTTTTTTTAAAAGCTCCCTACAAAATCCATGTCGACCAAAAAATGCAAACAATGTTATCACAAGGTTCCAAACATACACTATTAAAAATGTTCTGCTAATGCTATTCATAGTATTTATCTGGGAATACACAAATGCACATTTTATTTATTCCACACAATACCTGCTTCCCCATTTTGACCAGATCTCCTGTACCACCCAAACCTTTGTTTTTTGTGCCTCGGACTTAAACTTCTGACTTCCCAACCTCTGATGTCAAGATCAGGTCTTATTCAGTGTAAACTAGATGTCTGCAGGAGATGCATGAGTGCATGTGTGTGCATGTGTGAATGCTTGTGCATTTTTGAGTATGTCAGCTCCACTTTTCCAGCTGTCAGTTCTTAAATTGTAGTGTAGGTAGGTCATTTAGCCTACAGGACCACAGTACAAGTTCTTAGGAAGCTGGATACAGGCATGCCATGTAATAAGTGTTGTACCAAATGTTGACGGTTCCAAACAAGCATGATGGTGTTGTATACAGTACATATATCACGTTTCAGATCAGCTTTTGCAGCTGTTTCATATATGTCATGTCTGCCATGGGATTTTAAGTTTTATTTCATGTTAAGTATTTTGTTTCTTACAAAATATAGAAGAGGAAGTTTATGTTCCATTGACCTGATATTAACCTTTGTGTAAAGCACTTTTTGCCCTATGTGTCAAAGTGGGTGAATGTATGTAAAAGCAGGATTATATGATCGCTTAATGCATCCTGTGATGCAAATGTAATTGTAAAAAATTTACAGTAAAGGAATTTGCCATTAAACATAATAATATCCATCAATAAAGTACATCTGTGCAGGAATAACCTTTAGAGAAGCTACTTTGTTGCATGTTGAATGCAAGCCCAAAGCACCAAGATCATAACCACCTCAGATATCGGGGGACATATATGGATTTTCCACTGGGTAATTCTTATTTCTTCCTATCCTAAACACTGTATGTGATTACATGCAGTAAAAAGATTATAGTGTGAGTTTACGGTAAATTCCTGGCTATTAGTTGCATGACTTTCCCAAGATATTTTAAAGGAGTATTTCTACAATTTATTACAATTAAAACACAACTGTATACTGTGAATTTGCAGTGAACAGGGCCAGGGAATTACTGGAATTTAGCAGTGTTGTGTTGTGTTGTAGAAGCCCATCCACCTCAATGTTCGACATGCAGAAATTATTTTCTACATAGAACTGTTGTAACGTGTGGTTATTTGGGTTACTGTCACCTTCCTGTCATCTTGGACCAGTCTGGCCATTCTCCTCTGGACTCTGTCATTAACAAGCCATTTTCACCCACAAAACTGCCGCTCGTTGGATGGTTTTTGTTTTTCGCACCATAACTTACTATGGGTTGTTTTCTTCATAATGAAACATTTTCTGACAAGGTGATCTGTCTTTGCGTGCATGTGCTGTTCTGCTGATTCTCTGTACTGATTGTTCTAATAAAAATAAATCATTCATACAATTAATCAATAATGTTCTTATTTGCTTGCACTATTTGTCTCTTAGTTACCATATCCTGCTTTCAGTTTACCCTCATCTCCTCATCTTCTCCTCCACATTCGTGAGTCTAAATGCAGCCAGTGGAAACTCACTCCAGCAGTTCTGCTCCGTATTACTTACATTATTTGCATCTTATTATGGAAGATTTTCAGAGCAGCTCAATGAGGGGTCACTGATGTGTACCTGACTGGCCAAAGAGCAGGAACTCAAAGAAGGCAGCATTGTTCATCCCCCACAGCTAGAAGCACTTTCTCTTCATTTGTGTGTGTTTTCCTGTGTCTTCTATTGGGTGTAGCTGAGAGCTACAAAGACGGATATGAATAAGAGGTTGTGAAATTTAGAGCGGTTGGTTCTAGAAATAGAATCAGAATCAAGTATACCAGAAAGCCATCAAACCTAAGCCAAAACGAAAGGCCCTGCCTTCATAATTGCCATAAAGTTTAGTGATGATACTTCAAACAAAATGGAAATGACTTTCACATGCATCTCATTTAAACAGATTTTTTTTTTTTTGTTTTTTTTTTTTTTGCCCTCTGTATAGAGATGTCAATGGCCAACTAAGGGAGATAGCACTAAGGCCTTGTGCCAAAATTGTGCTTGCAATGTCACTCATTGATGCTTTAATGGTCTGTTTCCTCATCCAGTCAGTGGACTTATACTAAAAGCAAAGTGAAAGTGGGAATGGGATGAGTTTGGAGGCTTTTTCCACCAAATTGTCCGACTTTTGATAGCTCACTCTGTCTGTTTGGGCAGACACAGTGCTCCCCTGAACACTTTTGTGAGATGTAGAGAGAGGACTTTCTAGAAGGTGGAAATTATTTATAAATGTGTGTCCATTGTGGAATGGAAGAGTTTTTTCTTGTCTGTCAAGTGCTGTATATAATTTTTCCAATTTTTGGGGGTGGACAGAGGAAAGGAACATAAGTGGCATGTGCCATGATTGGCAGTATTGAATACAAGCAATGTTTATTTCAGTTTAGTGTAGTCAAAGCAATCTGTTAAATTGCTTGTGGCATAACTCTTTGTGGCTCAAAACATACTTAAATATGTCTATCTTTTATGCCTAGAGGATCCAGTGTAATTGATTTGCTCTATTTTGTCCTGTACACACAATTTCATCAAGCATCTGACTGGAAATAAGAGAGAATAGTCTCCTAAAAATGTGAATCTAGCTACTGGGAAACAAAATTTGCAGGTTGGCATAAACTGTACATTTTAAATTGTTGCTAATTGAGGTGTCCAAATACTTTTTTGGGCCAATGCTTGTATCTTTTTGTTATTTTTATGTTGGCTTTACAAAGCCAGTACTTTTCTACAGACACAGGGTTGTTATTGTTGTTGTTGTTGTTGTTGTTTTCAAAATTCCTATAAATCAAGACAATAGCCTAGTGAAAATCATCTCACATTTGCTTTTTATCAAAATCAAATCAAAATCAAATCAAATCACTTTATTGTCACACAGCCATATACACAAGTGCAATGGTGTGTGAAATTCTTGGGTGCAGTTCCGATCAACATAGCAGTCGTGACAGTGATGAGACATACGCCAATCTACAATAAACATCAAATTAACACAACACAATTTAAACATCTGTTATACACATCAAATTAACAACACAATTCTTAACAAACATCTGTTATACATAATTACACAACTTAAAACATCAAATTAACACAACACAATTTAAACATCTGTTATACACAATTACACTCAACAATATACAATAATAACATACATTGCACAGTATACAATATGCTGTTTTTGTTTTTTGTTTTTTTTTGTTTTTTACTATATAGATACTATATAGATACACATTATTCAATAAAAATTAAAATATATATGAAAAAAGTATATATATAGAATGTACAGTATTGTACTGTATTGACATTCAGGCTGTCGGTTGATAGTAAGTTGTTAAGAGAGACATAATATAATGACAGTAATATAATTTATGACAGTCCGGTGTGAGATAAAAGAGTAATAAAGTGCAGGGATGATGTATTTTGATCGTGGGAGATCAAGAGTTCAGAAGTCTGATTGCTTGGGGGAAGAAGCTATCATGGAGTCGGCTGGTGCGGGTCCTGATGCTGCGATACCGCCTACCTGATGGTAGCAGTGAGAACAGCCCATGGCTCGGGTGGCTGGAGTCTCTGATGATCCTCCGAGCTTTTTTCACACACCGCCTTGTATATATTTCCTGGAGGGAGGGAAGCTCACCTCCGATGATGTGTTTGGCAGTTCGCACCACCCTTTGCAGTGCTTTGCGATTGTGGGCAGTGCTATTGCCGTACCAGGCGGAGATACAGCCAGTCAGGATGCTCTCCACAGTGCAGGTGTAGAACCGTGTGAGGATGTGGCGGTTCATTCCAAACTTCCTCAGCCGTCTCAGGAAGAAAAGGCGCTGATGAGCCTTCTTCACAACGACTTCAGTGTGGACGGACCATGTGAGTTCCTCAGTGATGTGGACACCCAGGAACTTGAAGCTGCTGACTCTCTCCACTGGTGCTCCATTGATGGTGATTGGACTGTGTTCTCTGTCTTTTCTCCTGAAGTCCACCACAAGCTCCTTTGTCTTACTGACGTTGAGCTAACTGATTATGAGACTATCAGTTAGGTTTTGGTTTAAGGTTTAGGATAGGAAGGTAGGATTTGTTGATTTAAAACTCAATTAAGCATTAACTTAATCTGTTTTAGGGAACATTAAACTTTCTGTTAACACCACACAGTGGACATTTCACCACAGAAATAACATGATGCGTGTACTGAACCACGTAAAATAATTTTGCAAAAATGTCAGCATAGACAGGACTTAGCCAACATCAAATTTTGTCTTTACAACTGTACCCATCTAGTTTGTAACTTATTACTGCTGATATGTGTTTGTGTTAAGGGGTTACATGCTGGCCTAGCTTGCAAATATCGACACAATATGAGAAGCAACAACCCAACAACCCAAATACACAGTTTATTTTTACTGGTAGGAAGTGCGCTTAGCTGATTACTTCCTGCATTCGATCTCTCTCTGCTGTTTTGTTTATGCCTGCCATCATATTCAACTATGTACAGCGTTGCACCCATTATAAGAGCAGGACATTGTTTCCTTAAGGAGGGCTGGAACCTCCCTTTTGAGCTTATGATTTTTACGTGCTTTGTGTCGTTAATCACATGGGACGAAATTCACAATGAAACCATAAATCAAACGCACCTAGTTCACATATACGTTCCCATGCTCTGTTTATGAGCCCACAGGGACAAACAAGTTCTATTGTAGTAACTATTTTAGCCTCAGAAAAATAAATCTGAAGTTAGAAGTTATCTATTTTTCAGGGTAAGTGACCTTTTAATAATTGATTTTTATCATACCATTAAATTTCCATTTACTGAATGCATGGTTGAAGCACTTAATGCCTATATGACCTTTCTTGTAGATGACTCACTCAGTGGGTATGTCTGCTTGATTATAGTTATTATTACCGCAGAGAACAACCTTGTCTGCACTTGTCTGTTCTTTAAGTTGACATGTTATGATTGTGTTTGTTGTCGAGTGACACGTAACCCACTGATATACAAAGAGAAAGTTAATGAATGGAGCACATTAAAGTAAACAGGTTTGGTGTTCATAACAGAGGGGCTCGAGCACAGGACTGGGACAAACCCAGACAATATTGAAATAATAATTGGTATAGGAATTATAAAACATAAAGTTGGTAATTTGGAGGTGGAGATGCTGGATGAATTGTCACCGGTGCAAGGGAAGAAGACGTTTATACATCCTTGGGATATACTGTAATTGGCAAGCCTAGATGAACAAGCTCCTCCTGAAATTACATTTGGAAAAAATCATTTCAGAGACATTTCTAGCCAATAAAAAATTTAGATCATAACTAGAAAAATGTATATTCACTTTAATTCCCAGATATTTCCAGATTTTCCATGACCATGTGAACCCTGTCTTTAATTAGAAACTTTCACCTTTACAGTACACTCATCTCTCAAACACATACACACACACACACACACACACACACGCACACAGATTCAGCAATAGTAATCCTGCCGGAAATGCAGAGGAAGTGTGATTACGCCCTGTCATGTATGCATGGATTATAAAGTGCAGATTATGCAGGAAGAGGGTGGAGGGGGACGTCAGCGTGTGGCTTTGTGCATGTCATCCTCACTCACTTATGACCGGGACAGGATAATTAATCTATGACTCAATCAACGGCCACCAAATTGAGGGATTACCATGACCATCAGTCGCCCAGTTAATTACAGGGAAGCAGAAGCATCTCATCTGAATAAAGGCATTATGGGGTCACCGGGTGGGACGGGAAGGTGCTGTTCTTCAGGAACTGTACACACTGCATTTGTGTAATGCAACACTTTTATTACTTTTATTATTTTTGTTTTTAAATACTTAATAAGTAAAACGTACGTTCCTTAACAAAAACAGTACCCTAAACCTAACCAATAGACTATGTGGCAGACAAGCCTCTCATTCGTCGGGAAAGGAGGAAGCAGGAACCGGATTAACAATCAAAAAGACTTTAATTAAACATAAAAATTAACTGAATCATAAAAATGCACAAACGCACACACACACTGCTGCTTGCGTCTCTCTCTCTCTCCATGATGCCACTGGATTCTGCCTCCTGCCGGCTGGCAGCAGCTCCTCCATCCCCTGGCGGATGGCAACAGCTCCTCAGCTTCCTGGCGGATGGCAGCGGTTCCTCCGTCCCCTGGCGACAGCAACAGCTCCTCCGTCTCCTAGTGGACCACTCCAGTACCATCGAACCACTCCTCTCCTCGGTGTCGCGATCCTCGGGCTCTCTGATGGCACGTCTTCCTCCAGTCCCAGGTTTTGGCACCAGTGTGGCAGACAAGCCTCTCGTTCATCGGGAAAGGAGGAAGCAGGAACCAGATTAACAATCAAAAAGACTTTAATTCAACATAAAACACTGAACTGAAACATAACAAAAGTGCACACACAAACACTGCTGCGTGCGTCTCACTCTCTCTCTCTCTCTCACTGGCATCCCTGGCTCTTTTTTATCTCTCTCCTGCTGATTGGGCAACTCAGTGACGTGAATCCTCTCAGCCCGGCCACGCCATCCTCCTCGTCACAGACTATTTCAAGAATGTTAACAAAAACAAATGAATTAGAACGGTCCAAATGTATTTATGGATCTTTTTAACAAAGTCTCTTTTTCAAGGTAAGTCAGTCCACTCGGCGGCCATTTTTGGAACATTCTTGGGCAGTTTGGGCAGCTATTTTTCTATGTAAACAAGCATCATGACAGTGCAGCTTCTATCTACTTGAATGGGGAAAGACCAAAATCTCTAAAACAGTTGGTCAAGATTACGATAAAAGAACATATTTCAAATAAGCAGTACAATTTTATTGGTGCCGACTTCACTTGAGTGGCCCAGCCGCGACACGTGCTCCAATCCCCGGTGTTGACCGTTGACCTTTGGCTGCAGTTTGGCGTACCAATTTCTTCAGTTCATTTTAATAGAAGTGACCCGTCTCTGCTAAATGGTCTCTGTTTTAACAAGCAGGAAATGTTCATGGAACAGTGACATCACTTGACGTCACCAACGAACATTCCTTGAAATAGTCTATAGTGTTTTAAAATATAAATGAGACAGTAAAAAAGACAACCTAACCCAACCAACACCTAAACCTAACCGATAGTGTTTTAAAATGCAAAAGTGAAATGAAAAGCAGTTTTTCTGAAGCAAGCACGTCTTTTCCGCCTCCATGACACTGTGATGTCAAATTTCAGCTTGTGTTCTTGATCCCTGGTCTGCTGGGTTCAAAGTCCAGTGCTCTATCATGCAGGGGCGGTTCTAGACCATTTTGACTGGGGGGGCCAGGATGGCTCCTGGTGTGCTTGTAGGGTGGCAACTGTATTATACCTTCAATGTCCCATGTACACATATAAAACATAATTTGCTGTTTTAATATTTGCGGACATGCAATCTATTCTTGCGGACTATCAACTATTTTTATGCACATTGTGAAATTGCGCATAAGAAATCCTGAATGGAAACGCCTGATAAGCGAATAAACTTTCTTAATTCGCTTAACATTTTATGCGCTAGGAGGAGGTAGCTTTTCTAGAGTTTCACATTCCTTAAAATGCGCATTAAGGTGATGGAAACGGTTTATTCGCAAAACGATGACCTGTTTTGAACATTCGTGCAGGTGTTATGAGTGTACGGTAGCTTGGAAGTGTTTAACCCACAGCTGGTCGATAAAGTGGGTCCTCACAATCCGCCAGAACAGTTTTGAGAGCGGGCGCTCCCAGGTATGCGGAGACTGGCGGTGTGTGGGGATCGCAGTTATTTCAGCCCACATTATATCAGATATTACACTTATTCTGCGGTGTCTTTTGGATGCATTTAATAAAATTAGATACTTGCACCAATCTTGCAAATAAAATTGTCCCCAAAGCAGGGAGAGGTCATTCAGCTGCTCCATCATAACGAGGTGGTTCCCTCATGATAATGCGCATTATGTATGGAAACGCGCAACAATTCGTATTTTCTTAAGTCTAATTTTTAGAAATGCGCTTAAAAATGCGAAACATTTAGGATGGAAATCCAGCAAGTGTCTATGCGCATTCCTTATTGAGCGCGCTTGGTGTGCGCCTCATTAAAGAATTAGAGAATGCTTGCTAATATTAAGCTCAATTCTCTGTTATTGAGCACACATGTGCCTCTCCCATGTGATTGGTGTGCCACACGTTAAGTATCTGATTGATAAACGGTGTTCGTAAAGAGGATGTTGTGTTTGTTATCGTCCCTGTAAACTGTTTAGTGCTTCTCTTGCATTTTGTTTGCAAGAGAAGCAGCAGGATAAACTCTGAAGTTTTGTTCTCTCTCTCTCTCTCCTGGTTAGTTGCTCATTTGCTTTTTATTCTTGTGCCTACCCAACAGTAATCTTAATCTGTATATATTATTAGGTTGAAGTGCGTTGATTTGGTGTGCTTAGCGTATGGTAAGAGCCTTTCTCACTGAAGTAAGGCATTTATTAGGCTTTAGTGGGGTGGTTTATAAAGGGTTCCAAATTATTTTATGTTTTTTAAGTGTATTCATAATAAATTTGCCATTGCAGGTGTGGTGTGGCCATGTAAAAAGCTAGCTGCTGTTTCTTCATACCTGTTTCTTTACATCTGCAGCTTCATTGTTTGTTTTGTCAAACTTGTTGCACTACATTTGTCTTGTTTCTGCATTGTACAGTGCAAAACATTAAATTAAAGACAGTGGAAAAAATACCTCATTATAAACAACGTAAGTGTGTACTGTATGTTGTTACAGAAATGAAAACTGACAGATACACATACAAAAAAAATATTTTATAATGAATGCTTGCCAAATAAGAGCGATCTCTAATGAGCAGGGTTTGGGTGCATTCAATAAGGCAGAAAATCAGATCGGGTTTCGTGATAATAATGTGGGAAATTGCGCTATAAGAGTAACATAACTCACACTTACATTTACACCAGCACGTATAATCAACATTAAGTAGAATTGAAACTGGAGCTGGCAGGTCCAAAGATGCGAAACTAATGCTGAACTTATAATAACAGTATTATCTCCAGAAGTTGTTGGCTCATTATTCGTTTGACATTTGGTTTCTCTCTAGTCCTGTATATCCTCCCATTTCTTTTACACCACAGGTGGAGGGCAGTGTTGGGTAAATTACCCAAAATAAGTAATCCACTTCAAATTGTTAACTACTTCTCTAAAATTGCAGTAAGTTTACTTTGTTGTTTACTTCAGCGAAAAAGTAATAACATTACTTTTAAGTTACTTTCTAAAACACTTTTATTGAAGAGTTTTCCACTCAAAAAAATTATAAATAATCTCTTTATGTATTTGTACAGTACATTGTTGCACACCAGACATACATATGAACATATTAATTTTTTTTTTTATGTATCATACATATTATTTTAGAATAATATGTACACCAAATAATGAACTTAATTAATTTAAAGTCAGTAACTGTAATATGAATGCAAAAATTTTAAATGGAGTGTGTATATTATTTTTTGAATAAAAAGTAATACTATTACAGTAACTAATTACTTTGTAATCAGATTACACCCAACACTGGTGGAGGGTGAACCGATTGCAGGGTTATATGCTAGTAAATTCTACTTTGTTCATGTTTAAAGAGACATGAAAGATTAAAAATGACATTTTAAATTGCTATATATTTCCAGCAGTGGATGATATTGTTAGAACCATCACAAAAATCTAAGTCATTGTTGTTGTAGCGCCACTAGTTTTTATTTCACTAGGCAACGGTGGCAATACGTACAGCGACCCACATGCTAGATAACATGAATTATCAGGTTTTGCACAAACTTGTGGAGTCCATGCCACCTTGAGTGCATGCTATCATTAAAGCAGAAAAGGTATGTACCAAATATTTTTGAAATTCTGTAATGCATGAAACAGTTTTGGGTCAAATTCAGAAACATTTTGAATCAGATCAAATTCTGTCCCCTGCAAACTGTAAGGCAGGATCTACAGTAGACAAGTCCTTTCAATCCCATTATTTATAGGTGAATTTCAGGCTTGTCCTTTGCTGTACGAGACAAATTGGCCCCTTGGGAAATCAGAAGTAAAGTATATACAAGCAGAAATTGGCCCCTTGCCAGTCCCAACAGAAATGTCTGCCCATTCGATCAGTACACTAATTTCAGACCATCCCATGATCCCTCGGGAAATATGCATCCAAAATTTTCTCACAAGGATGCAGTGTTGCATAAATCCTGTACAAATGACACTTGGGGGTTTATTTGGGTCTTTGGGAGAGATTTGGACACTAAACTGCAGTTCTAGTTTTAGGAGTTTTAAAGGGCTGAAATAGGACCATCCTGACACAACTTTCACAAGGAACCATTACTTGAAACATCTGCATCTTTATAAGTATGTTTACAAAGCAATATCTTTCCTCACGTGGACTTTTGTGCAGTAAGGTTTATATATTTGGTGTTTACCAATGGAACATATTTTTTTGTAATAAGTTTAATTATTTTAATTATAAAACTGCCAAAAATTATTTTACCAGCTCAGCGTGATCTTGCCCAGTTTGTGTGCTCAAGGCAAAGTGGGTTAAAAGCAGTGTATAATGAGTCTGTTATCTTTTAAAGTGTGAGCATTAAAAAGCAACTCACTGAAAGAGGTCATAAAATAGGATGATTCTAATTCTAATTCATACAAGATTATATTGTAGACATGTATTTAAATTATTATTACAGGCATTTCTTTACACAGTTAGCTCCTAAATTGTGGTGTGCTACAAAAGGGTACATGAAAAGTAAAACAAGAACAACAGTGAGATCTAGTGGAAGATTGTTGTCTGTGCACAAGATATAAAATGTAAAGAGAATGTGTGATGATTTTTACCACGTGTAGCCTAAATAGGCCGTACGCCTGGTCAGTTCATAAAGTTAACCTCAGAAATGGAAAAAGACACATCAAGCATGATACATTTGACCTTAATCAGTTTAGATGTTTTAATGTGTTTTAAAGACTTTTCATTCACAAACACTATCTGAGCCTTGTCACATGGGTGTCATTAATAATGACCTTCACTGGCTCAGCTGGTAATTGCAAACATGTGTAGACATTATGCAATGACTATTAAAAGCGAAGTAAAAAACATTCTCTTTCCATTCACACATGTGGAGGTGCTGCTACATTTACAAGCTGGCTGCAGTTTTCTACAGCAATGTTGTTGTTTTTTTTTTTTGCTGTATTCAGCGTTCATTTTAAGTCCTATAGTGGCCCCAAACATGTTTTTAAAACCACACTTTAATGTGTAACGTTATTGCATTAGATAACAAAATATCAAACCGTGTGACATTTATTTTTAAGATGTCATAAGCACACTTCAAGTTTTATTACAAAAGTTTGTTTGGTTTGAAATGATACAGTGTTTAAAATGTTAAAAAGACAAAAAGTATCTGAACATTTTCTGATTGTCAAACATTAGTGGAACATGTCCATTGTTAATGTAATGGACTACACCTGTGTGAACTTGAGAACTGACTTCAATCATCCACTAAAAATGACCTAAAAAAGGTCATTGCAAAAATGGCTCAGAAAAGGGACATGAGTTCTGAGACAAGCTCTAGCAGAATTTGTTTCCTGATAGTTTATAATTTTGTAACCTAATGCAATGACATTTTAACTGTGGTTTAAGTTTCCAAATATTTTTTAGGGCCAAGTGTACATGTGAGATGATTATGATGAAAATCATAGCTCTAGAGCATTAGATTCTAAGGCAGTCTTTTTTATTTCAAGCTTTGCGAAGTAAAATTCTTAAATTTGCATAAACTGGTTGTCACATTGAACCAAGGAGCATCAATAAGACCCAGAATTCCAAACATGTAACAGTTTTGTAAAAATAACTATTCTTGTGAACATTTATGATATATTTACCTTTTTTTCTAAACGCTGAAGTGTTCCATGATTGATAAAGGAAGCCTGTTTTCATTTTCCGGTACTTAGTGTTTTCACTTGCATCAACTTTTGTTTTAAGCAGATAATGTGATGTTTAGCCAATTCAATTTGTACAATATACTATATTGAATAATAAATTATAATAAATCACAGTATAATACATTTGACAGTGCCCCATCCATCAAAGTTTAAGGAGTGCTTAGATGACATGAAGCATGGGAAGGTTATATGTCCACACACAATCAATCATGACTGTGATTAGGAGTTTGCATTTTCCCTCTAGGATTACATTTTTACACCAATAAGTTAGGTTAAAGGTTGGGGTTTAGGTTAGGCCATATGGTTACTAAAATATGCATTCCTGTTGACTGCATTAGGCCTACATCATTTGCAACTAAAACCTCACTTTACAACTCACTTGTGGCGCCCCTCTGTGTTGAGATCATAGATGCCCATAAGTTCAACAACACTTCCAGTTTTGGCCACTGGGGGCAATTGTTCAAATTTCAGTCAGTCAGATTTCGTCTGAAGCCTTTTTGACCTACTGTCGCTGAATTCACAGTGAGGTCAGTCTGTAACATGGTGTTTGTGAATGTAAGAAATATTGTGAGGGCTTAATAATACTTTAAAGTTTAAATTAATCATGGGACAATGGTAAAGTTGCACATTAAATGATGGTAACTATTGCTACTGTCAAAACATGAACAAAAAACAACCAATACGCAGAAACTGAAATACATCTCCAAGATTTGTTTTTCCATACTCGCAAGTCTTTTATTCACTGTGCTTATTATTTATCTCCCAGCACTTGTAAGCACCATAGATAAATCAACATTCAAAGAGACATTCAATTGCAACTCAAAATGAGAAAAAAACAACTTGTTACTCAGATGGAAAAAACAACAACAATACAATTCATTGAAGAGAAAAAGACAGAAATGCATGGCTTGATTGTAAAAAAAAAAAAAAATGATTGAAGAGAATACATGAACACAGGTAAAACTCACATGAACACAGGAAATAAAATCAAGTAAACATGGAAAAAAAAGAGCTTCAAATTTGTTGTGGAACAAGTTCATGGTTTGTGAAGTCTTGCAGTCATTAAATATGAGACACTTTACACAGATGTTGTTGCTCTACTTGAATTTCCTTGAACTGTAAACATACACAGTGCATCATGGCAAATACTGGTGGCCTCAACATGCAGCAAAGATACTTTCAAAGATACAAACCCTTCAATCATGTGGCTTGTTCTTCAGGGCATTACTCCCATTTGTTGTGGTAGGTTATTGCATAAAAAAATAAGTAATAAACTTCATGAATTCATAGTGATTGCCTACAACTGTGACTTTGACAGTGGTTACCAATTGGCATGTCATATAGATAAACTTAATGGCATGTTTTCAGTATCTGGAAGCATACTAATTTGGAATGTGTGTGCTTTTTAAGTCAAGAGTTTTGAACCCAAAGTACTGATATGAAGAATAAAATAGTTTTATCTCATTCAAGTGCTCATCGTCGCTTGGTGGTGCTTCCCACACAGTTCATACTTCTACTCATCTGAGGAAAGTGCATGTTTGGAGTTCTGGCAGTTGGGCCGTAGAGGCCCAAGTTTCTTGCAGCGATGGACTTGCGAGGCGTTTTGATGCAGGGGAAAGGGGAGAAGATCTGTTGTGGTTTTGGAGGTTCTCCCGCTAAAGTCGAGGGGCTTCTTCTGAGAGAACCTCCACTTTCGGAGCTTGAAGAGTCTGAACCTGGATGACAGGTGGATGAGAGTGGAGTTGGAGCTGTGATTTTGGGCTCTGGTGGTGGAATTGATGGCTCTGGGTCAGTTGTGGTTGGAGAAGCTGATTCTGATAACGTTTCCAGCTCTAGAGAACATAGCTGGTTCTCGATCTGTTGGACGTCCTGTCCTTCTCCAGAGCTGTGGTCTTGCAGAGAACTTTCAGCCACCACTTCTTCACACATCTTCTCCTGCTCTTCGGGTGCAGTCTTTTTGTCCTCCACCTGGTCTTCCTCCCGATCTTCCTCATTTTCCTCTTCAGGTGCTTCTTCTGCCATGCTCTCACTGAGTTTTGGAGACTGATCCTCCTCTAGTTCCAAAGAATCGTCAAAGCCGAGCTGGGCCCGTGCTCTGGCGATGTTCCTCCGGTGTGTGTGCACATGGGTGCGCCAGGGGGAATGGAGCCTAGCCCGGGATGCTAGAACCTGGCTTGGGGTGGAACGGGCTTGGGGCAAAGGGTGAACTCCCCCGTTATGGATGATGTTGTTTTTTGACGATCGGTGACAGGGCCTGGGCCTCCTACCAAGGAGAAGATGATTGACTACAGGGGAGGGACTAATCTGTGAGGCAAGGATACTTGTGGCCGGATATTTATCTGTAAAGAATCAACATTGAAGAGTAAGAAAACACTAGTATTTGTAAACAGACTGCTAAGTCACCAATGTCCTTAAGGGGTCCAATCCCAGTATTGCCTTAAAAGAAATTACTGATAAAAATACATATTGCAAAATTTAAACAAATAATATAATTCAAAAATGTTAATTAAAAAGCAATCCCCCGCAAAGCATAGATCACATGGAAAGCACCTCCAATCAATCACCACAGCCTTCACCAAAACGCTACTAAAAAATATGGTGTGATTATTGCATTACCCACTAGAAGACCCAACACCAACCAAAATAACTCTTCTGCACCACATGAAGTGCCTAAAACATCCAAAGTGGAATCTCAGTTGAACTGTAAAGGATAGTACCAGAGTTGTGGTTCTGTTGTTTACTGGGTTGATGATGTTCAATAGTTTCAGCTTCCACTGGAGGTCCTGAGAAAAATGTGACATCACACTGACTAATAATACATATTCCCATTCCCAGCATGGAGGACATTCATGGCACTGACGGTACAGCTTGTCGCCAGCCAAAACCGGACCACGGAGGAGATTCTCCTGTTGAGATCAGAGACAACCGCGAGAGCCCTCGCATCGGAGGTGAGATTAACTGCTCAACATATCCTGATGAAACCCACTGATCAGGATGATGTTGAGGCGTATTTACATACATTCGAGGTGGTGGCAGCATGCGAGGGATGGCCATAAGTGGAGTGGGTGGAATTTACCACCCCTCTCCTCACTGGGGAACTGCAACACATCTACAACTCGCTGCCGGTTACCACCTCAAATGACTGTAATGTTTTTAAGAAAGAAATCCTCGCCCGGGTGGGGCTCTTGCCGGTCTGCGCTGCACAGACTTTTCATGACTGGGCTTTCGACTCCAATATGCCGGTGAGGGTACAGGCGGCACAATTACAGCAGCTGGTGGAGCTCTGGCTATCGGAAGATGATGATACACCAGCCAAAGTGATTGAAAAGGTAGTAGTGGACCAAATGATGAGAGCACTACCTCGCGCGTACCATCGTCAGTTCGGCATGGTGAATCCCACCACATTAAAAGAACTCATTGAAGCAGTGGAATGCTCCGAAGCCACTTATGCCAGGGAAGCCAGGGAGA
The DNA here is from genome assembly GCF_019703515.2 of Myxocyprinus asiaticus. Taxonomy (NCBI): domain Eukaryota; kingdom Metazoa; phylum Chordata; class Actinopteri; order Cypriniformes; family Catostomidae; genus Myxocyprinus; species Myxocyprinus asiaticus. The sequence goes on along the minus strand of NC_059390.1, from coordinate 4,818,801 downwards.
GGGCTGCACCATTCCCCCAGAGGGGCCCAGGGGATCGACGAAGTGCTGAGGATACCACCAGGTCATTCTTGTTGCCACCACCAGCCACAGCCCAAGACAAGCCAATCCCAACAGATCCAAACCCACCCGAAGCACGGGCCTGGATGATGGGCTGCATTACACACCTAAGAGTTCCAGTGGGGGCTCCAGAATGAGAGGTAAAAATCAATGGCCAGTGAGTCAAAGCCATGTTGGACACGGGAAGCTCCGTGTGCTTCCTGCAACCCCACCTGTTGAAGTCAGAGAAACCAGGGCATGTGCTAATCCCCATCACGTGTGTACATGGTGACACAAGGTATGTTCCAGCATATACATGACTGGGATCGCCTCCTACCATACAGTTAAAGTCAGAAGTTTACATACATCTTATCCAAATACTGTACATTCTCTTTGGGGTAAGAGAAGTCCCACAAGCTTCAACGGGTTTCACACCATTCGCCTTTAAGATGTAGTGAGGGAAGCCTGGGAACAGCAGCCATCACCATTCTGCTCGACCATTGAGCACGTGAGGAAAATGAGAAACGGAATTGAGCGGGTCATGCCGCTCGTGAAAGAGCACATCGTGGAGGCCCAGTGCAAAATGCTTCATATATATTTCTAGCATCTTGGCAGGGCCCCTACACCATAGTGGAGCGGGTGGGACCCATGTCCTATCGGCTGAGGCAGCCAGGGAGACAGAGGGTGGACCAGCTCTACCGCAATCTCCTCAAGCGCTGAGTGGAGCCGGGAAATCAACCAGCCCTACAGGCCACGGAGGGACCCCCGGTGGTTGATTTATGAGAACATCTGTCGGCAGCCCAGCAAAAGGAAATGGAGGCCCTGGTCAGTCAATTTAAGGATGTGTTCTCAGAGGTCCCTGGACAGACAGAGGTAATATCACATGTTATATGCACACTACCAGGACTAGTGGTACGGAAGTGGCCATATCAAGTTCCTGAAGCCCACTGGCAAGTCATTGAGGAAGAGGTAAAGAAGATGCTAAAACTCGGGGTGACTGAAGCACCCAAGAGCCCATGGTCCAGCCCCATCTTTATGTTCACGAAGACAGAAAGCACCTTCTGCTTCTGTAATGACTTCAGGAAGCTAAATGAAGTCTCAACCTTTGACAGCTATCCCATGCCTCGGGTGGACGAACTCATTGAAAGGTTAGGGAGAGCCCATTTTATTTCAACCTTGGATTTGACAAAGGGATACTGGCAGGTCCCATTGGCACCCAAGGCAAAGGAGAAGACAGCCTTCAGTACTTCATCGGGCCACTGGGTCTCCAGCATGGGGCGCCAGCCACCTTTTAAAGAATGATGGATGTCATCTTGCGCCCCTATCAACAGTACGCTGCCGCATATCTGGATGACATGGTGATCCATTCCGAAGGATGGTAAGATCATCTACTATGGTTGCGGAAGGTGCTGTCATCTCTGGGTAGGGCTGGGCTGATGGTAAACCACCACAAGTGTCACCTGGGTCTGTCAGAGTCACGGTACCTGGGCTTCCACATAGGATGAGAACTAGTGGTTCCCCAGGAAGACAAGGTGACAGCAGTAAGAGAGTTCCCTCGTACCAACACCAAAACTCAGGTACGTGCCTTTTTGGGGTTGGCTGGATACTATCGATGCTTCATCCATGATTTCTCCTCTGTGGCCTGCCCATTTACAGACCTGACAAAGAAATTGGGTCGTATGGTCCAAGGAAGCTGCGCAGGCATTCCAGGCACTAAAGAGAACCCTCACGCCTTTTATTTTACAGACGGATGCGTCCGATTCAGGAGTGGGAGAAATACTGTCACAGTGTCAGGAGGGGCAGGAACACCCGGTAGTAAACATCAGTCAGAAGCTGAACCTGGCCGAGTCCAGATACACCGCTGTGGAGAGAGAGGCCCTAGCAATAAAGTGGGCAGTCCTGGAGTTGCTGTACTACCTGTTGGGAGGTCCTTTACATTAATCACAGATCATGCACCTCTCCAATGGATGGCTCGGGCAAAGGATACGAATGCCCGGGTGATGAGATGGTTCTTGGCACTCCAGGACTCCCACTTCACTGTGCAGCATCGGGCCGGAAACGGAAACGCGGATGGGCTCTCCATGATGTTCTCAGCCTGGTCAGGTCTGGTAAGCAAGTTAACCCCCATCACCGTTGTAAATCTCGTGGTATAATTTCGCATAGAAACAGGATGACGCTTGAAGGGGAGGGGGTGACTGTGGAGAGGCGCTTAAGTTCCAATCAGCATCACCCATGGCAACAACAATTAGACTTGCTCGCAGAGGTAACCAGGCACACCTGGTATCTATTAATCAATGAGGGAGACACAGGGATAAAAGCCAGTAAGAGAAACAGTTGAATGAGAAGTCGGTGAGGAAATGTACCGTGAGCTCGCTGATAAATGTGAACATTCTTTTTGTGACCTTGCTCACACATTTTTCTATGTTTTTACAGGCAGCGACTAAGAGGAAGCAGACCTCACCCCACTGGCATTCGTCTCCCTCGAAGACTCGGATGAGGAGCGAGTCTCACCTCTCCTAACGGCACCCACTCACCATCACACTGCACGAAGGGAAGAAGGCGATTGCACACCGAGTACCACCACCTACCCACCACACTTCACTGCTTCACTTCAGTCAATAAAAGAACCCTCCAGGGGTAAACGTGTACCTTGTCTGTGTCATGACTCGTTTGTGCCCAACGTGTCCTGCTACAGTTGTTCATTACTAACAACATTGTTAAGAACATCACTAAAACTAGTATTGCCAATATTCATAATAATGTTAATTGTTAAAAATATTAGTTCCCATTCTGTTAACAACATTGTTGCCATTTCACAGTTTCACCCCTAAACAATGACATCCCTTACAGTTGGGTGATCTACCAAAGCCTTGCGAATTGGGTTCGATCGAGTCGTTAAAAGAATCAGTTCAAAAGAACAATTCACTCGAGAATCAGACATCACTAACCTGCATGAATGTAAAGCAGACCAGCCTGTTGCTGTTGTTTCTGTTTGATGCGAGAGTACTGTCTCTTCAGCGCACTGATGTCAGTACTCATGCGCTCCAGCATCATACTGTTGATGGCCGCCTGATGCTCCGCCCGGCCCGCGCCCACTGCCCCGGGACTGAGCTCTGCCATGTTACTGCAATGAGAACCCTTTTCTGCTCTCTGATCTGAAAAAAGACAGAAAAAGATATGATCTAATTGTAAAAGTTGGTTGGTGAGCACCAAAGTGTTGTGACAGATTTTACAGGGTAACTTGAGTAATTGCTGCATCAGCCCCTTTCCAAACTTTCCGTCTTTTTACTTGCCCTGTAATTTAGGACAGCTGGAATATTTTAACCCAACAACAAGAACTGAAAAATGCATCTGGGATTAAATTAATTTGCAGGCAGATTTAGACAAGATTTCAAGGATTTGCAGATCTTGCCAAGGTAAGGCTTTCAACGTGATCTACAGTGAACTTGTAATGTTTGCATTAGGTTATATAGTTTAAGTGACTCCTAAAATGTTAACCATTGAGAAGAAATCATAGACTTTTTTCCATTTGACACATTTATATAATATCACAATGCAGCAATATGATAATTTGCATTGCAGTGAAACTGATGAAATGGAAGCAGAAACAGACCTTTAAGGTGCTTATGGTATCTTTGGATCTCAGGAGCCAGAAGTCCACCGAGAGGCCCCAAACAGCCCAGGGCGGTAACAATAGAGTCTTCATCATCTATGTCAGCATCATCATCACTCTCCCATCCATGGAGTGTCTGACTATAAATAGTATATAATATACAATATTATTTCTAATAACAATAAGTAGATTTTTAATGGTGAAGGCTGGTGCTAAACTTGCTTCCACAATACTACGTTGTTCTGGGTGGTTGCCAAGATGTTGCTATGCGGTTCTTAGGTGGTTGCTCATTGGTCCAAGTCAAAAGAGGTCCTAAGTTTCTATTCTAGTACCTAAGTATAACTCGGGTCCTTGTTTTATCATCTGCAAGCTATCGTCTCTTTATGCTTGAACTAGAAACATATGCATAATACTATGTAGGAAACTATATTTACACTAAGTGCAGTACTTGTCAAGATAAGGGAGAACATTTGCATGTCAATATAATATACAGTACGTGTTATATAACAATACAATCTAGTCTCACGTAAAAACATTTAATGACAGTTCAACAGGTGCCATCTGTGCTGTGGGTGATGGATCTTTTCAGTGTGCATACCTGCTGTTAGCTCTGACTGGGGCAGGAAAGGGAGTTATGTTGTAGGTGTATTTCTCCCTGAGCTCAGCCAACTGGGGAAATGGGAAGGGAGCCATGGAGTAAACCGTCTGTCGAGAGGAACACAGGTGCATTTCATATGTACATACATATTTAGTGCCAAAGCCAATAGAATAACTGTATGGAAACCATAAGAGTAAACTTTAAACTATTCTGTATCATTACATCCATTGATCTTGATACAACCTGGTCTCATGAAAACACATTTTGCAAACTGATTTTTACACAAAAATGAACAATAGAGGCGCTACAGCAACAATGACTTTCATTCACTTTCACACAAATCAAGAGCAAAATGGCAGATTATCAGTTCATAAACACTTACTTTTCATCCTGTTCCTCACACAATGCTATCTTATGACATATAAACACTTTTACTTGTGCATGGCTTGTAAGGCGATGTATTTTAATATTTGCATTACATAACCAACTACATTTACAAGCTTATTTGAGTGTGATTAAATTGCACAGTAGCTCAACTGATAGAGTATTGCACTTGCAATGCGAAGGACCAGGGTACAAGTCCTGAAGAGCACACAAGTCGACACGTTAGCGGCAAACGGTTAGCCATGGTTGCTTCAGCTGTTACGTTTTTCATCTCACATTCGCTTTTTATGACACTATTGGTAAAGTTTGGGGTAGGGAGGTTGATGAACTCGATAGAGCATTAACCTTAAAAACCTCATCTGTTTGGATTTAACTTGCTTTTAGAGCCTGCTGCAAAACGTTTAAGGAGCCACATAATATAATTTTTGCAATACTGTTCTCACAGTCTCTTAAGTTTCATGATGTCAGACTCAAATAACTTCACCTGGCTTACATGCATGAGTTCATTAGAGTTGATAAGTTTGTGCTCCAGCATTTCCTGGGTCAGGCAACCCATAGTGCTATAGAATTCATCAGCAGTCTGGCACTCCTCAATTCTCCTGTGAGATAGACAGGCAAACAACAAAGTTATGAAACCGTCAGAATGCTTTATAAAAGCTGACAATTCTATTAAAATGTGTGTTTCATATATGATTTATGATCACATAATGTAGGTTTCCTTATTACATGCCAAGACATAAGTCTTGGAATATGTCCTCACTTGGAACCAACTCTCTTTCTGCATGTACATCTGATTGTTGAACTTACTCTCCAAGTTTGGCCCAGATGGCCAGAGCTACACGTAGTAGCATTTCTGAGCCCTCGAAGAAGACAGAGTCCCAGATCTTCAGCACGGTGCGGTGGGGTAGACAGGTGGCAAAAATGGTAAGAAACCACTGCATGGTGAAGACATTAGTGAGCGGAGGTTCATAGCTTCCTAAAACAGTAAAACAAACAGCAACAATCAGAAATGGTGTTTAACACAAATTTGCTCATCAGCTGACCTGATGTACTCTGTAACACAGACTGCATTTTACACATTTAGGGTAGCTGACACATATTGTGTCCATGGACTTTTTAACAACATTTTATCAAAATTTAAGGTTGAAATAAATTTAATATTTACATTTAATTAATATTAATTTATATAAATGTATAAGGGAAAGCGGTCACACTTTACAATAAGGTTCCATTTGGTTCCATAGTTAACATGAACTAACAATGAACAATACTTTTACAGCATTTATACATTTTGATTAAATTAATAAATGAATGATAAATTAATGTTAATTTCATCATACACTAACTTAAATTAAAAGTTGTATATGTTATGATTAGTTAATGCACTATGAACTAACATGAACTAACAATAAACAATTTTTATTAACTAACATTAAAAACGGTTAATAAATGCTGTTCAAAATATATTGTTCATTGTTTGTTCATGATACCTAATGCATCAATTAATGTTAACGAATGGAACCTTATTGTAAAGTGTTACCGATGCATGCAAAACAATTATAAAATATTTAGCAAAATGCCGTTTAAAATTGTTTTAGATGGAGTATGCTGTAGCATGTCACACCGCAGGAAAATGTCAGTTCCCAAAAGTATTTCATGTCATTGTAACAGTTAAAGGATGGGCAAGGAGGAGGCAGGAACCGGCTGAATAGTCAACATAAAGTTTTTTTTGTTGTTGTTTTTGTTTTTTCTCCCCTTTTTCTCCCCAATTTGGAATGCCCAATTCCCAATGCACTCTAAGTCCTCGTGGTGGTGTAGTGACTCGCCTCAATCCGGGTGGTGGAGGATGAATCTCAGTTGCCTCCGTGTCTGAGACCGTCAATCCAGGCATCTTATCACATGGCTTGTTGAGCGCGTTACCACGGAGACATAGCGCATGTGGAGGCTTCGCGCTATTCCCCGCGACATCCACGCACAACTCACTACGCGCCCCATTGAGAGCGAACCACATTATAGCGACCACGAGGAGGTTACCCCATGTGACTCTACCCTCCCTAGCAACTGGGCCAATTTGGTTGCTTAGGAGACCTGGAGTCACTCAGCACACCCTGGATTCATACTTGTGACTCCAGGGGTGGTAGTCAGCATTTTTACTTGCTGAGCTACCCAGGCTCCCAACATAAAGGTTTAATGATAAAAATGAACTTAAAACAACATAAACCATAAACAAACACAGACACACATGCAGCGTGGCCACGTGTGTCTCTCTCTCTCTCTCGAACTGGCGTCTCCGGCCCTCCTTTATCTTGCTCTCCCGCTGATCATCTGATTCAGTGCCGGCCGTGGACCCTCACGGCCCAGCCACGCCCACCTCCTCATCACATTCCTCCCCCGCCCGATTCATGCCGGGGCGCCACCGGACTGACCTACCTCCCCCCTATCTCTGGAGGGGAGACACTGCCCTTCTGGCCGTTCCGTCAGCCGGTGGTCCACCCCGCCTCCAGGGGACCTGGGGGAGAGACGAGGGGAGGCATGGAGAGAGGGAAAGGGTGGGCGTGCAACCTCACGGCCCGGCCACACCCTCCTCGTCACAGTCATCTACCCATACATAAGATTGTTACACACCTCCCCCTTCCCGATTGGCTATTTTCTGTAAGTGATGGAGATGCTGAGAAAGCTCTGGAAGCTTCAGTCGCAGCAGATCCCTGAACACTGCCATGTCCACTGAGAGCGCACGCAGGTTGTTGGCGAAGTAGCAATCTGGAAGCACCTTATCGATCAAATATATCATCACCTACACAGGAATGAAGACAATATAGTTTTTTGCATTTCTATCCAAAATAAGAGTTCAGATTACTGAGCAAATCTACAGAGACAGACATGTAAACAAACTGGTAACACTTTATAATAAGGTTGTATTCGTTTACATCAATTAACACAAAAGTGAACATGAAATAAGAATGAATAATACTTTTACAGCATTTATAAATCATGGTTATCATTGTTAGTTCATCATACCAAATGCATTCACTAATGTTAACAAACACAACCTTATTGTAAAGTGCTACCAACAAACCTTTAATGCATCTCCTTCATTCCCCTCCATTACTTCCAGGATGAGAGCGGCTAGAACATTAAATCCCTGGCAATAGCCGACAGTCTTGTTCCAGCGGGCGTATGCCAGCAGTACCCGCTTTAACACCACCCGGTCCTGCTCTGCCTCCTGGCCACAATAAGAACTGCAGCCTGTCCGGTGCAAGTCCTGGGTAAAATGAGAAGGAAATACAAAGTGCTACAGATTTATATAAATAAGATGCATCCTTTTCTCAAATGAGGACAATAGGGAAGGTCTTGAGACAAGAGAGCACAAGCAAGAAAAAGAGCCAACTTTCCAAGAGAGGAAATTAAACTTTGCCCATTCGCACACCTGCCTTTGATGAATAACTGTTCTCCTGCAGCGCTACACAGACAAACACACGTGCACACACATACACATATTCACTGTTCCATTATCCACTTACCAGTGATGCACAACAAAGAGCAAACATCCTGTTACTCCATTTAACATTTCATCTGACCGACCCGAATTTATTCCATTAAATATCTCTGACACTGAAATTCTACTCTAAAGCCACAATTTATTTGCTTGCTAAAAAAAATGACACACAAAATTGAAACACAAGAGATGTAAGCCTTGTGATTCATGTTGATGTGAGAATACAGAGCTGTGGTTTCACAAGCACTGTATCCAAAAGTTTCACTATATTTGTTTTTATACAACAAAACTTCTAGTTTATTCAGTGGTTATGACTTTACAAATTTCTGTGAAGTAAACTCAAATGGACCATAACAATCTTATAGAAAAGTTTGCAGCTGTGTCAATTAATAAATCTAAAGAGCAATGGGTCTTGTAGAGAACATTGCATAGAACTATATGTGTGTACCTTGACTATTTGAATTCCCAAAGAGTCGTCATCTGGATTGCTGCGATCATTGAAGGCAAATCTCATCGTTTTCTCCCAGTCTATGGAAATGCTGTGGAGGTACTGGTCAGCTAAGGTCAACCATACCTACATTAAGCAAACCAAACATTAATCTCACATTAGATGTGCACATTTACCAAAACAAGTACAAATGACACATAAATAGGAACATTGTTAGATGAAATTTCCTCAACTCGTACCCTCTTCCTCCACTCTTTGGGAATGCCAGCGGGCAGCCTGGCCACTGCTTTCAGGGCATCGTACCACTGCAGAGAAAAAAAATTATCACAAACAACATACAAACCAAAAGCACAATTAGTGCTATTTGGGGGAGTTAGGTGTACAGCAGTACAAATATATCATTCATACCTGTTGAAAGCCATTTTTGCCAAGGGATGGTTCGATAGTGAACTTCAATTTGGTGTCCACCCCTACAAAGAGACAAAACAGAGGGCATTCAGTGAGATAATGCTGCATAAAAATGATGTCCTGAGCCGCAGGTGTCTCATTAACAAATGAACTGATTGAAGGGTTGATGTTGTGTAATCAGCATTCAGTATGCACATAAAAACTGAAATTGGTCATGATCTAAAATGCACAGACAAGTAGTGAAAATAAGTTTATAAATAATGAATGAAGGTTCGCTTTCATTCGATGGCTCTTCACTTATGATGAGACCGAGTTACCTAACTATCTCAAGACGTCACAGTCTATGTCTAACAGCACAGGCATATTATTTTTGGCTACCATATAAATGATCATGTCAACGATGCATGTTTTATTATGAATTAAGAATGAATGAAATGAATTATGAATTATTAATTATTATTATTATTATTATTATTATTATTATTATTATTATTATTATTGTGAATTATGAATGAAGTTCCATGTCTTTGTAAATTTTACATCCACATATGCAAATATACCAACCAAGACTCTGTTCACGGTTTTTATAAATAGAATATCAAAATATGCAAGTAAAAAGCAACCTTAACATCTGAAATATGTTCTGCATTCAACATTTTCACTTAATGTTTGTCTAAATGGATAATGAAATTTGTGTTCTCTCTCTTTCCTTTTTTTTTTTTTTTTTTTTTTTTTTTTGCTTTGTCCCTACAACATATTTTTGTGTTTTCTTTTTTGTTTGTCTGTGTGAACTGCACCAGTTATGACACACACACTCACAAGTCTAACAGCACTACTATAAAAAATAAAACAAAATACAACAGATATTACGCGAAACAAACCGGAAACCAAACGCGTATGGAAGTATCGGTCGCTGTCCAGTCCACCGTGGTGCTGAATTGCTACTTCCTTCTACATTGTTGGATATACGACACCATCACGTGTCGATAATTCTTGTTTTTTTCAGTTTATATCTTGTTATAAGGACATACTGCACGGCCTACAGCTGGAATAGCTTTAAAAGTATACGTTAAAATATCTGAATCTGGTGCATCTTTTACAATAAAAGCCAGTTTAGCAGTTAGCAAATTGCTAAGTCCTTTCAAACGCGTTTGTGGCCAAATCTAGCGAACCAACACGATGCAATGGAAAAGTAAGCTGCTATTTATCTTTTCCTACCGACTTTTTGTGCACATGAATGAATAAAGACCAACCTGAGTCCATTTCTGTCGTAGTTTCACGTTATAAATGACACACAGGAGGAGAACCATTTCTGCATCTATTTCACTCTCTCAGACTGTTCAGGATTAACCTACATGATTACCATCATCTCTCCAGCCCTCCTACTGTAACTGCACCCATGTTACAATACACAGCAGAGAGCATGTGTCTGGATAAAAAGCAGTGGGTTGGTAGGCCTAGAGAATGCCATGAAACTTGTCTGCACCCCTCAAAAGCAAAACAATGAACGCCCATAATAGTCGACTTTTCAGTTTAGGCTATATGACATTTTTTATTATTATTATTTTATAATATAATGGATTTAATTATTAACATAAATGTGATGTTGTATTTATATAATAAATCGGATTTATATTAGATATTACATATAACATATAAAAAGGGGAGAGTCCCTTTAGGTCACCTCACAATAATATCTTTCCGCATTTTAGCACCGTACAGACGAAATATTAAGGGCAGCCTGTTATCTAAGGTAAATTAAAAACTCTCATGAATACATTAAATAAGCTGATATTATATACTGGAGTGTGGATTCACCTGGCTCAAGGGTGCACAGCAGGCGTGGCGCTCTCCTAGAGATGCCGTTGCGTTTCTTCAGCACATTACTGATAATATTACCGACTCCTCCACCTGCATTCTGCCGCTTCGCACAAACCCTCGACCTCTTCGACGAAACAATCTTTTCCTGCTTCATCTGGAGACAAACCCGAGAGGACGGGGTCTGTTTGATCGCCTCTTGGAACCATAAACCGTATACCACCTCACCGATTTCGCTTCGAATCTCCTTTGCGCATTAAAATCCCCACCTTAGAATGTAATATATCCTCGTGACGGTCGATCTAAAACCTACAGCACCGAGGAGAATGGCGAACTGATCAATAAGTCAGTAGATAACATTCATCCCGGTCACATTGAAGCATCATTTATTCTCAGACATGAAGATAACGTCCATGTACAAAGCACAGGAATTATAAATAGTATAAAAGAATCAAAGGTGATAAAAAAAATAAAATAAAAAAACCCGAAGGATATTAATA